>NC_135215.1:25438465-25743465 GCF_052324685.1 Brachyhypopomus gauderio | reverse complement strand
GTCCAGACATTGACAAGGTAGAAATAATGGTGTTTTTTTTTTTTATATAAATTTCTTCTTTAAACTTTGCTTTCGTCAAAGAATGCTCCCTTAGCAGCAATTACAGCATTGCAGACCTTTGGCATTCTAGCTGTTAATTTGCTGAGGTAATCTGAAGAAATTTCACCCTATGCTTCCAGAAGCCGCTCCCATAAGTTTGATTGGGTTGTACCATACTTTTTTTGTACCATATGGTCAAGCTGCTCCCACAACAGCTCAATGGGGTTGAGATCTGCACTGTAAAAAAAACATTTTTTTAAACAGATATTTACTGTAAATAAATACTGTCTTTTTCTGTCTTTTTCATAATAAGAGAATATACCTGTAAAATACAGGAAAATGACTTTTTAAAAACTTTTACAAACTTTTTAAAGAAAACTCCTTTAAATATACAGTCAAAGTCTAAATTTAAATTACAAGAATTTCTTGTTTTATAACAGGATTGTATATTTTTTTAAGGGTCTTGAGTTTTAATTTAGTAGTTATCAGTGTAAAAATGCAGTTTTCAGTGTAAAAACACAGAACAATGCCTTTTGTAACTTCACAGTAATTTTCCATTTTCAAACAGTAAATTCATGGCATATTAAAATTCCATGTTATCAAAGAAATTATATTTAACCAAATACAGCAGCCTAACATCTACATTTGACCAAAGCTGGAATTATAGTGAATTAAGATTTGAAGTAAAATATTATGTTAAATTTCCCATTTCTAATTCTCTAAATATACATAAATAACTCTGCTACCAAACCAGCTGTTAATTGAAACACATACACCAAGTACTGAACAACAGCCTTTTATTCGAAATGACATTTAAAACAACAAGTTTAGAACGCAATACTGCTCCACTCTACTCAAGCAAGTGAATAATATAAAATATTTGGTCCCTCAAACCTCAATCCCGGGCAATCAAGGGCTTTTCGTGAGAAGGCTCAAAGATATAAGGCATTAGGAGATTTTTTTCAGAAAGGCCCATAAGATAACCTGTTAAAACTTTGCAATATATAGCAATACGTTTGCGGAGGGGGGTCAGAGAAATAGAGAGAGAGAGAGAGAGAGAGAGAGAGAGAGAGAGAGAGAGAGAGAGAGAGAGAGAAGATCGACCCATCCATACATTCATCCATCAGGAAACAGATCAGCAAACAGTTCTGTGTGGTGATTGGACGGAATCGTGTGTGCCTGGTCTGTTCAGCCAATGAATGCTGAGAATCACTAGTGACGCAATAATACACGAGAGGGAGTGCTATAACGGGTAATATCGGCACTGCTGTGCTGATCTACGGCACTCGGCCTGCGGCCTCATGCCTACGACCGCATGTTGATAATACTAAAATCGACTGCAGTGTTGTTGCTCTTTAACCAGGATGTAAATACATTAAGAGCCCAGGACGTTTGTTTAACGGTATTAATTTCGTTTTTCTGCATTTCCAGCTCATCCAAATCATTATTTGTAAGCATGACAAACCTTGGAGGCTCATTGGAGGAATCAGGCTGGTCATTTATAACGTCATCCTCCAGTTTCAGATCGAAACAAATGGTTTCGAAGCCAATAGATTTAATTAAATCCGTGTAATTAATTTTGATACTTTTGATACTTTTGTAGTTTGTAGTTGCGCTGTTTGGCTTGTAAACGCCGCTTCGTTGCTAGGTTACCTGTATGTGGCGGAGTAATACATGGAGAGCTTCGGTTACAGTGCTACAGTATAACATGTAATATTGGCACTCCTAGATCGCCTCTCAGACAATCACATTGTAGGGTCGGAACTAACTGTGGTATAATTTGAATTATAATTTGAACGTCTTAGTTATATTTTTTTTTTTCAAAAATCGCTGCTTTGCCGGGAGTGTTTAATTATTTTATTATGAGTAGCATTCTGACGACAAGTTGTTGTCTGACACGTTGTGTTATAGTAGTTTTGGTTTCAAACGTGTTTTAGCCAGTTTATTTAAATCTGTTCATGGCGTTTTTTATCACATTATTTAATGGTTGTTTATTTTCAAAACGCCCAATCTTAAGGTATTCACGTTCTCTCATGTTTCGTCCTGGAATTACAAGAGTCTTGTATTTGTTAACGTATACAAGAGAACTGTTCAGTCAGACAGTTGTGAAACGAAGTAGTTTCAATTTCAAGCATTTTCAAGTACTTTAGCCTAAATTCCAGCACTTTTCAAACCTGAAACACAAAGCAACATTAAAATTGGTCAGGTAAATGTTCCTTCCCGTTTTTGAGGGGTGTTTCTTTACTACCACACATCGTTACGGACAACACTGCAAAGAATGTGACGTGAGTTGTGCGGAGTCGCGCTGCTACGGTCAGTCTCGAAAGTATAAACATAGTTAAAATGAGCACAGCCAGGCCAAGTGTTTAATCAACTTTAAATAAATACTTCTAATGTCTTTTTTTAGGTTGTACAGACAAACAGCATTTTACAGAGTATACCTAACTTTTAGAAAAAACTGCAAGTTTTTGTGCTTTTATGTTGGCTATGTTGCTTCTGTGATGCTGAGCTCTAGCTATAAAAAGTTTGTGCTATTACCAGAAAAGATAGCTTCTGTTTGTATTTTATTCTTTAACCTTATTTTTCTATTATTTACTTATGTTTTATTATTATTTATTATTACTAAATGTTGAGAGCACACAGCCTTGCACAAAATGTTTGCACTATTATTACTTGTACACGTGTTATCTAATTTTAGATTTCATCTATTGTTGAATAAACCTGCAAAATATTTGGAATTATTCTGGATTCATTACACAGTAAAAAACAAAACAAATTAACATGCTGCTGTTCAGAGAGACATTACATTTCTGTATTTGAATCTTAATTTATTGTGTTTCACATCGATATCAGGATATCCAACAATGTTAAAGTGTTGAAATGTAAATTAATTAGACTGGCAGCCTCCTTAAAAATAACGCAAACCAGTATCCTTTGCCAGTGTGATAGTGTTTTTTCCATTTACGGAATGAGGGAATATAAAAATAAGTCAGATCTTTCCCTTTTGTTCATAGCTTGCTTTGACAAGCTCTAAAAGCAGACAGCACTCAGTGGAGTTCTTTCTGACCCTACCGATACTTGTCCATCCTCAAAGCAAAGTTGGCATCTGTGGTGCTATTTATTGGCATGACACCCTGCTGCTCACAAATAGTTCCCTCTTGTCTAAGTCTAGCTTCTACAACTTTCTCCCAGATCTTCAATGTGTGGCTCATCAACTTAATTCCATTGTAGTTGTTACAACTCTGTACATCACCCTTGTTCTTAAAAATGGGTACCAGCACACCTCTCCTCCATTCCTCTGGCATTTTCTCACTCTCAACCATACCATTGAATAGTTAAGTCAAAGACCTCACTGCTATCTCTCCTAGAGATTTCCGTACCTCCACTGGTATGTCATCAGGTCCATCTGCCTTCCCTTCTTCATCCCCTCCAAAACTTTCCAAACTCTACTCTTACTCTAGCTCCTCAAAGTACTCCTTCCATCTTCTCATCACACTCTCCTCACTTGTTAAAACATTACCATTCCTATCCTTAACAAGTCTAACCCAGCGCCTTTAACAGCTCCTCTATTAACTCTTTACCACATTCCTTCCTTCTTCAGTTTCCACCATTTGGTCTTCTCTGGTTTGACGTTTTTTTGACATCATTCTACACACCACCATACGATGCTGTTTGGCCACGCTCTCTCCTGTCACAATCTTATAGTCTCCAATCTCTGTTGTGTTTCGTCTTCTACACAGAATGTAGTCTACTTGTGTACTCCTCCCTCCACTCTCATAGGTCACCCTATGTTCCTTTTTGGAAATAAGTGTTGACTACAGCCATTTCCATCCTCTTGGCAGAATCCACCACTATCGGTCCTTCCTGGTTCCTTTCCTTGACACCAAACCTACCCATTGCTTCCTCATCATCTTTTTCCCTCACCATGTCCATATAGGTCTGTTACAATCACCACTCTCTCCTCACTGGGAATACTTTCACTTCATCTAGATCCTTCCAAAACCTCTTTTTCCTCTTCCTCACATCCAACCTGTGGAGCATAACCACTGGCAACATTCAATGTCAGACCTTCTAATTCTATCTTCAGACACATCACCCTATCTACACTTGTTTCACCTCTACTATGTTCTTTGCTAACTCCTCTTTCAAGACTAGTATGTGCACACAAATCAAGGCACCAGTATGAGTAATACTATTTCACTACTTAACTTGATAAACAGCTATGTTTTCTGGTTATGTATACAAACATTTGTATGACTTTTAAATGGTCCCATGATGAGCTTATGTGCAGTCACTTTAGAAAGTTGTTCTATGGTGTGATTTTTGTTTCAATAGTTCCACAAAAGCAAAAGTAAATCCAAGAGCAGAAAGTATATGTTATGAATGCAAAACAGAAAAATATATATCAAAAGTATATATTTTTTATATAATTGGTTATTTGAAACTTATTTTCGTTTGCATTTTGACAAGTTTTTGGTTCCATTGTTTTTGTTTTTTTGGATTTTCCCAGTAAGGTCTTTTGCTTCTGGAATCTCTCTTTGCTTCTGGTTCGTTTTTTGCTTCTGACTTTTGGAACACATTTCACGTGTGGGAGGGGCTTAGATGAAGGCGTTCCTCTGCAATCTCCATTGGTCACTGATTCCGGACTGACACAGGGCTCTGAGACCGCCTCTGGGACCAAGCCACGCCCACCCCACCAGCCTCCCAGCGTTTTCAAACGTGGCGGAACGCGGTGGTTCTGTTTCACAGTAGCATGTAAACTAAGTTTTACCATAAAAGTTTATACAAAGGTTATAATTAATTGGTAAATGGTCTGTAGATATTGCAAATGTACACTGTATAATAACTACATTAAGCATGGCAGTTAATATTTAGCACACTTCACCAGCGCGAGCTTTTTAAAATTTTAGTGAACTGGATGCAGGCATGAAAATCTGTCACCTTGCGGCGAAATTCGCCGTTTTTGAAGTATTTTGCGGTAAAACAAACTCTTATGAAAAATAGGTAGATAGTAAAATAAGAAACGAGATTTTTTTGTAGTTCTAAATGATGAACCCTGGTATTTTTTACACTCATTTTTGCCGCTGATGTTATTTATTGGTTCATTAAGATGTAATGGTTTTGACTGAGCCATCTGGAATGGCGAAAGCGGCTCGCGTTTACGGATCTGGCTCCATATATTGACAAGACAGGTCAATATTTTTCAGCGCGACATTACCGTGAGAGAAGTCAACAGGGAAGAGCGTGTTTAAAGCTAGCCTTTAAATTATTTTTAATTTAATCGCTGCTGTAGCTTCTGTCACCGTTTTGCTACATTCACAATAGTAGCGACTAGTTACTCGCTCCTCCTGGATCATTCGCTAGCGTCCCCGCGGGTCTAAAGTGAGAAGGAAACTAATCCGCACTCTGCGTTTCAATGGACTACTCTTCTTACTCCCACCCCTCCAAGTTAAAATCTTTTTTTTTATCTCTGAGTCGGACAGTGTCTGAATGTCATGTCTGACATGTATTATGTTTAGTATCTCTATGTTCAATGGTTCAATGAATATTGTTCACTTCTTAATAAAATATGGACAGCACAAGATGCATGTGATGTGTGTTTGTGTGTGGTACCTGCAGAACACTGAAAAACAGTGTGAGTGAACAAAGCTGGTTGTATATAGGGTGGCCACTTTTCAGTATTGCTTTAATTTTGGTATTTTTTACTATTATGGATTTTACTATATTTGGCATCACCTCTCGTACACCAGCTGCCCCCCACCCCCCGTCCGTCGCCATACCAGATATTGCAAATACTCATATTTCTTCCACACATCAATGTTCTCTCCATCCAGTTCACTAAAATTTTAAAAAGCTCGTGCTGGTGAGCATGCTTAATGTAGTTATTATACAGTGTACATTTGCAATATCTACAGACCATTTACCAATTAATTATAACCTTTGTATAAACTTTTATGGTAAAACTTAGTTTACATGCTACTGTGAAACAGAACCACCGCGTTCCGCCATGTTTGAAAACGCTGGGAGGCTGGTGGGGTGGGCGTGGCTTGGTCCCAGAGGCGGTCTCAGAGCCCTGTGTCAGTCCGGAATCAGTGACCAATGGAGATTGCAGAGGAACGCCTTCATCTAAGACCCTCCCACACGTGAAATGTGTTCCAAAAGTCAGAAGCAAAAAACGAACCAGAAGCAAAGAGAGATTCCAGAAGCAAAAGACCTTACTGGGAAAATCCAAAAAAACTAAAACAATGGAACCAAAAACTTGTCAAAATGCAAACAAAAATAAGTTTCAAATAACCAATTATATAAAAAATATATACTTTTGATATATATTTTTCTGTTTTGCATTCATAACATATACTTTCTGCTCTTGGATTTACTTTTGCTTTTGTGGAACTATTGAAACAAAAATCACACCATATTGTTCCACTTAAAGCAATCACAAACTCCAATAAAAGCCTGGTCAGAAATGGATGGGTTTACTTTAGAAACTGAATAATAGGGCAAGAACGCTACAGCTGCAAGCCCTGTAAAAATGTAGGTACGAGTCAAAACCATACACAGCTGCCAAAATCAGGCCCAATTCTGACCAACATGCCTCGTATCTTCCTGGATGTCAAACAAAACTGTCTGATATTTGGGGTTATTGTGATTTCAGAATTGTTTTGCATTTTACGTTACAATGTTATGCATTCTAAATTGATTAAAAAGTGCACACGATGTCCCAGAATTACTATATAGCCTACAGGTTGCAGGTTAAAACAGAAACATTTGATTTTCTCTTTTCACAGATGCGGCAGTGGGCACTGGTTTGATGATGCTGTAACGATCTGCGCGAGGCAGAACAGGGAGGCGGACACAAACGCTGAGGAGAGCGAGATTTATTCTAAGGAATTCCAAAGACGTGGTCAAGGTAACAGGCGTGGGTCAAAACGGGCAGGCAATCCGGACATGAATTACAAACACAACTAGGAGGACTCACGGACCAGGCAGGAGCACACGGAGATCATGGGGAAAACAACGAGACATGAAATGGAAAACTACGAACATTAGAGATCACAGGGAACATGAATGCACAAAACAACCGATAACCAGACATGGGAAATACAAGGGCTATAAATACACAGGACTAGACTAGGACCAGGTGACAACACTGATGACAAGGATGTGGAAGACAATGGGAAACCATAGAAACAGACAAGCTGGGTGGGAATAACCGGCAAGGAACTACAGACACGAGGAACGGGGAAACTGGAGTGACAGCTAGGAGAGGGGGCGTAGCCCTACGTGACAGATGCCTAACAAGATCATTGAGAGAAACTTCCATAATATTCAAAACCTGGAGTTATGGAATTTTCTTCCTTCTGGATGTGTCCTAATACGACATCTTTTTTGATAAAGTTACTGATAAACTGTTATGTAGTGACAGCTAACAGTGAGTGAACTGGGACTGAACACAAGTGCACAGTGATAATGAAGTGATGTTGTTCTATGAGATATTTGATGTGATCGTTTCATATAGCTAGGCGCAATTCTTAAAATAATTTCAGCACCCTTACCATCTTACTGTTACTTGAAAATGCCTTAAACAACTGTTGTTGAAAATGCCTTAAACAACTGTGTGTAAGCCCTTTTATGATCTGTAACAATTATTGAAGTATTAGATTCTGTGATTGGCCCTTGTGCTTTGTATTAGCCAATTAAAAGTTCTCGTTGTAGAAGCATATTCAGTGTAGCTAAATTTTTCTAGTTGTTGATTTTGTACTGGGTGTGTAAATGAAACAAAGAAACATTTTTCCCAAGCAATCCTAATCTGAATCTTTTAATTGGCACGTGCTGCTACAGTCCATACTACACAATAAACTGAGAATGATATAAGATAACTAGTGCTGTTAGTTCACATTATTGTTTATATTTTAGAATCCCATTTAATATAAATCTTTTCAACTTCGAGAACATTGTAAAAATCCATAGTAACCATCTTTTTGTGTTTTTTATATATTTTTTAGAGTCAGTTCAGTTGTCATGATTGTTGAAGTTCAACTGTCAAAATAAAGAGATTGAAAGTATGTATTATGGCGGAGCTTTTATTATTGCTTTTATTATTTTGGTTAATGTTTTTACATTGTTTTAAATGTTGTTAGTTAATTTATGTAAGTACACCATTCTTTTATCTGCTGAAATAAAAGGTAACTGTAAAATGTTCATGTAAGCTGGAATTCAATGACCAAAATAACCACAAAAATATTTATGTTTACAGAAATGTATTGTAATATTGGTAGTTTTAACAGAAACTTAAGATGTTAATACATCCCAAGCACCGTAAATTAATAGGAAAGAGTAGCATATTTATTGGACCATTGGATGTTAAATTAAACACAACTTTTGAAACTACTTTTATATAGGGTTAAAAATATATAATTTTACGTTATTTTTGTGTATTTATAAAGCAGAATCCAATTATTTTAATGTTGAAATCTCATTGATAAACAGTACATTGTAAGAGTTTGTGCGTTGATCAACCAACATTTAACAGTTATCCACTAAGTTTATAGGATATGAACATATATTCACAGATTACCTCTGTACTTTGACAAGCTCATTTGTAGATCGTTTAAATAATACCATGAAGTAACCTAATTATGCTGTTATTTTAACATTCTAGCTGTGTTTTCTTACAACGAAAATTTGTAATGTTACTCAAATTTGGCTGTGAAATTACAAAGAATTAGTGGTGGGCCGTTAACGGCGTTAACGGCGGTCGTTAATTTGATACTCTTATCGGGCGATATACAAATTATCGCCGGTAATCTATTCTTAAAGTTGGGTTGTGAACTGGGTCAAAATGTGTAAGCAAACTGATGACTTTCAACTTGATAGTTTAGCTCGGCTGTATTTCTAACCAAATTGCACAGTAGGGGCGAGAACGAGTTTTTAAACCTGTGAATTACAAATCGTACGTGTTTTTACATGGATGCAGCCACGAAGTCGCCAGGTTTGCTTCATGGAAAATAAATTTTTAGGAACGTAAAGTGTTACCGGAGCGGAGCTCGGAGCGGTCGTTTTCTGCATGGTCCTAGCGCTAGATTCGTCGCTATTTAAATATTTCTTTTTAACCGTTAAAACTACAGAGGAAAATTACGTCCGTGAGGTTAAATGTACTAAATGTTGGCTTACATTTCAAATATCACGTTTAGCTGAATAAACATGTTATTTAATGTACAGTATGTAGGCTTACAAATTCATGTTTAACCGAATAAACCGTTGAACACGAGTAGCCTACATTTTATTGAGCATGTTTTTTTTTTCTTCAAGTATCAAAGTAGAACAGCTTCCTCAAGCAGTCATTGGTGCATTTTGGAAACAGGAGATGAGCCCCTGGTCTAATGCACCATCTGTATTAAGAAACCCTATCTCAAAAACTGACTTTTAGTCATTACTTGGGTAGCACGCATATGAGCCATTTTTATATAGATTAATCTAGATTAATTTCAAGATTTCAGTGAGATTAATCTAGATTAAAAAATGTATCTATGCCCACCCCTACAAAGAATAAATACAGGGAAAATCTGTAATTTTATATATACACACACACACAGTGAGGAAATATTTGAACTAGAGGTGTCAATTCCAGGTTCAGAGATTAAAAGTCCTCACCAGGATTTTGCTCAGGCTTCTAATTTTACCTGGATTGCTAATTAGAAAATCTAGCAAGCTTGAGCAAAATCCTGGTGAGGACTTTTAATCTCTGAACCTGGAATTGACACCACTAATTTGAATTTTAATTCTGCCACTTAGAAATCATGGAGGGGTCTGACATTTTCATCTGGAAATCACAATATATGATTATTTAATAATTTATTTGTGTGTTACTGCTGCAAATAAGCATTTGTGAAAATCAATGCTAAAATTTTGTACAGTAGTTTTTGTTTGCAATTACAGAGTTCAAACATTTCCTGTAGTGTTTCACAAAGTTTGCATACACTGTAGCAGGGATTTTGGCCCATTCCTCCACACAGATCTCCAGATCAGCCAGGTTTCTGGGCTGTCGCTGAGAAACACTGAGTTTACTCTCCAAAGATTTTCTATAGGGTTTAGGTCTGGAGACTGGCTATAGGCCACTCTAGAACCTTGATATGCTTCTTACGGAGCCACCCCTTGGTTATGCAGGCTGTGTGCTTTGGGTCATTGTCATGTTTAAAGACCCAGCTATGATTCGTCTTCAATGCTATAACTGAGGGAAAGATGTTGTTCCCCAAAATCTCACAATACATGGCCCCAGTCATCTTCTCCTTAATACAGTGCAGTTGTTCTGTCCCATGTGCAGAAAAACACCCCCAAAGCATGATGCTTCCACCCCCATGCTTCATAGTAGGTATGGTGTTTTTGGGATGGTCCTCCAAACACGGAGAGTAGAATTAAGACCAAAAAGTTCCATTTTGGGCTCATCTGACCACAGAACTTTCTCCCATGACTCCTCTGGGTGATCCACACGCTCATGGTCAATCTTAAGACGGGCCTGGACGTGTGCTAATTTAAGCAGGGGAACCTTCTGTGTCATGCATGACTTTAAACTATGAGTTCTTAGTGTATTACCCACAGTAACCTTGGAAACAGTTGTGCCATCTCTCTTCATGTCATTGACCAGCTCCTCCTGTGTAGTTCTGGGCTGATTCCTCACCTTTCGTAGGATCATTGCTACACCACGAGGTGAGATCTTTCATGGAGCCCCAGACCGAGCCAGCTTTACAGTCATGTTTAGCTTCTTCCATTTTCAAACAATTGCTCCAACAGTTGATCTTCTTCACTAAGCTTCTTGGCCATTGCACCGTAGCCCTTTCCACCCTTGTGGAGGTCTACAATTTTGTCTCTGGTGTCTTTGAATAGCTCTTTGGTCTTAGCCATATTAGTAATTGGAGTCTTACTGATTGTGTGGGGTGGACAGGTGTGTTTATGCAGCTAACAACCTCAAACAGGTACTTCTAATTTGGAATAATAAGTGGAGTGGAGGTGGACTTTTTCGAGGTGAACTAACAGGTCTTTGAGGGCCAGAATTTTTGCTGATTGGCAGGTGTTCAAATACGTATACGTATACAAATAAATTATAAAAAAATTATAGCTACATTGTGATTTCCAGATTTTTCTTTAGATTATGTCTCTCACAGTGGATATGCAAAATTTCAGACTTCTCCATGATTTCTAAGTCGCAGGGTGTTCAAATACTTATTTTGTAGGTTTTATATATATGTGTATTTCAAATGAAACACAAAGTTCTATGACAAGTCTGTGAAGTTCTGATGCAGGGCCAGCGAAAGTTGTCTCTGTTGTTACCATGAAGCTTAGTTGCATTCACAAGCTTATCAAAAACATTACATTAAGACAAGGCCAAGGTCTTGGAAAGTGCTTCAGAACGGTCAAACAATAAAGTTGTCTGTGCTCTGCCCTTCCAGTACAGTGAGTTCAAATCAGTGTGTGATTGGGATTTAATGTTTGCTTGTGATGCTGTGAGTCACCACACTGGTCAGCTGGTTGTGAAGCACTCTGCTGTTAATAATAGTGGGTTTAAGATTGCCGGCTGTGCTTTTAAACACTGCAACAAATTGTCGAAGTGGAGTGTACAGTATGCAAGAGAAGCGAAAATCTCTCGTTCAGGATCTGGTCCAGGAGGGAAAATCATTTAAGTGCCCATATGAAGCTTTGGAGAGCTTCGAGTTACATCTCAGGTTTGGCTTTTTTTTATTAGCTTTTTAACTGTGAATATGTTCTGTACAGAAGTCATAAATCAACCAGTGAGAGATGCGTGCAGATGATTAACTTGTCAGCCCTGTATCACTGAGCATTTATAGAGTTATGCTTACAACTGTCCTGCATGAAGGATCAGGAGTGTTTCCCAGGGCTGCACTGTGCTGTGTAATTTCAGCAGCTGATTTGCTCTTTCTCTCCACACTAACCATGCTGCAATCACACAAATGCTCAGGCTACATGGGAATACAGCTAAGAACCTTAGAGAGGCCACAGATTTCCATACCATAGAAGGGATTTACTCAAATGGTTTACATCTTTTGTAAATGCAAATCTGTGTCATGGAAATACATGTCTGTGGTATACAAATACTGAAATCTCCAAGATCTTTTCACCACTGAAAGCATACTGAAAATATTATTGTAAATCTCTAATTAAAGCAACTGGAAATTAATCAAAGCAACACTTATGCTTTAAGTAAACAGAAGAGCCAAGTAACAGCCAAGTAAACTTGGGTTTGGGTTCAGTGAGGAAGTTTGTTTAAGACATGGTCCGACCCCACAACTTTCTGACTTGTCAATCATATACATGACTCACACATACTGTCTCTGTCAATTCCACCTTTCATGATCACAATCTGGTTCTGATTTGTTAGTGGGCCACTACCGGATCCAAGCTAGAAGAGGAATTCTGCTCCTAAGACACATGCGTCTTTAGGCTTTTCAAAAGCCTAAAAAACACAAAACACTAATATGTGTGAAGCTCAGTTAATGGATTGATGAAATCTTGAATAGTGAGCAACACTAAAGAAGTGTTTTTCCACTATTAACACACCTGACTCACTTCGTAAACTGAATAAGAGAGACTTGTATGAAACAATGCCAATATTGTCAAAAGCTTAACAATTTTCCTGTGGATGGATTATGTAGTGATATCTTGAAGAGTCACGTGTTGGCATATGTCTCATCATTATGGCTTTTATGGGATTACACACAAAAAGCCAGATGAAAAATAACTATGATGAAGGACAACTATGGTGAAGGAGATCCAAATTTCTCACCACCTTGGTTGGTTAAGTCTGGAACACCGCTTTGACATCGTGGGTGTTGAAAAGTGGAGAAGGGTAGCGAGCCCTTTCCAGAGCTTGCGGTGTTGACATCCATCACAGGGCCTTAAATGCATATCAAGCAGAATCATGTTGAAGCAGTGAGAAACACAGCAGCACTGTTGGCCGAGCAGTTCACCAGCAAGTCCATGTTCTTTGTTCCCATGTGCCAGGAGCATCTGAGCAGGGCGCATAATTAAAACCATGGGGCTCTGGATCTCTGGATGGAGCAGAGGAGCGAGCTGGCCCTGTTCCCTGCAACGTCCCACACAGGAGGAGGGTGGGAGTGATGTGGGAGGGGAGAAAAGGGTCTTCATCTTTGATGAAGAACTCTCAGAGGTACTTTGGGCTGAAGGACTGGGTGATTTCACTCTTACCCTCCGGAAAGATGTCTGTGGGCCGATTATGGGCTCCAGACAACACCATGGCAGGCAACAGCCATCTTTCAGTCACAAGAGGTCCCCAGTGACATGTTTGACGTGTTTTAGAAATTACCTTAGACAGATCAATATGATGAGTGGTGCACATGGAACAAGTGTGCAGCGATTTGCGTGAGCCAGATTACAGATTTAAATGGCGACCAGGCGCTGTTCAAAAACCATTGCCAAATAATGGCAGTAGAGCAAATCTGGTTTAATGTTCCCAGTGGTCCCTCGTGTTTTGTTTTATGCCAAATTATCATGATGATGTGATTTTCTTTCTTGGACCTACATGGCATGAGAATGGAAGAAGCTGATGAAGCACATATGGGCTCTATAAGCAAACCTTGCAACACTGGACTGTACAATCAGCTTGCTTAATCGCGCTCATATGCATATGCAAGGGAAGGTTGTTATTGTTCTGTGAGGTTGGCTTGCAGATATGCTGGAATTTGCACACTTGCTGAGAGCTCCCTGCCTTTGCGTTCCTCTACCTGTAGCTCACCTAACTTGGCCCCACCCATCAGGCCTCTCGGTTCAAACGTCCTAGAGTCCCTCAAGTCTGTACATTCTGTTCCCATACCTGCGGTCCAGCAAAAAATGTGTCTGATCACAGTCAATCAGAATCAAGCTAATATGGTGTAGTGTGTCTTGGGGGAATGGGCTACTTTATTACTAGCTTCATGGCAAGTCCATGCAGAGACTCCTCTGAATGAAGCCAATTGATAACAAATTTTCTTGTGCATGTGTGCCGTGTCTATCTGGGATGCTGTAACCTCATTAAAGGTTATCAGATTTAAAAGTTTCATGCTGATTAGGTGTCATGGGTCTTACAGTTCATTTTTCCCCCCAAAAGACAAATGAGGATCTCTGAAGAAATACAGAAACACAAACAGAAACACATCGTGGATGTATCCTACCAGTTGGTAAGTACTTGGAGAAGAAATGTACATGGCAGTAATTGTTGCAGTAGTTGTAAGTAAATAATGATTCAGTTTGTTCTCTTATTCTCACTGCATCTAGTACATTGTTTGGTGAGTGTAACAATTTGACTGATAACCTTTAAAACATCTTCCAGGAAATTCAACTGATTGGACAGCAATGTCCCAGACTTAAATTTTCGAATGGAAGAGTATGAAAGGTCAACGAATCACCCGGGACTGCCTAAACTGGACCCATATGTCCAGAGCCTCGAGGTCCAATCAAGAGCACTCGAGGCAGTGTACACTCGTTTGCCAATTGGCATTTGGAAATTGGAGATTGCCACTCTGCCAACACAGTGGCCCATGCAAGCAAACCTGACTCCAGCGTCCCCAAACGTTGGCAAGCATTCACCTCCCATCCTACCCTCGACACCCCCTACCCCCTACACCCTGGAGCAGAAGATCGTGGGTTGCGAAAGATGACCCCATGCTACACTCCAAATGGCTCGCAGAGGGAAGATGATTGATTGCATGGAGGTGGGGGGTGTTGTGTTGTAGATGGAATAACTCCACCCAAGCTTCTTTGACATGGTTCTCCACCATGCCAGGTCGAATATCACAGCAAGAGAAACTCCCACAACCATACCAGCGAGTTGAAGTCAGTGTAGTTTTTCTCTGCCATTTGCCCTTATGAGCAGTAATGGCTGATGTGGATGTAGATCTTATAAGATATTCATGAATTATTCATTGGATCCAAATGCCTCTTTTGGGGGAAAACCAGATGGAAACACTTTGGAGGCTTACGTCTCTAAGGATTTGTAAGGACTTGTGTAATTAGATGCAGTAGATAGCTAGCTTCGGTATGATGGCATGGTCCCAATTCATGGGAAGTAGGTTCAGAATGAATAATTGTATCTGAGCCTAAAATGAAATTCATTAAAAAAAAAATTCCAGAATAAACTATTATATCTTACTGGTGTCCATGGCTTCTAGGATAATCTAAGCCAATGATCTCACAGTATCTTTACTTTCCCACTTTTCCAAGACCTGTTGTACACTTGAAGTCTGACAATCCCTCCCTGGGATTGCAGTCAGTCATGCTGTCTGTTTGGCTGCCCTGCCAGCAGAGAGCTCCATACATGCTCTACTAGATCTTTATCTCACTCAGCTTATGAGCATTCAACTTAAACGTCCTGTCTTTCTCGCTCTCGCTTTCTTTCTTTCTCTCTCCCTCTCTGTGTCTCTCACCGTCCCTCACTCCAGGGAGGGCCGCAGCCGTGTTTGCATTTCTTTGTTCTGCTGCTCCAGACTAATCACCCTCAACGAGGCAGAACACAAACCCAGCGGCAGACCTGCCACTCCATGATGGATAAGATGTCTCCCGAGAGCTTTATCGGCTTATCTAAGGTGGATGTTCCCTGCTGCATCGAGGGCCACGTGCTCAGACGGAGGAGTGTGTGCACATTGGGTGATGGGGGCAGGTTTGGGTATCCCCTCAGCGCTCAGACCAGCCCCCTCTCACCCTTCCCACACTGTCTGGAGGCTGTCAAAATGCTCCAGCAGCTGCTTCCAGCACCAAGGCAAAGGTCTCACCGATGTCGTAAATCACGGGTCTGTGACGTGCATCCACGGAACGTTGAAGGCCATTCTCCTCTCCATGTCTGCCCAACGATGAGTTAAATACTACAAGGCTCCTTTCCTTCTGCATATCTCTTAACCCCATTCCTTTCTGACAGTTTGACAAGAATTTGTTTCCCCCCTCCATGTGATACGTATAACTTGGTCTACCTCCTGAGGATCCAGTAGTTCCAGTGCAGTTTCATAGTGCCATTTTTATGTGTTGTAAATTGGGAGCAAAGAAAATGTTTTATTGAATAGGAAGTGCATTACAGATGCTCATAAATTTCAGGCTCAAGATCTGCTGTGAGAGTCTGACCCTTTGCTAGGTTTGTGCTAATCGCTAAGAACATCATTTGTGATGTGGGAATGCTAGGAACATTTGGAATCTCCACATTTGTAAATGCAATCAGCAATAACATGGGTGGCTTATAAGGTGTTCCAAAAATATAAAAAGATATATATTATTCTATATAAGAGCCTCTGAGCCACCAGACATAGAGGAGAGAACAGTGCACTATGGCAGTAGCCCCAATAACCACAATCCAGGGTACTGCCAAAGGCCAGGGGTCCAGCAGGGATTTAAACCAGCAACCCCCCAGCCATGAAGGCCTCTCCCACCACCACACAGTTGTCATTCCACCACTCAAGGTCATGAATGCACCCTGCGGCCTGCTAATACAAGCATGCACGAACACACATGCACAAACTCTCTCACACACACACACACACACACACACACACACACACACACACACACACACACACACACACACACACAAACGCACACACTGTATTGGACAACACCAGCCATTCTTGCTTTGCCTGTAATTTCATTTTGACAGTGACATTGGGGACCAAAAGTGAGGGCACATTTTTCCCCACTTTATTCTTCAATTACCGGTAATTCTGCATCAGGGTTCAAGGTCATAGCATCTGTATCCATGATGCCACCACAATTTTGATGAGTGCTTTGATGAAACAATAATAAGGCACTGCACATAGGGCAAATTTATGATGAGGAATCACAGATAATTGGGCAAAGACTGTATGTGCATTAGAATACAGGCTTTCACTGAAGACACTACTGCAAGAGTGGTGAACTCATTAGTGACTTTGATTACTGTCTAGAGGAAATTACTGTCACTTACTGTTTTACTGCCTTAATTTTCTGAAACATTTCACTATTTCAGTATAGTGACTTTATGGCCATTCACCCCAAGCCCAGTTTACCTTCTGGGAACCGGTGCTCTGACAGGCAACCGCAAACGTTTTCCTCCTTACATTTGAATTTATACTTTGCCCATTAATGTGAGGGCTATGTAGTTTCCCGACGTCAGGAAAACCTCTACAAGAAGACAAAGAGGTGGTTCTGGCCTTTCTGTCTGTATGGGGCTGGTATGGCGTCTGGAATCTGCCCCCACGTCCCCTTTAAGACTCTGCTGGCCTCTCCCATTAGTCTTTCCTGGCCAGTGACTTGTCTTCACCTCCAGTGAAGGCCATGAGTAGAAGCTCCAAGGAGGGTAAAAAAAAAGGAGGAAACACTCTGCTATCTCCACTCAAGCCTCAACCTTGAGCGGTTTGCCAGAGTACAGTTCAATGCTTGGGAAGCGAAGCTCCACAGAACTTTTCATCACTCTTTTGATGTTATCTGCATGCTGTATCCTTGAACTGATGACTCCACTGAGTCGGTTTATTTGGCATTAGCTGGATGTGCGGTAGGGCCTGTCTAAATGTCTTTAGTCATGGTTTCGGATAGAGATCTAAGAGGCGATAGGAGATTATTGAGCTGAAAGTACAACCCCCCACCCACTCACCTCTATGGAGGTATTTATCTGCCCCCCTGAAAGCATTCCTCAGGCCTTAATGGAGGAAATTGTTGACCTAATATCCTCTATCAGATAACCTGGGTCTGTGTGTACTAGTGTGCCCTAAGGCTTCACCTAGTCCAACTACAAACCTAAAACTAGCTAGATACAGTGATAACACATTATCAGTGTTAAGTGTGACAAAAGCTGATATAGCCATTGGATGTGTTCTAAGCCTGAGTTTGGACTGATCTTTGTACAGGTGGGAAGATTGCAGAAAAAAAGCCAGTACTATGCATTGCTCTTCTGACTCGTTGCTAGTCTGTTGATGAGCTGTAAATCATGTCAGCTCCACCATGTCAACTTCATAGGTGGTGCATGCAATTTTACATTCCATTCATTCTACTCAGAGGCCCACACTTGTAAAGCATTGAAGCGTCAAAGCGCTACGAACTAGTTCTCCAGGTCCATATAGCGATATACATCAGTATGAGAGAGTGTATGAGGGAATCTATATGATTCAGTGTGTGTGTGTGCACGAGGACGTGTGTGTGCACGAGGGTGTGTACAAGTGAATGAGAGAGGGTCAGAAGTTAGGTAAAGAAAAGGCCATGGGGCTGGGTCAGACTGAATGGCTCTCACTGGGGGCCAAAAGGCCAGCTAAGCACATGTGACCACTCATGTTCCTTCTTGATTGGTCAGACTGGATCTCGTGCCCTGACCTCTGCTGTGCTTTGGGTGGTTATGGTGGGAGTTAATGGGAGGTGAGAGGGCATGGCAGACATGTTCAGCAACACTATGATTACATCTCAGGGTGGCGATTGAACACGAACATGAAGACACAGAGACTTCAGCTGGATATCAGTTGTGTCAGCTCCCACCCAATGGTGGAGGAAACTAGGGATAAGCTTCCCTGCTCTCCAAAGACCTGGTCCAGCATCATAAAACAATTACCAGCTAAAGAACTTTCCAGAATGGTGGTATCATAAAATAGAGGAAAATAACTGCCAAGAAGATGCAACACAGATATGAATAGCAGAACCAGAGAAAATTGACTGCAAACAACATCCGAAAGCCAGATCTATCCCCAAGCTGACCTGCATATAACACAAACCAGAACCAGTGCTCTCCAGATCAGGGAAACCATTTCCCCCTGTCCCTTTTCAGGTCTGAAGGTGGATTTATACCCTAGTCTCACATTACATTATGACAAATGATGGGACATATTTCTGTGATAGACTAAAATACTTATCAAGTGCATAACCGAATGACGAAGTATAACATAAATGTTAACTAATGCAATACAGTACCAATAAAATATTTGAGATTCTTGAGAATATTCTGAAATATTTTAACTATATACCAATTTGAGCTTGGTCGCTAACCTCAGTGGAGTATGTAGATTCTGGTGAGCATGTATCACAACAAGGGACAATGTACTGCATGTTGTTACTTATAATCCTCTGTTCTTCTTTACGCTGTTGTTAGCCAGAAAGATCTTGGTTGATCTCCACATGCATTGTATCTGCTAATTGATTTAAAGTGCCCTCCGGTTTCCTGCTCACCCCAGTAGATTGGCTAATAAAACCATGCTGTCTTTCCAGTGGAATGAAAATTGCCTCTTAAATCAAACCCATAAAAAGTAGCTCTTTCATCCATGAACTTTGTGAAATATGAGGGGTCCGTAATGCGCTAATGCATTGTGAACAGCAATGTTACTGAGAGATGTTCCCAAGAACCATCCTGTTAGAAGGTCTTCAAAAGTATGCAACATTGGTGCAACCATTTGTTCCATGTTGTCTCTAAAATGTAAACGGTCTGATGGAGTGAGTGTCTAAAGGGGAAGACAGCTTTAAAAAGAGGTTTCATAAAATGAAATGGTCTCACTCATTTCCTGAACAATCACATGTGACTCAGGCACATAAACCAGGAACACTGAAAATGAAGAAAGAAGACAAATAGAATACTGCCTTTCCCCAGGCTTTTTACCAAGTCATGCTAAACCCCCACCCTCCTCTTTCCAAAGAGCTCTGAGTTACTGCACCGCCCTCCAGGGTTCTCCAACTTTTTTGTGTGTGTGTTTTACACTGCTCCTCCTCATACTGCTCACGTCTGCCAGCAGTGCTCCTTCCTGTCACTGGCTTTATTGAAAACATCTGGAAGCTTCGCCGGCAGAGGTGGAGGAGGGATGGGGCTGGTGGGCGGAGGTGCTTGACCTCCATGACAGTGGAGATGATCTAGGCGTCTACTGAGGGAAAAGTGACAGCTGCTGTGATAACATCGCTCCCATTGCTTCACCTGATAAGAACCTATTAGAGCTGAACTCTTAACCGTTAATCCCAGGCCTGGTGCTGAGAGTAACGCTGGAATTCCTCAGGCTTCTCATCACACGTTTTCGTACCTCAGACTGTGACAACTGCTGTGGCTCCAGGATACTTATCAGTGGATCCTTCAGCACAGCTGAAAAGTAGGCCACAGATCATCTCGCACTCTAATGATAGATGAGTAGCCTAAGCTTCGCTGTCACCTCCGTCCACTTGAAGTGCTGTCTGCTTAAGGAATGGACATTAATATTTCATGTCAGCTCCAACATGGTTGCCATTATTTGGACCTAACTTTAACAAAGATCTCATATCCACAACTCACATGGTCCAGACATATTCAAAATCCTGCTAGAGAAAAAATTGAGAGAAAACACGAAGGGGTGGATTTTGCAGCATGAGAATAGGTGGAACAAGCTGTTAGCTTCCCCTGGACTTCAGTGAATGCATGACCCTTCTGTTTTCTTGGTGCTTAAAGTGAACTCTAGGTCTCTCTGCATCACATTTTCAATGTGGGAGAGGAATGTCAAGCTCATGAGTTTTACTTATTTGGAAGAGGAGCCGAAAGAGCTTGTTTCCTTCATTCAGTCGTCAGAGCAGCTGGTTAGATAGCAATGATCTCACCATCCTCTCTTCCTGATGAAGAACCTCATATAAGAGTCAGAATGAGTAAACTTGATAAATTATAAATGCTTAAGGTTAGGATGAGATTCACCATTGCCGCATATCTTACATCTTCATTAATGTGGCATTCAAATAAATCACTCTGAATGTGAAATTAAATCTGAACTCTGAGTCTGAATTCATCCAAACACTGAATTGTGTGATGGGCTCCACACAATGTGAAGTGTATAAAAGTTTCAGTTCTCTGTGGCTAAAAGCTTTTACCAGTTACATAAAAAATTGATGTACTGGAACAAACAACAATCACGGTATTTCTTTCTCCTGCTCTCTTTCTCTCCCTGCCAAAACTATCTTGATTGGGAAAGCAAAGATGGAAATTTACTTTCACAGTAAAACTCTTGTTCTCTCCCACCCACTTATGCGGGAATGCAAGTTATGAGGCTGGCTTTGGGGACACACCTACTGAAGTCTCACATGTGGACATGTGGGTGACGTTGACAGCATTTTTTTGGTGGAAGACCAAAACACCTAAGCTGTGAATCTGGGGTATGACCCCTGAGTATGACGCCTGGGATGTGAACTTCAGGCTCCTTTGCGTGGGAAGACTTCTATGGCATAACTAGCAGGCTGGTAGTTGGCGTTTGAATGGGACAAACCAACAGTGGAACACTGAGTGAGTTAAATGCTGGAAGCAGAAGTGGGTGCAGTGGGGTTACACGGGAATGATCACAAGGGGAAAGTTCTTCTGTTGGTGCTTGATGTATGACCATCTAAACTAATCTGTATGACTGTGTATTCAGAGTGGATATTGTTCAATCCCACCCACAATTTGCATCCTAGACCATATATTGTAAATGCAATCTGACAGTACACATTTTTAGCAAGCCTCCCACTGTTGAATAAATTCAGTATTGGAATGAAGGTGTAACGTGTAGGAAGCTGATCTACAGTGCAAGTGTAGGCTGTGGTAACTAGGTCAGTGATATACAGATTGATAAAATGTATGACTGTATCTTCTCTGACAGGCTCTCTAACAGTGAATATGAATTGTCCTGTTTCTAGGAGCTGTGTGTGTGTGTGTGTACTATGCTGCTACACACAGACCATTGTGTTTAGGCACAACATCTGATAAATTTTTCCTAAGGTAATAAGCGGTCCATGAGACCAAGAAATTTAAGATTTGCACACATTTGAAGATACAAACACTAACACATTCTTCCTCTTTTGGGATTGACTGACTTTCAAAAGTTGGCCATGCAATACAAGTAAGAGAAAATATGAACAAAACTGGCTTCAATTGTGAATGATTAAGTCTTCCATGTGCATTATGTTTCAGAATATCAAGAAAAGCAAATCACTGAAATATGTCTTTTCACACAATAATTAAGACAAGTTGTTATGTGTTTGGCAGTGTTAGCCATTTAATCTGCTCCTAGTTGGTCATGAGACATGAGACATCTTCATGAGACAATCCATTCAGCTTTGCATTATTTCATTGTTTCGCACTGACAGGCTCCACTGTCAAAAGCTGTTAGAATGTGTTTTGTGTACAGGAACATATTTTTTATTTTTTAGATTGACACTGTAACCTAAAATGCCTTAAATTGATAATAAATAAGCCACTTGATAATAAATAAGCAAAATAAACAAAAATATAAAAACCTTCTGATACTGGCATGTGTATTATAGAATTTCTTTTCAGTAAATTGATGTTGCTACACAGATTTAGATTTTAGACAGTGCTGTCTGGCCAGATGGAACTGATCTTTGCTCTGCATCAGTAAAAATACCAGTTGTGACTGTCAGAAAGTAATAAACTGCTTGGTGGTGTTGAAAATATTTTCAAAAGTCTGATTAAGTCACCTCTTACAGGTACATTGTCAGTGCAAAGATACAGCAAGCTGGAGCTATTGTTTTAAGCTCCAGTAACTGATATGTACAGTATTGCATAAGTTACTACCACAAGTCACACCACTACATACATTTGACCATGACTACCAAAATGTCTCAACAAAATGCCAATAAATTTTATTGTGTCTATACGTTGCCACATGTTGTCAATGTTTCTTCCTGTTTACTGGCAGACCAGCCAGTCAATGCGGGGCAGAGGTCATTCACATGTAACATGACCGAGCAAGGATAAGTGGGTTTTATAAGCTACAGTGCCAGGGGTCATGGCTTCCAATGACACACTCTAATTATGATTGTCACATTGATTGGCAATAGACAGACTCTTAAATATCTTGAGGGCAAACATTCATTCATTTAGAAGGGTACAATTACATTCACATTTATGGCATTTAGCAGATGCAGGTATCCAGGGTGCTTTAATTGTTTACTTAAATTATCCTTAGCTAACTTAAATAGGGAGTCCAAACATACCTTTAACGGAGACACTGCCAGAACCAGTCAGTGTTGAACCAGAACCAATTCATTGTTGAGTCATTGTTGAACCAGAACAAGAGTCTGTGTTGATACCTAGAATAAGAACTGCTGTACAGTGCAATACAACGTTATGCTACACATTTCAAGAGAAATTACAAAACAAGACAGATATCATTGCAAATATAATATCTTCTTACAAGTACCTTATTATGGTTAATTAAATCGCTTTAAAGTGCTTTAATTAACAGTCGGCATGTGAAGACAGCGAGGGATTCCACTGTTCGGATGAAGAGTGGAAGTTCATACCAACAACTGGCTGCCAGACCAAAGTGGAGCCTTGATAAGAACAGTCTTGTCTTCCATGAATCTTGAAAGATGGAGGGTCAAACTGTACCGTACTTGAGTCACTCGAGGTACAGATCAGGTTTCGACCGTCACCATCAGTAGGGAGCAGGTCTGCTTTAGGCCTAGTAGGCGAGTTTTAAATCTGATTCGAGCAGTTAGAGGAAGCCAGAGAAGAGTTGGGAGCAGTAGAGTCACATGGGAAGATTTAGGTGGGTATGCTGGATCATTTTTGCCAATTTTTCAGGAAAGGGGATGGAGGAGAGCTGCACTAATGCATGCACATGTGCATACACACTCCGCTGATCCACACTCCCTTCTCCCCTTAGGGTAGGCCACATGTGGATAGTTTGTTCTTTCACAACAACAATAGTCTCCAAGATTCTTAAGCCCCTCCCCCCAGGTCACCTCCCCATCAAAGGCATGTGCACCATGTCACGAGCAGGGCCAGTGAGGGGGCGGGGTCGGTGGGACCCCACCCTCCTCCTGTCCATCCCAGGCCACCTCCACTCCCGTCGGGATACTATTTCCTCTCTGAGTGCCCGGCCTCGGAATTTACAGTCAGAGTGCAGAGCTAATAAAGCCCATGTGTGGAGGGAAGAGGGCGTGGGGAGGGTCTCTGGCACTACAGGCTCATATATCACAGCCTCCTTCCGCTCAGGGCCGGCAAGAAGACATGCAAGCTGGCCTCGTTTGGCGCGAGGCAACATAACACGGTGCATCTCTAAGGTAAGCAATGTTCAGAAAGCTTTGGGCCAGTTTATATTTATATTGGAAAACTCAATGTTCTCAAACACAGTGAGAACTAAAGACAAACAAGGATTCTGATTACTACCACCCACTTCAGCAGACAAGAACTGCATTGTTGAAAAAATGCTGACAAAACAGCACAGAGGAATACTGCTCATCATGTGTTATCAGATGGTGAAATAAAAATGGAAATTTTATAAAAATAAGTAAAAGATTTACTTTATGCTTCTTGAGATTTTCTCTTCTACATGTGTTTTATATCTGTCACATAACCAGACACTCCACAATGAGACACAGACATTCACCACAATTGTAAGCAGCAGATGTTTGTGACATCGGATGAGCTTTGTCACTCAGATTCAGTGAAATTCAATATGTGGAATTTCTAAAGCAAATGACGACAGGATTAGAGTACAAATAGCAGCCACATGACATCGTTTTCTAGTGGTCATGAACGCTTCACCCAGCACCGCTGTTCTGAGTTGTCACTGAATCGTTTTTCCCCGAGAGCACAAAGGATCCACCGGAGGTTACGAGGACACATTTCAGTGGCCCTGGCTTACGCTCATGTCCAAGCAATCCGAGACCATCACAATAACATCAATGTTTTTCACCTGATATGATGCACACACCTGTTGAGAAGTGTCAACAAGAAACGTCTTAGTTCTGATCCATCGTTTGGGAGAGAGAGGGAGTGGTGATCAACTCCATCCTGTGGAATGAGGCGAGGAAGAATGGACTGCTACAAATATTTTCTTGTTTAGTCCTCCTGACATTGTGTTTGTTCGGCACAGTGTTACTTTGTCTGTCTAGAGTGAATGGATCTTTCTCTGTAACTGTCTATATTCTAAATGTACCTATAATAAATTACTGGAAGGAGAATGAATGGCAAAGTGAGCAGTTCTTTTGTCCTTACCAGTTTTAAGTTGTTTTAATAATCTAGTAGTCAGTATTTTTTATA
Organism: Brachyhypopomus gauderio; assembly: GCF_052324685.1. Classification (NCBI taxonomy): domain Eukaryota; kingdom Metazoa; phylum Chordata; class Actinopteri; order Gymnotiformes; family Hypopomidae; genus Brachyhypopomus; species Brachyhypopomus gauderio. The sequence continues at coordinate 25,718,432 of NC_135215.1, read as the reverse complement.
TTAATAATTACATACACTGAAAAAAATAAAACATTGGCTCAATGTAATAAAATTTAATTAATCAATCACACGAATTTTTTTTCATTGATTCAATCCAAAAAACTTAATTCATGACTAAATGAATTTAGTTTTTTGGATTGATTCAATGAAAAAAATTCGTGTGATTGATTAATTCAATTTTATTACATTGAGCCAATGCTTTATTTTTTTCAGTGTAATGAAGATTTTGTTATTTTATCATCTTGTTGTTTTTGGTTTTGTTGATCTGCTTTAAGTTATCCTGCTGTACATATGTTTGCCTGAAATATTCAAATATAGCCTAAGTAATTAAAAAGTTATCAAGAAACAAAGTGATGCCAACAATACAAAATGATAACTCAAAAACATTTTCCTATTCTTATTCTAGCTTGACTTAGCAAAGTGTAACAAAGCAAAAACAATGATTTCCTGGTGGCCAAGTACAATCTAATAAGATGTTGTACTTTTTGCTGTGAATTTGTTAGCAAATAAGGTTGAAAATAAAACTATTAAAAAGTGATATCTGACCTAATTACTTTCATAATAAAGCACTGTGTCACAATAATTGTTGTCAATCATGTATGTTTTGTGTATGTTGCCATGTGCGTTTCGTAGTCCCGCCTCATAATTTGTAACCCTTCCTCTCATTAGTGCTTTCAGGTTTTTCGTGTTTGGTTTTGTGAGTATATATAGCCTGTGTTTCGTCTCGTGCAAAAGGGATCATTGTTTATAAGTGTAAGAGTATCCTTGGTGATCCTTGGTGGTGCTATTCTTTGTGGATTATTGTTGTGATTTGTTTTATCATGTCTATGCGTCTTGGTTATGTTAATGTTTCTGACTCTCTCTCGAATTTGACCATGGCTTGTTTATACTATCCTCTTTAATACATTTCGCTCCTCTCAGCGATAGTGTCTGCCTTTTCATTCAATTTGGATTTAAGTTCCACTGTTTAATAGATATCTAAAGTATTTCAAAATACTGCTAATTTTGACTTGACCCATTATGGAAAAACAGCCTGCTTCTGTTCAAAAAGTCAGCAGATCACTAGATGACAAACCGCAGGAACATGAAGCCATGTAAAAATTTCTGGAGCTGTCTAGCGTCTTTGTTTCAAGTGCACACAACAAGCAACTGGTTGTGTTCAACATCCAGTTGCCTTACAGTGACCCTCCACGGATCCCAACATCACGCCAAAACTCCCAACCCAGATAAGTTATAGATCATCCTATAAATATGGCTATTGTTTGAATTTAAAGGAAAATAGCCCTACGACGTTTGTTAGGAGTTATCATATATCCAGTGAGGGCACTATTGTTATTTTGATGTAGAACGTGTGGCAGAACGTAGAATAACAAAGACACATATAGGCAAATACACAGAAGAAAACCAATAGGCCTAAAGCAGATACTTGAAACTACTGTCTTTATGAGCTAGACTAGAACAGTGCTATAAATATATTCAACAGTACAAAAGCACTGTTATTTAGCTAATCAGTGAAAACATATTATGTTAAGTGCATATCGTGTAACGTGCAGTTAAACATATAAAATTATCCATAATGTGTATTCCTGAAAGTTCTGAGGGTTGCAGTAGCACGCAGCGAGCCTAAAGGATGGGCTGGCAGCACACTGACAGAGACACAGAGACACTGAGACACAGTGAGCCTAAAGGATGGGCTGGCAGCACACTGACAGAGACACAGAGACACTGAGACACAGTGAGCCTAAAGGATGGGCTGGCAGCACACTGACAGAGACACAGAGACACAGCAAGCCTAAAGGATGGGCTGGCAGCACACTGACAGAGACACAGAGACACTGAGACACAGCGAGCCTAAAGGATGGGCTGGCAGCACACTGACAGAGACACAGAGACACAGAGACACAGCGAGCCTAAAGGATGGGCTGGTAGCAAACTGACAGAGACACAGAGACAGTCTGTCTGCTGATGAACGTGTGTTCAAGTGATTGTTTATGAAAGGAAGGCTCATTTTAGAACACCCCGAAGTTATTCCAACATTTTTCGGCAGCACAGAACTAATCAGCCACAAACTAGCCTTGACACTAACCTTTGAAAAGTGGTCTCTTTTGCAGTCAAATAGGTCCTGATTTCTATGGAAAAAAGTCATTGCTTACTATATACTATAGCTTCTTCAGCCACAGATGTTATATGAAAGTCCTGAACACTTTATTAGAGTATGTTTACAATGCAATAAAGTGCTAAATGTCTTCATGCTCACAAACAGAGTGTGAAAACTCACCATTGAATTTGTGGGCCTTCATCGCGAGACGCAAACGCAATGGCTTGCAGCCACTGAAGACAACAGCCACTGACAGCAACAGCCACTGTAGTCTCATGTCAGGACAGTTTCAGTTATAGGACAGCATTTTCTTGTTATATGTTATCATTGCCACAGAGGAAGAGATACTTAGCCCCTTATCAACTGACCCCCACTTTATGGAACAAAGATAGCCTATTATGTATGAGAAGTCTGCTTGCCTATCAATGCTACATAAAGACGAAGTCCTAAATGCATACATGGCTTCATCTAATGGCTTAAGGATGATAAAATCTAATTTCAATAGAAATAATTGAAATATGTTGGTGGACTACTTAGATTTATGAACACATTAACCTTGAATTTTTCTCCATCTGAATATTTCATATGTGTCAAGAGAAGGTGGTCTGCTCTCTGACCATGAATAACTCAAATGAGGAATAATATCAATAAAAAAAATATATAAAAGAGACACAAAGCAACAGGCCAGGGGACTTTTGTTCATAAATTTGATATTGAGGTTGTGTATGCAAGAGATCTTTAGTGAGTGTGTGTATGAGAGAGAGAAAGAGAGAGAGAGAGAGAGAGAGAGAGAGAGAGAGAGAATGTATATGTTACATTAACCCTAACCCTAAATTCTCCACAGCCACAGATACCACAAAATTATTACAATATACACACACTGTACATTTGATTAAATACATCCTCATAAAGTCTGTTATGTAAGTGTTAAAGTCTAGGGCACCGTGGTCTATCATCGGATATATAAAAACACCGCACTAAGGCTTGGGTGGGCTTATTGCGTATGGGAAACGAAAACAGGCGGAAGAGTCATCGCGCAAGCATTAGTGATTCGCGGCTACTCAGACTCTCCCTACGCAGACGCCGAACTGAGCATTAGCGTATAGAGAGGCCAGCTGAAGTTTTCGCCTCCAGGGAGCTGTAGGAAAACTCGTGCGAGTGGCGCTGTGATTTAAACACTCCCAGTCCTTCCTGGGCTTCAATAGCTGTGCATCATTCCTAAAGGCAGTAAAGGGAAACAGCCCAGACCTGAAATAACACAACAACCTCTAAAACGCGTGCTTAATGCACATCAATTAACATGGTACTGAATTCCACTGTAAATATTAGGACAATAAATGTCCTGTTCCAGCTAAACTCTACTGAGTCATGAAGAACTAATGGTAGTGCTATGGTTAAAATGTAAAAAGGCCTTCATGCAATAATGTAGGCCTGTGTCTGCATTAAAACAAAATCAAGGCAGGAGGCCAGATTGTGATTTATATGAACCCGTTAATAGCGTAGCCTTGACACAGACAGCTCCATAGTTCTGACCATGAAAGTCAGATTAAATGTAGCCATTGTTTGAATAACTGCAGCTCCTTGATGAGAAGGATGGCTCTTATCTATGGAGCTCTGGAGCAGGGCAAGAGCTAAAAGTGAACCAGTACCCTCCTTCCTGCCACAGCCACACACAACCACACACAACACAATTACAATGAATCAATATCTTTTGAAAGAAGTGTCTCAGGCATTTTCTAGGGTGACTGTGAGTAATGGCTACACCACCATTTAAGAGAGTGAGTCGGTGCCGCACACCCCCACATCGACTCTACACCAAATACAGCACCTACCAGCCCCCAGCAACACACATATCTACACTACTCACACACAGCACCTACCAGTCCCCAACACACACATATACTCTACCCACTCATACACAACACCTACCAGCCCCCCCACACACAAAGACTCACAAACATCACCCACACAGTGTGTTGGTGAGGGTAGTGTCCATTCGCATGCTAAAAAAAGCATGTGCAGTAAAGTACAAGATGAGAGACAGGACTCATCACTAAAAAAGGAAAACAAAGGGTTTCAGCTGATTGCTTTGGTGGAGTGGAGGAGTGGGGCTCAGATTCATGGCCCAATCTTCTTCTACGATATGCTGAAACCCAGTCATGCAGAGCCAACAACTGTGAAAGCTTAAACAGAACAGACAGTGAGCTCTGCAGGATTAATATGCAGCTAACTCCTGTAGTCAGGCTTCAGATAACAACTTGAGTTTTCCTGTTCATGCTCCTCTCTTCTAAAAGTGTGTCCAAAACACATTCACACAAGTGTAATATTTCTGTTTGTTGAATTGATATTTTGATTTCTCCAATTTATGGAACTCAAGATTAATACGTAAATTCTTCAGTCTACTGATGACCATTTAATGGTCTCTAGTATTTAATCTCCCAGTAAAGATTCATTGCTTTGATAAACAAATGTTGGAACACTCTGTTCAAACGACTTCTCACAACCAAAGTCTATATAGTTTCCTCCTGCAGGTACTCTTTAAAATTGTCTGGAGTTTATGTGAAGTGTATGAAATCAATGTTCTTGGTGGTTCCATCACAACATGAGATCTACGCATGTAATATGATTTTTCCTTCAAATGAAATTATGTAAAATGGTTTAAACTAATGGACTGTTCAATATGCAGATGCAGAGCTGCCATGTGGCACCGCATTTAGTCTTTCAGTCTTGATCTGTGCCAAGTGACAGAGCTGATGCTAATAAACATGATGTATTGGGGTGTGTCAGATGGAGAGACTCTTTGCTAAAAAAGTTCATCAATCACTCTAACTAGCCATCCATTTACCTCTGGACATAATGTGGACAAAATGGCCTAATCCAATTCCTTGACACTTAAGGAGAAGTTTGGGGAGACAGGGGTGACAGGGCAAAGTTTTTCTTTTGGGTTTTTGCCAGATTGCATTGGTTTTTTCTGTCTTTATAGGACCACAGCAGGGATTTTTTTTTTCGGTAAATTCGTTCAAATGGTTGTCACAAATCATGGTCAGAAATGAACAGATACTTGAGCCAGATCAGTAAAACTTTGCAATAAATGGTCCAATTACCCTCTGTGTGGGGGTGCGGTGCCACTGTAGTTGTTTTGGGAGTGTTGGCTGTAGTGTGTTTACACACATTCACCCTTTTAAGGACAAGGTCCTTCCTCATTAGTCTCCAGCATGCCCCCGACGTCCCAGCTCCTGGGGTGTCGCCACTGTTTCCCTGTGGGACCATTGACCTCTGACTTCTACAGCCTGGAGGTTGTCTCCGCGGTGAACCATGCAGCTCTGAGGGCGCAATCCTGCTGGGAAGAGAGTATTGTGTAAACGTGGAGCCGATCCCTACTATGAAGTACTCGTCTGAGAAAGCAAGAGGGATTGTCAAGACACAGGAGGCTTCAGGTATTTCCATAGTCTCTGGCACACTGGTAATCCAGACCATACAGTTTAAATGTTTTATTGATTTGATCACTTTGAGAGGGTTGTTTTGATCCTACATGTTCTCACAGGCACGAGAGACAAAAAAATGTCATTTTGCTTTGTTATGATATGCAGATCTACAGCACTTTGAACAACGTCTAAAGTCAGTTAAATTGGTGCACCTATGTTGCAAAACAAGGACACCAAAATTATCATATCCACAATGAATCAGCCTACTGCCATTATAACTCAGAACAGTGTCTTTTTAATAGCAGAAACAAAAACCTCTTGGTCAAAATAATCAAAATTCATTTGTATCCAAAAAACCAAAAAAAAAAAAACTATGGTACATAGTTCTAACTCAAAGTTTAATAGAATTTATTTATTGATAGATTTTTTTTATATAACATGAGTTAAACAAATTAATGTTTTAAAAAAACTGTTTGAAGGTCTGATTTTTCATCACATCGTTCTTATATTAGGTCTTATAGATTAAACGTTTATTACACAGATGCAATATTATTTATTTTACAACTTTGCCTTAAAAAAATATATATGTAGTTTGCCTATGTAGAGTCATTATTACTAACCTGTTGGAGCATACCTCAATAAGTTGGCAAATGTGCTTTTCACATTGTAAAACATTGGAATTCTGGCTGTTATGGGGCTTAGTTGGCTGAACAACTCATTTCCCTCATGGATCAGTTCTCTGACATTTGGACAGGCTGAGAGTAAACATTCAGTGTATACGTTGTCTGCATCCATTCTTCTAAACGAGAGCAAATTTCAGTGAGCAATACGACTACAACTAATGACCACCATCTCGCCCCCTCCCCCGCAAGCTCCTAAAGCAGGTTTTAACCCCAAGGACCTTATTAGGAACTGCTTAAGATACACTAATGCAGAGGGAGCTGCTGTCCCTCTAGGTTTGGTTGTTCCAAATGTGGTGAGGCTGAGCAGTGTACCATGAGTTAGGAGGGAATCAAGCGCCAATGGGCGCCATGGTTCTCGGCCTTTAGCCTCTGGAGGATGCTGCTGACTGAATAGAGGTGATCTCCACCTTTTGCACTTGGCTGTGGCTCAGAGAGGTGAACTGGAGTGAACCCTGTTCTGCAGATGCAGGCCTGAGCTTGATTTCCCCCTCACGATGGGGAAAGGAGACATGGGTTCAGACCTCCACCACCTCTCCAACACTTCCAGATTGTTTGATAAGTTGAACATGTGGAAGATGAAAGAGCTGTTCAGTTGCTTTGCTAAGATATATTTCACTAATGTGACCTTTGACCTTCAATTATTCCTCTCTTTAGGGGTGGGGGGAGGGGGTTATTTGCATGGTTTAGTATTTGTGGCATGATAGATGGAACATTGCGTTCCTTGATTTTCTACTGGTGTACAGAACATCTGACTGAATCAGACTGCTGCCCTGAGCAGGATAGTATCTATTCTCATACCTGTATCTCCAAAGACACGTGGCCTCACACATCTTTGTGCTGGAACGCCCCTATGAAATAAACCCACTCTGCTTCATGCCAAGTGGACTGCTGTCACGGTTACAGGTGAGGCTCCTGGCGCCTCTCTGATTCCAGTCATGTGGGTGTGTTCGCTACGATAATGCTGTCAAATTGCCTTCGACACACCTAGTGGATTACCTCACAGGTCTAGGCACCGTGGGCAGCCCTGTGGGTCAGTTTTGAAGGTGAAGCAGGTTGTGAAGCCGGACAGCATGAGGACAGTCAGGCTGAAGTTCTGTGCCCAGTGTTGCGCCAATAGTGTCAAATTAAAAGTCTTGGGAAATTTAGAGTGTTTTCTACTGGGAGATCGTTAGCGGGATGAGAAACCTCAAAGGGCTTTATAAGTGAAGGGATGCATACGTGATCAGTTTTGTCTAATTAAACAAGCTTATCTAATTAACACCAGCTAAACTGTGGCCCATCACATAGTCATATTCAACTCTGGTTCAAAACATGAAGAGTTTTTAAAGGGGTTTCCAACAAGAAAGTCTAGTCAAATGAAACAAAATCCAATATTGTTTCATGTTTCCCTGCCTACCATCACTTATAAATATTACATAAACAACCTTTTATCATTTCTACTGAAGAGCCCCTATATTATCTCTATACTTGCACTGTCATTGTTTACATAGACCCAGTGGCTGGATCTCCACCTAGCCCAGACTCAGGAGTGACAAATGAGATGTGCTTGAAACAGAGAAACGCACATTCCACACAGGATGATCAGCCCATGGAGGACCACAAAAATGCAGAGAGTTTGTAAGGATTATGCCCATGTTGCAATGCAATGAGTGCATCATGCAAGACGATAACAAATGATAACAAATATGAAAAGAGCACGCAATGAACAATGCATTTTTCGCACTTCAATATATCCCACCAACAACCACCTACCCCTACCCCTCCATAAACACACACACACACACACACACACACACACACACACACACACACGAGCGCACACACACACACACACACACAAGACACACACACATACACACACACATCGCTTCTTGGCGGAGGGCAGAATTTCAGGGGAAGCCAAGAGAGGACCTGGAAAGGGGCTGAGCTCCGATTTGGAGAGGATGGCCTTCGTGCCCAGATGCCAAGAAAAGCAACGCGGGCGCGAGAGGCGCGAGAGGACCTCGAACAAAGAACAAACACGGCCCCGCGCCTCCATCTGAGCCGCCCCTACGGCTCCCAAATGAAAGGCTTCTTTATTTGACGTAGTCACTACTTAAGAGCACCACGGCAGGCTAATGAAACGCGTTCTGCTGCGCTTGACACCAAAGAAATACACCATAAATCACTCATTACTCATTCATTTAATTAATAAACGTCTCACTAGACTCTCTGACTCGGGGAGAACTCTGGGAGCACTTTTGATGAAAGGTAGAATAAAAAGGGGACCCAATAAAGAGTTGGGGGGGGGGAGAGAAAGTGGAAGCTTTCTATATCCAGCATCCAACAAAAATAGCGTCTTTATAGAGTTAGCTATGTTAAATTTCTCTGACACTGGCCATTCTCTAGAGGTTTATAACTGAACTCAGACTGCAAAACTTGGAAGAGGTACATGAGGTCAAGAATAAAAAGAAATGGTACGCAAGAAGATCATTGTTCTCCAGAAATTCTTTTGGGGGGGGTGGCCTTGTTCTGTTAATGCCTTTGTACTTCACCAGCCTTGGTTCTGTCCTAGTCTGTTAGTGTTGGCAGGATTCGGACTGTCTGCTCAGACAAAAACAGAGGGCCCAGTTATGAGGGATGGGAAACAGAGGTCCTTCCAAACAGAGGATCCCTCATGGGGACATGGCCAATGCAGTAACGTGTGTCGAGAGCCCGTCAGGATGGGATGGGGTATGTTGGCGGAGAGTTCCTCTACGATCGTGACGGCTTTGCGGCACGTACCACTCATGCAGGCTAATTGCACGTGCTGGGCTGAGCAATGGGAGAGAGCAGATTAGATTCCCCACGTGGTTCGAACTAGCAATGCTGGCACAGCCTCGTGTTTACATATTTGTACGGACAGTGCGAGGTGCCACCTCACAATGTGGAAATCTAGCAGGCTTCTGGAGAGTCTCAATGGGACGACACCCCAGTCGAGCCATGGATGTTCTGATCAGATTCGGTCCATAGCAAACTCCCCACTGACCAGTGGCTCTTGAATCTGTCACATCCTTAAGTGACCTTCCATGTTCCTGAAGTCTTTACAGGGACTAAATCAGATGAGCTCACACAGTACAATGTCTACACAACAGGAGAAGAGATCTGAGAGTGCCCGTAAGCTCCTCGTCCTTATGTATGAGGAGCATGGCTGAAACATGAGAAGAGAGTGGAGATGTGGAGATGATCTGGTGAGAAGTGAAGGGGCCCCAGAGGGCGCAACAGGGTCTTCCCTTCAGAGAAACCAGCAAAGATCATTGTAAGGCCTCTGTACATGGAGCTGGTGATGTGTGCAGTGTCTGCTCGACACAGGAGGGAAGTCTGAAGATGCCAAATGGCCCCAGGCTACATGACTGCAGCATTTACAATGAGCTGGAGCCTGGTGGGTTTTTTGACCGACTGCTCTACACCCAACAAGTCCCAAACACATGGAAATGATGACTACTCCACATAACACATCCCAGACGGCGTAAAGTGAAACATTTACTCCTAAATATTTGCATGGCCTCCCTTTACTCTGAGATAAGCATAAAAATATTATATCTGTAAATGGTTTCTTTTTTTTTTTTTTTTACAAATTACAGGTATTTTATCATATTGGTTTTTTTTTTTTTTTTTTTTTTACATGATGGCTTTAACTTTTTCTCAGTCGATTTGGTTAATTTCTTAGATTAGATTTGAAATTCTCAAAACTGTTCATTCAATCTCCACATCTCCTTGTCACTTGTGCACATCATATTAGCATTTCTCATTGTTTCCTATTTTGCAAATGCTTTTGCACATTTTGCAAATGGTCATGGAAAATTGTCTGCTGTTTGTTGCATTATCAATTGCTTATGTCATGTTTATCAAAATGTGTTCTACAGATTGTCTGTCTTACCATCCAAAACATTTAGGCTTTAGGTTATTGCCAAGGTCATTACATGCAAAAGTGCTGGTCATGCTGTCATAATCTCTCAGGCATCATTTGGACATTTCTTTTTTACATTTTTTGTTAAATTTTGGTAATGTTGGTAACTTGATGAAATTATTCTCAGGTGAATTTTGACATTCAGTTAAGAAAGGGAATTTGCAAAGGTTTAGATCAACCAATGGTCTCAACCATAGGTCAGAGGTGCATTACCTTTACTGTAAGCATATATAGACACTAAACACTGCAGTGTCACAAAGTCTCATAATGAAAAGACAAGGCCATGTACAGAATGAACAGCCAAGAAGAGGAGTAAGACTGTGTATTGTAGAGGAGTAAGACTGTGTGGTGTAGAGGGATAAGGCTGTGTGGTGTAGAGGAGTAAGACTGTGTGGTGTAGAGGGATAAGGCTGTGTGATGGAGAGGGGTAAGACTGTGTTGTGGATGGCTGTGGAGACAAAATAGAGGAAGATGTAGGAGGGTCCATGCCCATAGTTTTGTCCCAGATTAAATAAGGACCCTATTTTACAATGGCTGAAGCTGGTTGTGTTACGGTGACAGTCACGGACCCTTCCCCGTGGGCGTGCCGCTACGTTGTCTGCGTGTCATTATGTCCATGTATATACTTCCGTGGGTGTGGGTTGGTCGTGAGCATGTTCGTAGTCTCACCTGTGCCTTGTCTCGAGATCACGAGGGTCTGTGTTAATCACCTATATAATGTGCGTTCGCGCAGTGTCTTGTGCTCGTCTTTGTCTAAAGTTTCGTGTCAGCGTGAGTGTGTGTCTGTTGTGCTCACGCTCCACCCGAAGCTTACACATAAGAGTCATATAATAAATGTTTTGTGTTGCACCGTTCTCGCTCGTCGTGCCTCCTCCATCGAGCGTGACAGGTTGACTGGTACAGCCGAATATTGGAAGAACATTCAATTCAATCAAATGTTTTGTAGAGAAAACAGGTTTGTAATCTGGGAACATGCATTCTGCTGTAATACTGCACATTGAAATAAATTCTGAAATGTTATTCAATTATGTTTTGCATTTTTGCATTCTTATACCATATAGGACCTCAAGACCAGCTCATAGGTGTTGCAGAGGTCCCATTTTGACACCTCAACAAGAGGAGGCTACATGCACTATGCTTAAGGAAAATCCAGCTATCCATTATACAGGACAACAGTTTTCATCAAAATATTCAATCTGTAAGCATCTCCACTATTGACCGGGTTCTGAAACGACAGCAGATGACCATAAAACAAACTGTACTAAGCTCAATGAAGATATCCAGTGTGACGTGAATGACAACATGGCCCAACAGAGGGGAGTGTCAGGATGTATAGAACAGAAAGCACTATACAATAATTCCTAAAGTTGTCTCAGGTTGTTTTGAATGTTTAGAGTAAGTTTCTAATTTTGCAGTTTTTCCAGCCAAACAGTTGTCTGTCTTTTTTGAATTTCAGTCAAATTTGTTTTTGTCAACAAATTGCAGTGCAAACAATACAGTAAATGAATATTACTGTATAAATTTCATCCCAGTCCAATTTCTTGCTATCAGTCTCCCACATACAGTCATGTGTAACTTTGTGTTCGGTGTTTGTATTTTGTGTGTAACGTGTCGTTTCATTTGATATAGGCCTACCGCAGATCGTGCAGCATTCTTGTAATCAAAAGCTTAGCTATTTTCAATAGATAGCTCAGATTTTCAGATAGATAGATAGATAGATAGATAGATAGATAGATAGATAGATAGATAGATAGATAGATAGATAGATAGATAGATAGATAGATAGATAGATAGATAGATAGATAGATAGATAGATAGAATGGCTAAAAGATTCCTTGCACAGAGCTCAGACCATCATTCTTCTTCACAAACTGGCTCTCTACAAAGCATGCTCATGTAGTCTGTGCCCTCAGGTGGAGCGTATGAAGTATGAATTGTAGGAGGCCATATGGTGGAGAACAAAAAACATGAGAGAAAAGCACCTCAGTGATTCATTAGTGGAATTCTAATGGCAATTACAGGAGCAGTCTTGAGAGAGAGTGGGGCAATAAGTAGTCTGTGGGGAGTAAAACATACACACACACACACACACACACACACACACACACACACAAACACACATGCACATGCAGACACACCTACTCACACGCAAATGCACACTAGGGCACTTGGAGAGACCATTTCACATTAAGCTAAACTCATTTAAAAAACACACACAAACACTAACATGAATTACACTTTTGTATACTTGATCCAACTCAGGTTTACCAAGACTTCTGACAGTGTATGAACACCAATAAAATTATATCAGACACAATAAGTAAACAAACATGATATGTATTTATCAAGACAGGACATACTTTATTACAGTAATATTCAAATCAGTGCATTACAGTAATTACTCAATCACACTCAAGCCTTCAGAAGTGGAGAATACAGAAAATATACACTCACTGGCCACTTTATTAGGTAAACCTTGCTAGTACCAGGTTGGACCCCCTTTTGCCTTCAGAACTGGCTTAATCCTTCATGGCATAGATTCAGCAAGGTATTGGAAACATTCCTCAGAGAGTCTGGTCCATATTGACATAATAGCATCACACAGTTTGTGCAGATTTGTCTGCACAGTTTGTGCATGATGTGAATCTCCCGTTCCACCACATCCTAAAGGTGCTCTATTGGATTGAGATCTGGTGACTGTGGAGGCCATTAGAGTACAGTGAACTCATTATCGTGTTCAAGAAACCGGTCTGAGATGATTAGCACTTGATGGTTCTAATTGGTTCTAATGGGCCCAAAGTGTGCCAGAAAAATATCCCCCACACTATTGCACCACCACCACCACCAGCCTGAACCGTTGATACAAGGCAGGATGGATCCATGCTTTCATGTTATTGATGCCAAATTCTGACCCTACCATCCGAATGTCATAGCAGAAATCGAGACTCACCAGACCATGCAACGTTTTTCCTATCTTCTATTGTTCAATTTTTGTGAGCCTGTGCGAATTGTACAGTGGGGAAAATAAGTATTTAGTCAGTCACCAATTGTGCAAGTTCTCCCACTTAAAAAGATGAGAGAGGCCTGTAATTGACATCATAGGTAGACCTCAACTATGAGAGACAAAATGTGAAAAAAAATTGAGAAAATCATTTTGTCTGACTTTTAAATAATTTATTTGCAAATAATGGTGGAATAAGTATTTGGTCACCTACAAACAAGCAAGATTTCTGGCTGTCACAGACCTGTAACTTCTTTTTTAAGAGGCTCCTCTTTCCCCCACTCATTACCTGTATTAAAGGCACCTGTTTGAAGTCGTTAACAGTATAAAAGACACCTGCCCACAACCTCAAACAGTCACACTCCAAACTCCACTATGGTGAAGACGAAAGAGCTGTCGGAGGACACCAGAAACCGAATTGTAAACCTGCACCAGGCTGGGAAGACTGAATCTGCAATAGGCAAGCAGCTTGGTGTGAAGAAATCTACTGTGGGAGCAATAATCAGAAAATGGAAGACCTACAAGACCACTACTAATCTCCCTCGATCTGGGGCTCCACGCAAGATCTCAGCCCGTGGGGTCAAAATGATCACAAGAACGGTGAGGAAAAATCCCAGAACCACAAGGGGGGATCTAGTGAATGACCTGCAGAAAGCTGGGACCAACGTTACAAAGGCTACCATCAGCAATACACTACGACGCCAGGGACTCAGATCTTGCAGATCTGGAAAGGGACCAGGACGACTGGTCCGTGTACATGAAAGAATGAATGGGGCCATGTATTGTGAGATTTTGGGTGCAAACCTCCTTCCATCAGCAAGGGCAATGAAGATGAAACGTGGCTGGGTCTTTCAGCATGACAATGATCCCAAGCACACTGCCAGGGCAACAAAGGAGTGGCTTCGTAAGAAACATTTCAAAGTCCTGGAGTGGCCTAGCCAGTCTCCTGATCTCAACCCCATCGAAAACCTTTGGAGGGAGTTAAAAGTCCATGTTGCCCCCCGACAGCCCTAAAACATCACTGCTCTAGAGGAGATCTGCATGGAGGAATGGGCCAACATACCAGCAACAGTGTGTGCCAACCTTGTGAAGACTTACAGAAAACGTTTGACCTCTGTCATTGCCAACAGAGGATATACAACAAAGTATTGAGATTAACTTTTGTTATTGACCAAATACTTATTTTCCACCATTATTTGCAAATAAATTCTTTAAAAGTCAGACAAAATGATTTTCTCAATTTTTTTTTCAAATTTTGTCTCTCATAGTTGAGGTCTACCTATGATGTCAATTACAGGCCTATCTCATCTTTTTAAGTGTCACGTAGGGCAACGCCCCCTCTCGTAGCTGTCACTCTGGGTTCCCTCATGTCCGTGTTCCCTGCCTGTTTGTCCCGCCCTGCTCGTTTGTCTTCGTGTTTCCTTGTTTGTTACCACGCCCAGTGTCATTACCATCACCTGTCCCTAGTTAGTTTCTATGTATAAAGTCCCGTCATTCCCCAGTCGTGTCATCCGTGATTTTGTCTACTTCGTGCCTTATGCTTTGTATACCTGTTCTTCGTGAGTATTGTTTCCGCTACTAGAGTACCTGCCTGTTCCGTGTTTCCCCGTCGTGTTTGGTTTATCTGTCCGAGTATGTCTGTTGTCATTTCTTGTATGGACTGCCTTCCCGATATGACCTGCGCCCGGTATTACGACTCTGCTTTTGGTATTCCCCGTATTAAATCTCGCTCATCTCTGCAATTGTGTCCGTCTCCTCGCTCCGTGGCGCGAGCCACGTTACATAATCACGGATCTATCCAGGACACAGCGAGAGAGCGAGACTCCGGTGAGTTTAGTCGCTGTAACGAGTTGTTGGCTGCTTCCGTGCAGTTTAACTCTCATGTGTTACAGCGCGAACGAGCCGGAGACAGGAATACCCCTGGCGCTGTGGGAACACGGAAGTCTCGACGCGCACCAACGAAAGCCCAGTCACTTTCGGTTTCGACTGGCTTTCGCGTCGAGACTCCTATTGAGCGCTACGTGTCTGCCCGGCTTGGCGAACACCACAGGCGTGAGCAACCTGTGGTGCAAGCAGCGGGCAGACGGAATGAGCGCACAGACGAGCGTTGGCTAAACCCTCGGTTTGCTCTCGGTGGCCACTGCGAGCTCCCGACGCCTCGGAGGAGGCGGAGCCGTCGCAGAGAGAGCAACCGAGAGGCTTCTGTGTCTGTGTGTTCTTCCAGGCTCAACCCGGACACTGAGGAGGAGGACTTAACATCGCTGATCCCGCCGGCTACTCCACAGGACACCCCCATGTATTTTTTGGGGGGGAGTACAAGCCACGTCGGCTTGGCGGTTCCGCCCCCCGATGACGTCAGAATAGTGGCTCCGCCCCCCGAGGACGTCGGCTTGGCGGACACGCCCCCCGATGACGTCAGTATGGTGGCTCCGCCCCCCGAGGACGTCGGCTTGGAGGACACGCCCCCCGATGACGTCAGTATAGTGGCTCCGCCCCCCGAGGACATCGGCTTGGCGGACACGCCCCCCGATGACGTCAGTATAGTGGCTCCGCCCCCCGAGGACGTCGGCTTGGCGGTTCCGCCCCCCGAGGACGTCGGCTTGGCGGTTCCGCCCCCCGAGGACGTCGGCTTGGCGGTTCCGCCCCCCGAGAACGTCGGCTTGGTGGCTCCGCCCCCCGAGTGCATCTCCTCACCTCGGATTCCTGTCCCCGCTGCCCGTAGGCAGTTCATACCTGTGCCTGTCCCCGCTACCCGTCGGCAGTTCGTGCCTGTTCCTGTCCCCGCGACCCTGGAGGGGTCGTCCACGCCGGTTCCTGTCCCCGCGACCCTGGAGGGGTCGTCCACGCCGGTTCCTGTCCCCGCGACCCTGGAGGGGTCGTCCACGCCGGCTCCTGTTCCCGCTGCCCGCCAGCGGACCCTGCCTGTTCCCGCTGCCCGCCAGCGGACCCTGCCTGTTCCCGCTGCCCGCCAGCGGACCCTGCCTGTTCCCGCTGCCCGCCAGCGGACCCTGCCTGTTCCCGCTGCCTGCCGCCCGGCTGCGCCTGTGCCCGCTGCCTGCCGCCCGGCCGCGCCTGTGCCCGCTGCCCGCCGCCCGGCCGCGCCTGTGCCCGCTGCCCGCCGCCCGGCCGCGCCTGTGCCCGCTGCCCGCCGCCCGGCCGCGCCTGTGCCCCAAGAGACTGTGCTGCCCCCTGTTGGGCATGGACTTTGTGTTCCCCCTGCTCCGCCATGTACCTCCTATGTTCCGTTGCCCGTGTTCCCCTTGCTCCCTGGTCCCGTCCCTGGTTTTGTTTTGGTCCCTGTCCCCGTGGTTGTGTCTGTTCGTGTCCATGTTCCTGTTCCTGTGTCTGTTTCCTGTGGTGTCGTCTCTGTCCCGGTCTCCGTGTCTGTTCCCCAAGTTGTTACCCACCTTGTTCCTGTCCCCGTCACCATCGTCCAGGCCGTGTTTGCCTCAGTGTTTACCTCTGCCCTGTCCCCTGGCCCCGCTCCAGTGTCTGTCCCCAGTCCTGTCCGGTCCGGTCCTGCTCCTGTGCCTCGCCCTGGCCCTGTCCTGCCCCCCTGTGTCCCGTGTCATGCCGTGTCCCGGCCCAGCTCTTGGCCTGTCTCCCTGTCTCCAGTCCCTGCCGTGTCCCAGGTCCCCCGTCCTATTTTGTCTGGTCCTGTCCCTCCGGTCTGTCCTGTGTCCGCTGTCCCTGTCCTGTCTGCCCTTGCGTGCCCCGGAGTGGCACGCTTTGAGGGGGGGTTCTGTCACGTAGGGCAACGCCCCCTCTCGTAGCTGTCACTCTGGGTTCCCTCATGTCCGTGTTCCCTGCCTGTTTGTCCCGCCCTGCTCGTTTGTCTTCGTGTTTCCTTGTTTGTTACCACGCCCAGTGTCATTACCATCACCTGTCCCTAGTTAGTTTCTATGTATAAAGTCCCGTCATTCCCCAGTCGTGTCATCCGTGATTTTGTCTACTTCGTGCCTTATGCTTTGTATACCTGTTCTTCGTGAGTATTGTTTCCGCTACTAGAGTACCTGCCTGTTCCGTGTTTCCCCGTCGTGTTTGGTTTATCTGTCCGAGTATGTCTGTTGTCATTTCTTGTATGGACTGCCTTCCCGATATGACCTGCGCCCGGTATTACGACTCTGCTTTTGGTATTCCCCGTATTAAATCTCGCTCATCTCTGCAATTGTGTCCGTCTCCTCGCTCCGTGGCGCGAGCCACGTTACATTAAGTGGGAGAACGTGCACAATTGGTGACTGACTAAATACTTATTTTCCCCACTGTAGCCTCAATTTCTTGTTCTTAGCTGACAGGAGTGGTCCCTGTTGTGGTCTTCTGCTGCTGTAGCCCATCTGCCTCAAGGTTCGACTTGTTGTGTGTTCAGAGATGCTCTTCTGCATGCCTCAGTTGTAACGACTGATTATTTGAGTTACTGTTGCCATTCTATCAGCTCGAACCAGTCTGGCCATTCTCCTCTGACCTCTGGCATCAACAAGGCATTTGTGCCCACAGAACTGCAGCTTATTGGATATTTTCTCTTTTTTGGACCATTCTCTGTTTGTGCATGAAAAACCCAGTTGATCAGCAGTTTCTGAAATACTCAGACCAGCCCATCTGGCACCAACAACCATGCCACGTTCAAAGTTACTTAAATCACCTTTCTTCCCTGTTTGGATGCTCAATTTGAACTGCAGCAGATCGTCTTGGCCATGTCTACATGCCTAAATGCATTGAGTTGCTGCCATGTGACAGTTGCGTTAATGAGCAGTTGGACAGGTGTATCTAATAAAGTAGCTAGTGAGTGTAGAAATACATGGTTCATTTGTCTGATTTTGTTTGTTTGCTTGTGTTATTAAGATTTGTTCTTAGGTATTGAAGCACAATGAAGCAACAGCAACAAAAAACTAATTTTTACAGAATTAATGTGTATAGTAGCCAGTTGCTAAGGATAGATTCAATACTCTTGTTTGACCCTCAAGAGAGATCAAGTGTTGCAGGAACAGCAGAGAAGAAGGTGTGACAGAAACGAACCTCTCTGAGGAGTGTGTGTGCATGTATGTGTGCGCATGCATGTGTGTATGTGCGCATGTGTGTGTATGCCTGTGTGTGTGTGTGTGTGTGTGTGTGTGTGTGTGTGTGTGTGTGTGTGTATTTGCACACGAGTGTGTATGTCTGTGTAGGACTCTGTGTGTGTTTGTGTGAGTTAGTGTAAGCCCAAGTGTGTTATAAGGTGTTACCCTGTCTCCAGCTGGGCCTGATAATAGCAGCATGTGGGCTGAGGAGCAGTAAAGCTGAGCTCAGGAGGCTCTGAGATAATGATGTAACACTGTCCTCCGACCCCCCGCGATGTCGTTGGAACTGCTGGACTCACGCCGCTCCCTTAAATCCAGATGACTTCCTCCCCGTTCACCCTGTCACCCCCCACGCCTTGCTGTGCATTGACGTGGTGATCTCGTTAAGGTGGAAATGTGTCTGATATACTATCGGTGACACTCTTATTATTGCCTGGGCGACTTATGAAAGCACAGGTGTTTGGCTCCCGGATCGCATTCACTGCAGAGAATCCGAACTCCTAATTTGACACCACTGTACTTAATGAGGCGGCAGCAGGCTCTGTGCATGAATTATACCAAAGAGGGTGGGTGGGTTTGGGAATGAGGAGTTGGAAGATGGATGTTTGCCTGGGTGTGCGTGCATATGTGCGTCTGTGCATATGAGGTCGAGATAGAGGGAGTGGTATGGATGTACAGAGTGCAGAGATAGAGAGAAACAGAAAGAGAGAAAGTAGATGACATGGGTAGACAGCGAGACAGATGTGTTTGGATAAGAACAGGTCTGAACACAGACTGAGGTGTGTGGTTTGAGATCCACCACAGGTAGACAGAGCACATAGATCCAGATAGAAAAGAGGGCAGTGGAGAGCTTGAAAGGAAAAAAAGGAGTGATAAGGTCTGACGAGCTTTGGATAGACCAGTAGAGAGTGAGAGAGACAGACACAGAGAGAGACAGAGAGACAGAAAGGAGAAAAGAGAAAGAGGGAGCCCACAAAAGGTACCCGTGAACTTCAGACATGTGTGGGGAGGTCCAGGCTAAGGAACATAGAGGGCAAGGGTCAAAGGGCTTCCTCTGGACGGGCATAACCCCCATACCTCACCTAGTGGTACGGTCCTCTTCCATTTACTGTCCAGATACAGAGTAAAGTCTACTGAGCCATCATGCAGTGCCCGCCTCTGTGGTTAAAGGCACCTACCCTGGGGCCAGCGAAGGTGGCAGGAAGTGAACTAGTCATCTGTATGGTATGGAGAGGTGGACATGGGGTTTGTTCACAGAATGAAGTTAGAAGCGTTCTGTTTCGGCCAGTTGGAAACCTTATCATGTGCGCAATTAACGATAATCATACTGTAATTTCTCATTACCTGGCATTCCAACCTGAAATTGTGCCGGGTATGGTTTGAAAACAAACAAAACACAGTGTATTTAGTTAACACAATGTCTTATATTTTTCAAAGCCAGCAATGATTCCATTAGCAAAATATTTTGAAACCCTGTTTTCTTTAACCTGTCAGTAGAGCTATTGAACTATTGGTACAGCTTTATTACAAATGGGAGTAGATGTCATTCCTGATGAACATCTGAGATGTGCTGTTCACCGGAGTCTTGCGTCATTTGGAAAACGACAGCAGAAGAGTCTGATTAATCCCTGTGCCACAGTTGAGCGTTAATCACTGAAACACAGTGTCTTGACATATCAGGTTTATGCGCATGCACGTACATGTGGTCTTCCTGAAAGCAGTGTGTCAAATCGACTGCGTTTCCCACCCAGTGTGAAAGCCTTATGTCATGCGGGAATGTAGGGGCAGTCACCCATATGTGTGCGCCTTTCTTGAAAAAGTGGTGATTCATGGCCAAAGCACACTGTGGTTTTTAGTCCAATCTCTGCTTTACTTTCTGCCATGGAAAAGGAGAACAGAGAGATAACAGGACAGAAAGAAAGAAAGAAAGAAAGAAAGAAAGAAAGAAAGAAAATTTACAGATGTACTTCAGTCTTGGGTGGTCATAGGTGCCAGGGAGAAGATGGGCATTCAAAGCTCCCAATTTCACGGCTTCTGGACATAAGAGGCAAAGAGGTTCCTCTTCAGGTGTCCTGTGGCTTTTGGGTGAGCAGAGGGTCAGAGAGATGGAAGTATGGTGAGAGAAACCCAAACCCCGATGAGGTGAATGTGGAAAGCCCCTCTCATCCACCAAGGGACACCGTGCTTTTCCAGGCCAGCTCTCTGCAACATGAGCAGAGCTGATTGTCTTCAGGGGCAAGGGGGCGTGGGGGGTGTTAGCCTCTTAGCTTAGCCCCCGGCAATCCCAGCCAAATGAAATCTGAATGCACGGAGTTGACATCACAGCCTGCACTCTAGTAGGTAATGCCGGTCTGCATGGACGCTTTGCGATGACGTTGTTGCTGAAATCCATTTGAATTGGTTCAGCACTCTGGCTATTAACACCTCAAGGACTTTTGACTTCTCAATGGAGTTGAAAAGGTGGTGGAAAGATTCAACTAGACCTTCGCAAGAATGTGCAGCATATTGCACCATGCTGAAGACCCACACCAAATATGGTGTGTGAGTAGTCCACCACTGAGAACCATGGGAAACTTTCAGCAGGCTGTTCTAAAGTGCATTTTCCATCCATTTTCAGTGACAGTCCTCTCATTTCCACCTCCAAGTCACGGGGTTTCCAGATTAGTACATCTTTTGTTGACCTCTCCTTTCTGTTTCTCCCCTCACCTCCCCTCCTCCCTAATTCACCCACACCTCTCTCAATCCGTGCTTCTCCCCAGACTTCTATTACTCACTTCCTCCTCCACTACCCTCTTTCCTCCATCCCCCAACTCCTTCTCAAAGCCAGCAGACTACCCTCCTCCTCCTTTTCCTCCTCTCTCCTGTGCTCTGCCCTTGGCTCTCTTAGACCCCTGTGTGAATGTGACATTCCACAGCTTGACCCACAGCTACGTGCCACCCTGCACTTCCTCCACAACCCCGTGGAGCCAAACCCACCACCCCTGCACAAAACATACTGTGCCTCCCCTGGGTCAGAACATGTGTGACGTGAAGAATACATATTTCTCAGCTATGAGAACATGAAACCCAAGGGAACATGTAAAATATACTTGTATGTGCAGTTTTACAATGTGGAATATATTTGATGCAGCTCTCAGAGAATGAACTGCCAGAGTTAAAATCAATGTGCTTTTACTGAACAATTATCTGCCTTATAGAACATTAACTACAGATCCTGGCATGGATATGGTGGCAGTTCGAACATTTTCCCATACACTGGGGAAACCTGAAGTGTGAGCTTTGTCCTCTGAGTTACCCCCTCCTTTTTGCATTTGGTCTTTAGTTGTTGTTTGTTTGCCCCTCATAGTAAACTTGAGCACAGAGGAAAAGCCCCTCCCCCAACATGCCTCCAGCCAATCATTGTCCAATCCAAACCAGGGTAACAATTATGAGATTTGATGGACACAATTCTGGAAAGGCCTTTCACCCTGTTTAATTCACATGCCATTATGTTACTCTGGTTGGTTATTAGAGTAGCACTAACTAGGTCATTTAAAGTCACCCCGTTTTGTTTTATTGGTTCCACAACTCTTCAGTTAAATCCTCTTGGTTAATATTGGTTTACAGATTACCCTCTAAGATAATAGCATTAATGAGCGATCAACATTAACCCCTAGAGTGGAGGTGGCAACCATAACAGAGTAGGAAGAGGGCTTAGTGAGAAAGTCAGAAATGTTGCTACAGTACCTGTCACCGTTCTGAGCACCGCCCACCTCCCCCAAGCACAAATGATCTGTGACCATCAGCCATAGAATTTTGTTATAGCGTAACACCAAAGCTTAACCCTGAATTCACTGAGGACAGGTTTATTTAGTTTTGTTAAGCTTTTCAACAGAGATTCCAGCTGCAGTAAACACAACAAAACCCGTCCATTCCTGTTGGGGCCTCAGTTTTGCAATGCTGCTTCGAGTTGCAAAGTTTTAGCAAGTGCCTCTCTTGTTAGTAAGCTAGTAATCTGTGGAATCTGGGTCATCCTTGTTTGTGCAGTCCCCCGAACAAAGAACGGTAAGATGGTTCGACCTCCGGGCCCAGCTGAGGCTGACGGTGAGCCGAGTCAAGATAAATATAAATGAACTCAAACGACCAAAAGCTGGCAGCGCTGACCCGGGTTTGTAGAATGCCATGATGAGTCAGTGAAAGGGCCTGCAGGTGTGGCCCCCAGTGGCCCTAGAAGGGAGCAGCTGAATTTTAGATGGCACAGGGGCCTTCCACTCAGTTAACTGCATCCAGAGAATGACGCTAATGAGAACCTTGTTGACAACATGTTAGAGGGAACAATACACTTTGGAGAGATGGGCCGAACGGCCAGTGAAGTGCTTAAGTGCACTCGTAATAGGCTCTGAACGGATCCGGACGCAGCGCAGGAGCTTAATTAGGCCAGGTTAGGTTTGGAATGACCTATGGGTGGGGACCATGCACCAGAGACCCCTAAAAGGGATTGCGAAGGAAAAAGTGCAGCATGGGTCTTAATCCCAGGCAGGATCAGCATGGGCGGACGGATACGCATGCGTGCACATAATATCCATATCCTGAATATCTCATGGCCAGCGGCATTTTGACCTCTGGGCCTCTGTTTCATATTCCAAGTGTGTGCATATTTATTTTTGTGTAGCTTCTTTCTGACTGTCACCAAGAACAATGTCGCCTCTTGTCTTACACTAATGCAGGGCAGGAATATTTCAGTATGTGGGAGAGCGAGTATTTGCAGGAGTGTGCCAGGCCTTGGCATGGGCCTCTGTAAAGCCCTGTCATCTGTCCCTAAGAATAAAGTTCTTTGTCATTGTTGCTGGGCAGACCATGAGCGTGCACGGCAGAGACGGACTCAGCTCAGGCTAGAGAGCTCCATCGGTTTGAAAGCAGGCACTTCAGAGATCTGCTGAACTCTGGCAAGGGCTTGTGACCCAGGAGGGCAGCACCGCCCCTCCGATGAACAGCTGATAACATTATGAGATAAAAGGACAAGTATAAACATACGAGCACACTTCAGAGATAAAACCCTCCCCCAAAGATCGCAGATATGATTAGGTTCTGACTGAAGTCAGTGGAAGGTCCATAAAAACCCCTCAAACATTCCAAATGAAAGAAAACAAAAAACAAACAAACACAAACAAAAACAACCATTACAGTTATTGGTTCGCAGTCCAATGGAATGTGGTATAGCGATTGTGTTAACCCCCAGATTCACCACATGGAATAACTCTGTGACACCACAATGTCACACCACTGTTTCAGCTCAGTCGCACTGAAAAAGGTCATGTTTCAGCAAGACTGACAACCTGGTGTGGATGTAACCAGATCACCGCCCTGTCTGGCAAAGTTTCTGTGTCGGAGTGATTGAGTGTACAGTATGGCGCATACTGGTAGTGACTCTTTCATTCTTTTGTTTTCAAAGAAGCAGTGAGATAGAGAGAGCAGAGAGACCAGATCAGGACAAGGAATAGCCAAAGAATGATGGGATGATGTGTGCTAGTCTTCATAGTGTTTGGTAAGCATCACTACCAGTCAAGGCAGCAGAGAGAGGGGATCAGACAGTGTGCCACACCCACAGCAGATGTAGTGCACATTTCTGTCTCCAATAGCACGGACGCCCCCTTACAGTTAGAGCAACACTGCAATTAGATCAGGATTAGATCTGCGCTGGCAGTCTTAAGATGAAGGCAAGGCTGATCAGGTTTCTGTGACATCCTGTGTGTGTGTGTGTGTGTGTGTGTGTGTGTGTGTGTGTGTGTGTGTGTGTGTGTGTGTGTGTGTGTGTGTGTGTGTGTGTGTGTGTTGTGTGTGTGTGTGTGTGTGTGTGTGTGTGTGTGTGTGTGTGTGTGTGTGTGTGTGTGTGTGTGCGCACGTGCGCGTGTGTGGATGTGTGTGTTTGAGAGAAATGGAAAGGACCAATGTAAAAGAGTGAATGGGAAACAACAAGATGTCAAACTGGATTTACTATGGATAATAATATTTGAAATGTGGTGTAGACGGATACAACTGGAAATGTACACAGCAATCTGACAATACAACACATTAGAGATAGAGTTATGACTTTGCAGAACCCGCTCTGTTCTGACCAAGGTCTTGTCGGAATTTTGAATTTAGTATTTTGGTGAAGTACATCTGTTTTCTTGTTTTCCAAGTCGTGTGGATGCTGAGCAAAACTCTCCACTTCAGCGTGCATGGAGTATCAATCTGTCCCCCCCCATACCACTCCACCATGCAGTTCCATCAAAAGGGTCGAAGTGGAGGGCAGTTGTCCTTTGACAAAGTCAGTTAAACTGAGTTGAAGAGGAAAATAATCCCCCTTCTTTCTTGCGTTTCCCTGGCTAATAAACTAGCTCTATACCTACTGATATTAAAAGTATTTCTTACTGTACACTTTCTTTATTAATGTAATACAATGCGTTTGCGCATAGGCTACAGGCATTGACGCCATGCACAATTTATTTTGGAAGCGTTTAAAAGTGAGAGGGGAAGAGCAGCCGTGTTCTCCAGACTGCGAAGAATGTCAAGCTGTCGAGGGATTGGTGGGGGTTGCTTGTTTAAGCCAATAGGCAGAAAGTAACGTTAATGTCATTTCAGCGCCCGTGAACGCACACGGGTCTTTAACTGGCGGAGCTATACACAGCACGTTCACTCGCTTGCAGCTGGGATTCAAACTCTGCTCCCACGTCTACATTATGCTGAGCGATTTGTTGGCGTTATTTGGATACTGAAAAATATTCGATCATCGACTGTGGACGTTTTGTTCCTTTACTTGCGGTTGGACTTAAGCAAATGACATAGGTTACATTGAGATTATTTTCTAACATTTGAGGAAGCCAACTTTACAATTTTGGTTCTACTTCTGAGATTATCATGTAAGTATAAATTTATGCTCTTCATTCTGGGAAATTTCCTTTTTTGTAAGGATTTTTTATTTTTCTCCTGCAGTGTAGTGTATTTTACACGATGGATTAACTTGACATGCTGAAAATAAATGTTCAAACTTCACTATATAAAAACTAACTCAGACTTTCAATGCTACACATTTCTGAAAATGTTTGTTCTACGTCTGGGAACTAAAGTTGTTTTGGGAGAGACAGAAAAAGCGAGCTAGTGAGAGAGACGATTTCGATTTTGCAAGTGTAAGTTATCTAGTGTAAAAGTTACTTGGCATAAATAGCACCGTTTATTTATACTTTTATAATATATAGCCTAATGTATAATTACACCTGCTTCATATATATATATATATATATATACTTGTGCGCAGAACGTGATTTCGTTTATAGCCTACTGGTCCCCAGAGGTGTAAACTCAGCTGTTCCTTGTCACTCTCGGCTCTGACACTTGGGCCACACTGTCACGAAATGCAGAAATGCAGCACACCTCTTTAAATCCGACCGTGCCCGAGTAACCGTCTCCTAACCCACAATCAGTAGTTTACGACTCTCCACCTAAACGTGTCTTTCAGATGACTTGTACAGCAATTGCTTAACATTTATTCTTTTCAAATGTTCTTCTCACGGAGAACACCGGGTGCACAACGACACGACACTTGTGTCTTGCACCCTCTCCCTCACATCTGAAAGACTGATTTTGACCGCTGTCGATTTAAACGGAGAATGCAGAACGAGCTCATTCACAATGGAAACGGGGTGGTGGTGTCACCTAGCGGTCGGACTCCTTTGTTAAAATATGCTTTGCTTGGCATCCCGCTAGAGAGAACCGGTTTGCGGAGAAACCTACGTTGCTTATTTTGTTCATGTAATGCGTAACATATACGCCCGTTCTTCGCATGAAGCTACCAGCTCTGTTTCGTCTGTGTCCCACAAATGCTACATGTGAACCCCCACTATGAGACTCAATGACAAACTAGTTAACCAGACCCAGGGGGGTATCAGGTGATCCCAGCAGAACATGTGGCAGGTCGCCAAGTCAGTGCAGTGGGGAGATCTGAGGGCTATGTAAAAGGCTGGTTAATACGTGAGCCATTAGGACCACATGTTAAGTGCAATGTCAGCGGACAGGAATGCTGTGAATGAGCTGGTCCCTCCAGCACCGGGCCTCGTGAGATCGCTTTTAGGCCGAGGGGGGTCCATCAGTGGCTCTGGGAGGTTCGACATTCCTTTCTGTATTTATTTTTTGTCTGTTCATTGTGTAACTTAAACTCCCAATCAACATGTATTGCACTTTCCATCTCAGAGCTACCAAAAGGGACATGTTTCAAAGTTAGTGGATTGTGCTCGAGGAAAGCTTTTAAATGTACCAAGCTGTGCTGGATCCAACACCAGGTCATGAAAACATACCTCAATATCTAGAAGTCCTCAATATTTTTATGCTGGCCTTTCCAAGATAAATGTGATCGTTAAGTGACAGAGGCTTATCTGTCATGTGGAAGGTCACGTGTGTGTGTGAGAGGGCTATTGTATATGTCTAAGCCCACGTGCGAAGGGGAACGTGCGGTCTGGAGGCGCAGTTGTGTTGGTTTATGGGTCAAGAGTGCCGGGGCTGTCACAGTGCTCCCATTTATGCTGTAAGGTGTGGAACTCGCCTCTATAAATCAGGCCTGGTCCATGCACACGTGTGCCTTGGTGCTGCCAGGATCATCCGCATGAGACAAACCATACCCTGACTTCTCCTGATCAATGGGAGCCTTCAGCTGCAGGTAAATGTGAAGGCACATTTGTTATGTTTGCACTCCTGCCAGCTGAGTAAATCCAAGCCAGCTTGAAAGAAGTGCACGACCATGGAGCAGCGTAGCATAGCGACCTCTGTGGCTGTCTGAGCAACTTGGTCCAATCCTAGGGATCCCTATATGGATCAGCGCAAGACAGGTGAGACACAGATGAGACGCAGATGAGATGCAGAGCTGAATTTCATACTGTGTTCAGTCAGTGTTCAGGTTGCTAATTACACTGGCTCCAAGTATTCCTGAGACAGACAGCTGGACGTGCCTCACACCACCGGGATGCAGGCACCCCTAATGGAGATCGGTCACCAGGTCATTAAAAGCGGTGACACAAAGGTTCTGCACATTGCAGGGACGCTACACAAGCAGACAAGACATCACACGCCATACGGAAGAGGGTCTGTGTCTCATCATCGCAAGTTTCTAATCAGAATCTCCAGTGCTTGTATCTTTATGAAACAGGAGGTAGATTGAGGCAGCTTGGCTGTGTGTTAATTGCCCTTGATAAGAAGCATCAGGACTCAGGAGGGAGATTAAAGGCAGTTGATGATTTAAGGGGAAGACGGCATCTAGGGCGAGTGGAGGAGGCCTTGTTATTACTCTTTAAAAGAGAGCCAAACGGGCTAGCAGGCTGACAGCAGTGGGGGTGTAGGAAGAAGGAGAGAAGTTTGCCCAAGCGGACACTTAGGTATGGCCTTGGGTCAGGAGGACCAACACCCCAGGACACATCATAGAGCCATATGCTGCAGAGGAAGAAGTAGTCTGGTTTGGCCATGTTTGTTTTTGAGGGCGGGACGGATGTGCAGGGAGGACGGAGCTTCGGATGCAACATGTGTGTTTAGCAACATGTTTAGTGTGCACGTGTGTGGATGGGTTACGCCAAAAAAATTTACCAAAAAAAAAAAAGTTAGCACAGCTCTGAAGGCAGTGTCACAACACACACACACGCACACACACACACACACACACACACACACACACACACACACACACACACACACACACACACACGACCCAAACTGAATTAGCCATCACAAGCCACCCAGTAGGCTGTGTCCAGATGCTGTGTTTCACGTCACAAAAGCCCTCGCTCGCCACGCTGTGTGTCCAGCGCTCCTGGTTACTGCCAACCGTAGCGTGTCATGCACTGAACTCGAATGCATTCCACATAAAACTGTTTCCGTGTCCCCCCGCCATGCCGAAATCCCCTAAACCAGATCACGCTCACGAAGCCGCATAATAGACACCAGCCTTGGTGCTCGCGCTTCACCTTTAATGAATAAAATGCGCGCGCGGAATGCTGGGGAGGAATTCATGCTCATAAATTTGCTAATGAAGGACCGGGAGTTTCCACTAGCGGCGTCCCGACACAGAATTTATTGTGCACCCGTTTTGCACAGGTAAAAGTATGGACACCTAATTGCTCGCGTAGTAATAACATTGTAAATAGGCAGTGTGTGTTTATTTTCGCGAACCCCCCAAAACCAGGCTGTCTGCTTTCTGCAAAAAAAAAAAAAAAAAAAAAAAAAAACTTTACATCAGGGCAAACATCATTATCTTAACTCGTTGGGCTGTGAAATGCGACATGTGAAGGCTTGTCTGTTTTTTACGCACTCTCTCTTTCACACACATAGACGCATGCAGAATGCACGTGCGTTCCCACTGCGGTTAGACTTAGTGGAATCCCCCTCAGGGTCTTTGACATCTGGAAGGGGACCTAAAGCCTTCACCTTTCAACGATATGCATGTTAATCTAACAGAGATAAAGATCACGGTTAGTCCATGTCCTCCTCAGAGTTGTTTTTCATTCTCTCGCTATGTTTGACTCAGTGTATCAACGTCATGCATTGCTTCCGTCTGCAGTAGATTAACAGGGGAGCTTCGCAGGACAGACTCAAACAAATAATCGCACCGGAGGGTCGCTTTGGGCCGTAGTTGACGAGCCGCGGTCCGCTTGCCCGAACCGCCCCCTCACTCCGCATGGACGTTCAACTAACGGTCGCATGACTGCAAGATGCAGACGGGCCATGAGCGCGGACAGACATTGGGCGGCGTGTATCGGAGGGAGCCTGGTTTGTAGCCTGAGGCAGGCTGAGTCCATGTGAAACAGAGGGATCGCTGTTCCAGGATCAACACGGCCGCTCGCAGCCACCACGTTCCCACACTGCTCCACGTGTTAAAAGTTGGCGGAATGAGCGCAAATTCTGTCAGGCGGGTGGACGTATAAGGGTGTCTGCTAGGTTCCTTGAACATGCCGTAAGTGTTTTATAAACGATGGGAAAGTGGCGGGATTGAGTAATACAGGGACTGTTTGTGCGTGTGTGTATGTGATTTGTGTGTGTGTGTGTGTGTGTGTGTGTGTGTGTGTGAGAGAGAGAGAGAGAGAGAGAGAGAGAGAGAGAGAGAGAGAGAGAGATAATGCCTTAGGCGTAGCGTCATTAATGTTTGTATACCCAGTCACGGTTCCCTAGCCTACATTTTTCTTTGGGGATAGGAGAGGCATTAATTACCATCCAAATGGTAGATATGATGCAACATAGCACTCACAGTTGCGATTTACATGGAGATAATTCGAGCTCTGGATTTTATCCCCAAAGACTTGCATGTATGTGGTCAAGTACACGACAGGCTTAGCAATATCACGGTCATCCTAAACACTGATCATTCTGCTTTATATGACCAGTGGTGAAACAAGCCACACCGATTTAGTCCGTGTGGAATTAGCTGACACTATTAACTGGGATATTCCCATAGTCCCATGAGTCACAACCATGATTTCCAAACAGACATTATGAGGGACAGTTTGTCATAAAGCTTCGGATAAATCAGTCACACTAACTGAAGAATTCAACTGCACCAGCCAAGACAAATAAACTAATATATACTAGAGCGTTTCAAGTTTCGCTTCTGTCGCCAAGTTTAATACGTTTTTGCTCGTAAACACGAATGTCGGGGGCTTGTGCGATATTGCTGTCTGGTCAGTTTCCTCCGCGTTAAATCGTTAATAATCAGAGTCATCAGTTCGCTTATTAGGTACAGATGGTTTCTGTTGTTTTCGGAAAAGAGGCAAAATGATTGTAATTATCAGACGTGGTGGCGGGGGTGTTCTGTAAAGTCGAGGCCCAGCAGAGAGGGTCCGGCGGGAACGCTGCACTGGGTGGTCCACCTTCTTCGTGAGAGCTCGGCGTTTGGACAGTCTAAAGGCCTGCAACTGTACTGAGATACAATAGCGGTTGCTGTCTAGATGCATGAAAAAGGAAAAGGGCGACAGTTAGAGTGGCCTGAATGTGTCTGAATATGTTCTCGGCGAAACCAATGAATCTGTAGGAAGTTATACAGTAACTGCTGGTTTTAAGACAAAATACATCAGTTAACAACAGAAAATTAGGCTGCCAAGAGTGCCTTAATAAAATAGGCTCACACACACACACACACACACACACACACACACACACACACACACACACACACACACACACACACACACACACACACACACACACACACACACACACACACACACACGCACGCACACAGGCTAAATGGGGCAGCAGTTGAAGCCCCAGGGCTGAAAGGACATAGTCAGGTAGTCAGTGACCCATGGTTCCAGCTCTCCCACACAGCTCACCCATACAGACCAAATGGAGTGTGGTACAAATATACCTCAAAGGACAATATTCCAGAGTTATCCATAGTTTATCACCACTGCTAACTCTGTGAAATGACTCTGGTGATGGCTGATTGATTGTGTGTGTGTGTGTGTGAGTTTGCACGTGCGTGCGCATGTTTGTGTGTGTGTGTGTGCGTGTGTGTGTGTGTGCGTGTGTGTTTTTGTATTTTCCTCCCCGAAGGACATAATTTGAACAATGTTTGCCTGAAATTATCACCCAAAATGACATATTTTCCCACAGCTTTGTTTCTTGTAATTATAAGTAATAATGTGCAAAGCTGTTTTAATATAATTTGGCAATAAAACACAGCAGGTTCAAACTACGCGAGTTAGAGTAGTTAAAATGTTATATCTCTGATTAGTGTAGATAATGTAATGCAAGAAGGATTATTTTGTTAAATTAGATACAACTGTATTTATGAATAAACCACTGTCAAGATTTCTGCCCAAAACATGAATAGTGGATTGAGATAGACTGAAAAATGTAAACACAGCTGTACGAGACAATAAAACAGAATTCAAGCTAAATCCCTCTCCTTAGTGACACTGAGACTCTTCAAGCCCTTCAACACTTGGACTAGAAAACTGCAGGGTACCCTGGTAGGATTTTAGATGTTCTGGTGTGAGTAAGACACACAGCATGAATGATCCTGTGTGAGTCCCTGCACACGGCTGAGAAGCCTGGAGGCTCTCAGCTAATTTGGCCTTTCTTATACTCTCCAGGCATCCAAGACTCGATTACAGAGGAACGTTGGTCTTTTCATTCTTTTTTTTTCTTTATTGAGTTTTATGGTGCTTCTCTATTGCCGCAAAGGTGTCTCGATAACACCCTTCGGCGGCTATTAAGCTTTGGCACACAGTGTGCCGTTTTTACGAGCTGGTTATCTCACACGGGCCTGGTTATTATACCGTTCGCCAACTCTAAATATTAACACAGAGCTGCGAAAAAGCTCAGATCCATCCCTCTAACTCTTCCCGCCTGGCAGCCACGAACGGGGGAGGGGAGGTAGGACACCGGTGTGCCAGCCACTCTTGGGCGTGAACCATCAGTGCTGTGCTAATCCAGGCAGAGACTGAGCTGAATGAGATCCTAACGCACACGCATTGAGACTGTGTGAACTGGGTAACAGTTGCTGATGTGTGTTGTAATAGGTGTAAAAAGTGACAGTCGCCTGAGAGAGAGTTAGAGAGAGGGAGGAAGGGCGATGCAGCTGGATTCTCATTGGGTTGAGTGTACTTGTCTGGGCATATCGAGAGGTGACAGAGGTCAAAGTCGACAAAGGGGTTAAGAGAGGTCGTAAAGGTGTCGATAGAAGTTCCTTTTTATGCTCCGCTGAGATTACCCTATAAAACGTCTCAGGTTTTTCATTTGTGTATGACAAACCAAGTTTAAAGAGCAACATCTGTCCAGACGGAGGTAGCTGTCACTACGTGATGCACGTTTGATCATCTTGTCGTCAGGACATGTTCTGATGGTTTTGTTTTAATGTAAATGCTCGGATACACTGAAGTGATTGTGCAACTCTGGCCCGTGATGTCATGGTGGTTTGGTGTGAAAGGCCTGCATGTGGGTGTGGGAAGTTGCGCTTCAACTCTCAAAGCCATATTCAACACACATATGGATCTACCCTAGCAGCCAAGCATCTGTGTTTATTACACTAAATCCACTTCTGCAAGACATTTGCCTTGGAACGATTCCTCGACGCTCGAGACAATTAGCCAGCTTGACACAAACAATGGACTGACTTATCATGGACAAATAGCTGGTTACTCACCCCCTCCCACCCATTTTCTTGTCTACAGCTAGTGAATATCCTGAATGCATTTGAACTGTTAACCTACGGTAATCAAACTTGCACTGAAGCAAATGTTGTGTATCATACAAACACCTGAGTGTGTTAACTGAGGTATTATCATGTATTAATAGCCACACTATCAATGTCACACCACCACCTTTAGGTAACGGAGGAGTTAACTGAGACCATTTGACTTTTCAGACATTGCCCATTCAACTATTCAGTTTTTATTTGAACATGTTTGACACAGATTTTAATTGAGATTAAATGAGAGCCTGTGCTCTTCGTCCGATTCATGATTTCCCCTGAACTTCTATTAATTAAATACTTGTTTGTTAGAATATTAAGCATGGCAGTGTCTATAAAACAAAGCTTCCATTTCTCCAGCTTTTTTACATTTCTGGAAAATGTGGCGCTTTCAAGCCTATAGAGGTTTGAATTCAAGGACTAAGAGAGATGAACTGGGAACCAAGGGTGTGCGCAGGGGTTAAAGGTTGGTTGAACAAGGAGCCTCATTAGTTAGATGGCACTGACATGTGAATGCAACAGGACAGTGACCGTTCTTAAGCAGTTGTCACTTGGCGTGGCAATGTGGTGAAATATGTGTTATCACATATAATGGCTTGGCAGGAGAAGGTCACTCTGTTTTACAATGGGAAGTAGAGGATGTCCACCCTAGGTGTTTAGGACGTAGCTTCCTCTTCCTTAAAGATAAAGCCCAGGGAGTAGTGCAAGATGGGTGATAGCGTGGAGCTAAAAGCCCTCGAAGGAAACAGGAAAAGCACTGCTCTTCAGTCCTTCAACACACATTCAACACACGTGTTAAGGATTTTTAGTTGTGGAACATGAAATTGCCAAAGAAAGATGAATCACTCACACCACCTTCATTTGTAAATCTCTCTGTGCCCGCGGACATGTTCTCATATCCAATGCGGATATTAAATAATCTTTGTTTTGGTTTTAATAAGCTTTAATTAAACTTTAAAAAGTCCTAACTGTATCTTTGCCTTTGGCCTCACTTAGTGGAACCACTTTATATGGGACAGCACCTCCTCATTGGGTTGATCTAGATTACTTTGAAGGGAGTTCCTTTGAGAGGTGTTTCTGATAAACATCTTCAGGAGAGAAGGGGTTTCATTCACCATGTGAAAGTTTTGGTTGAGCAGGCTTCCCATGGGCCAGGTTTTCCGGCTCCTAACCTTCTGGAGTGTGCTCCACAAAGTTACACTTTGAGTTCATTCTGACTCTGGATGAATTTTGGCTCGTGAGCCCTGCCCCACGTTTACATGTATCGATTCAGTATTCAGAAATGCTCTGCGTCAGTTTCCATGGCGATGGCAGAGTGGCGTTTTGTGCAAGGGCAGCTTTTGTCTGGTGAACAATGACGGTGACACATTTGTCATGTGACTTCACATCAACACCGAGAGAGCTTTTAGAGCGCAGATCATGATCGATGATGGAGGTTGACACCAAGTCAATTTTTAGCACTCAAAATCAAAGTTTGGTTTGCTAATGCAAATTTTGTATTACACTTGTAAAATGAAGGCTGAGGAGGACAGAGGTGAACTGGAGGGCCCTATTTCACTTTTTAAACCCCAGAGCCTGTCAGGAGACTGGGGGATTAAAGGAAATGTCACCTAGTGCTTTTGAGAATAAGTCAACCATCTACAGTTCAATTTAGTACTGATAGAAAACAGAGGGTTGTGTTTCACCTATAGCCATAATTCAGGGATTTTGTATTGTTTGGACTAGCCCTTAAACACCACTATGCTTGGTAGTAGGCTATCATCATTCCTTTGGACAACGTTATTGCTTCACATTTGTTATAACTTATGCATCTTACATGACAGGTGTATTAAGTAGAAGAGGAAATCTGACTACTGGCAGGAAATGATAACCTTTCAAAAACTTATAAGTGAAATGCTGTGCAATGAAATAACCTTGTGAGTTTATCTAACTTTAAAGGTTTGTGAACAAAAGGCTCAAATCTATAAGCTTGAAGGGGCTTGCTGACTATATACGGAGACAGTCCTCTGACAGGAGGAATGTATGAGTGTGTGTGTATCGGGAGGATTGTCTGGACTGGGTGTTTGAAGTACAGTGGGAGGAGGGTTTGACTGAGAGGGGGCTGGCCTCAGGGTCTTACCCAGGGGGAGGAAGATTTTGGAGGGACACACACACACACACACACTTGCAGGCATGAGAGACAAACACACACTGCCATTCTATGTTCAAATATTTGAATGATAAACATGAAGGGCTGGTGATGAGAGCTCTCCAATTGTATTCAGAAAAGCTGAAAAAAGAACAGTTTATTGAACAGCTTATTGACCATCTTTTTGAAGAACAGCTAATTGTGAATATGCTTTCCTGGAAACAATTCCATCAGCATCATTACCTGTAGAACATTTGAGAATTGGATACACCAATATGCTTTATACTGAGGTAAGATGTTTTGCTATTTTATTTAAAATTTTCCTTAGCAGTGTTTTATCTGAAAACACAGGCATGGACATTCAATGTTTTGCCAGCTGTTGTTTTGCCATGAAGAGTTTTGATGATTTATACTGGAGATGTGAGGGATGTTTTTGGAAAAGGACCAAACTGAATTGTGCATGATGGTTAGGGTTCAGTAACACTGAGCTGAATCTGCAGTTACATTTGTCTGTCAGCTGCTGCAGGATTTGTGTGTGTGTATGTGTGTGTACACAAAGTCATTCTTATCTTGAAGTCGTTGATACATCTTTGCTGGTGGTCACTCGCTTTGATATTGGCTGTATGAGCCCATTTACCATTAACATAACACCTTTAGCTTCTTTAGCTTTCTGACTGATTCTCTGATCTAAGCCTCCCAGGTTCACCCACCCATGATTCCCAACGTATTAATAAAAAACTAGTTCAGAAAATTAGTTTGCCTTTATTCTTTACCCAGACTCGGTTATGTTTTGCTTCTGAGAATGTAGAGAGCACTCTTGCTGCCTAACCAGAAATCCACTTTGCATGGACATTCCCTTCTGGAGAGTGTTGTCTCCCTAGTCCAAACCACAGTGATTACCACACAGCATAGCATCTGCCAGACTCTCCATCAGATGGAGGGCACCAGATCCAGGAGGGAGCCTACTCCATCTTCGAAGTGCCTCCTGTGTTCCCTGAGCCCACTCTGAACGCTTCCTTCCCGCACAGACGTGCAAGCCAGCTCCGCATCTTGTGACATCTTTTCCTTCTTCTTTTTTCCTTTTAAAAAGTTTATTTGATGTCCCTTTCCAGCGGACCCTGTTTTCACTGTGGCACACAGCTGCACACTGTGCTGGTGCCAGAATGACAATGTGTAACATGAACGTGTGTGTGTTGGCTGTGGAACTGGCTATGGAATTCACTTAGTCTGTATTGCAGGTAGAAGGAGAGGAACAGAGAGTAGGAGTGAGAGAGAGTGAAGGGAAGGAGGGAGAGAGAGAAGGAGAGAGATGGAGTGAAAGAGAAGGTGAAGATAGTCAGTGAGAGAAACTGAGGGAGAGAGATGGAGATGGATAGAAAGAAGGAGACGGTATAAAGCAGGGGTGCTCATTACGTCGAAGGAAGTGTCGGTCGATCGCGAAGGAATGTGCGTAGATCGCGTGACATTAAAAAGTAGTAGATGAATCGCCCATCTGCACTGACGGTTGTATTTTGATTGACATTCATGGTAGCCAATCTCACAACCCACAACCCCCTGGTAGATCTTTCTGACTTGGTCATCTTATAAGTAGCTCGCAAGCTGAAAACTTGTGGGCACCCCTGGTATAAAGAGTGTTGAGTATACATTTTTCTAATAAAATAGGAAGTTATAGGTCTAAAACAAGTGCTAATGAGATAACACATAACCCATTTAGGTTTGATTTAACTTTCTTTCCAATGTAATAAGCCAACATGGGCTTCTTGTGCAGTGTCAGCTGTAATCACAATGAAGATCTGATTCTTGTACAATTCCTCTACTTAATATCTGAATTCTTTACATGCCTTTTACAGCTGTATTTAAGTTCGACCCACAGGTCTAGTTTGTGCTGCACTTTACATTTCCTGATGTGATTCTATAGCGCCGTGGAGTGACAAGCTCATTTCCACACGAGTACAGTGATTGGGTGGTGTAGAGGACAGCATGAATCACTGCACTGGGAGAAGAGAGAAACGCAATCCAGCAGAATTGGCATTGCTCGGAGCACGGAGGGTGAGGTGGACCACGGCTGAATTGAGGGTTTAATTGCTGCCAATATGATAAGAAATGCCTATGACTAAAATCCAGGGCTGCGTTTGTAGAAGAGATTCATGGTAGACCGTGCTGAAAGACGGCTGGGAAATGACTGATATGTAATTGATACTGTGATTAGCACAGCATGCTCAGAAGAAAGCCTTTCTCTTGGGTCAGTTGGGGGGTCTTGTGAAACCCTGCGTTGGTCTCATTTGCAAATCAAAGGATTTGAATGGAACAGAAGTGCCTTTTTCAACACCTAGGGACCAAAGCCTTCTTATCTGACCTGAGAGAACTCTGAAGTACTTGAGTACATAGATATGAAAAGACAGAAAAAGACAAAAGCTTTTAATCTCTTGTCACTGGTGTCTTATCTGTAGGTGAAGTCTTAGTTTGATCTTTCTTTAATCTAATTCACCTGTCAGTCCCCATCACAATGCCCAAGCATTTAGAGTAACAGAAAATCTCAAATCTGTTTAATCGTCATCTGTGTAACGAGTATCAATGTAGTAATATGCCCTCTTATTTGGGAAGGTCCAACAAGTCGTGCAGTAATTCACTGTCATCATCGGAAAGAAAGAAGATCAATCCTCCTTTCATTCTGTCTTTGAACAGTGTCCCTGTCTGATGAGTCTGGAGTCAGCTTCAGCGTTCCGGCCTGCTGCCAGGACGCTAGGTATGGAAAAGGGAGGAGCTAAGATGGCACTGGGCTTCCAAAGGAGCTCCACCTCAGACGACGACTCTGGTTGCGCCCTGGAAGAATACACCTGGGTCCCTCCAGGACTGAGACCTGACCAGGTGAGCATGGTGCAACACATAAGCTCCACACCTTCAGGTGCAGGCCACTTATATCATCACATTGCACTTTTTGTTTGACATACCTTGGTATAATCTGATCACTTTCTGGTTACTTTGAAAAGTTTGTTCATTACCAGAAGAGTTTGTCCTGGTTAGGAAGTTAGCTCATTATACTTTATATAAAACAAATAAAATAGCACAAGATGTCCTGAGATTTATGATGTTTCCTGGTTAGCTTATAGGGGCGAACAGTGCAGAACACACCCTTCCCTATTGTGTGATATAGAAAATAAGGCATTGTACTTTCAGAAGGAGGGTGTGCTGAGCTAAAAGACCTAAGAGGGATTATAAGCACTGTCCTTGATGATCATATTTTTATGCCTCTATTTAATAGACTGAGCCTCTCATTTGTGGTTGGCTTATAATTTCTTATATGAAAAAAGCATTTTTCTACACATATCAGCCCTGTTCTAGCCCAGGACACAGCCATTTATCTCAGATAGGATAGAAAATAGTTTCAAGCAAAAAGGAACTAGTGAGCTCTTTCTGTGCGCATGAACTTGCAGCTCTCTGACTTGAGCCGGGATTTTGGGGAAACCCAATCACCATTTTGGATTGGGGCGTAAGCACCTCAGGAATTAAGCCGAGCAGCAGTTTGTCAGGCATAAGGATAGTGTGGGAAACATTGGATTTTCATGGCTCGGTTCTAACGTGTGTTGTCTCGTGGTCCCAAAATACTTCAACAGAGGTCGTCATTAGACTCCTAATTCTTGTTATTATCGGTGTTCGTATTGGTTATTCATTGGTGCATATTTTCATTGTATTCAGAATATATGGTTAGCCCTCCAGCGAAACAACTCACTTTTATAAAAAAAAAAACCCAGAAAATCTTGGAAAAACTGGTTGTGTCACCAACCCCACAGTTAATTAGAGTTGAGGATGAGGTCTGGGCTTGTGCGACGCTGGCACTGTACAATCTGCAGTAAAACCATTAAGAGGAGCTACTTTCTACTGTTATGTGTAGTCTGCTAACAGAGTGGAACCCATGTCTGGAGGCTACACTGAACTTTCCCAAGGCTAGGTGGGCGGGCCCCTCTCCCATTAAACATCCACACATGGAAGCAATGAGGAGGGAGGCAGGGCAAGAGGGGGAGGTGTGGAGAGAGAAAGAATGAATGCACAGAACAGAGATGTCTATCCCAACCCATCTTCTCCTAGTGCAGTCATTTTGTATGCCGTTCCATGGTTAACATATTTCCCCTCATACAACTATGAAAGAAAATGAATTATTTAATGCCTGAGGAAGAAAAAGATGGATTATTTTGAGGGGTAGTTCAAGTTAAAAGAGATTTTATGGACATTGGTAAGGAGCCTTTCTCACCAACACCCACACTGTTGCAGAATTAGCAGGCCAGCTTCAGCGTGACACTGACACTTTCTTGAGGGAGACTCTAGTCAGCATTTGTGTCTTGCCTTAATGGTGTCAAGCCTATAAATATCCCTGAGGGTCACTGCTGACAACGTTTTTTTGACAACATGTTTTATATGAGTAAATAATTTGTCCAGTACCTCCTGTTGGAGAAAGAAGTGGGGAAAGGTTATGGCAACCTCAACAATATAAGTTTGATAGATGCTGGCATCATGTTAAAGCTCGGCTGCTAAAAGTTCACACTTCTGTCTCATTCCCCTCCCCGTCCTCGCTTTGTATCTCCTGCCCCTCTTACCCATCTCTCGCAGGTCCAGCAGTACTTCTCCTGCTTGCCAGAGGAGAAGGTGCCATACGTCAATAGTCCTGGAGAGAAACACCGCATCAGACAGCTGCTCTTTCAGCTTCCACCTCATGACAATGAGGTATGGGCCGTACCACCTTATAGCTTGGATATACAAAATGCCCCTCCCACACTACTAATGGTAAAGTCTGGTTCAGTGATCTTCACGTTTTTGCAAATGTGTATCCGTTGATCCCCACGGATTGCCCTTGAGTTACTGGGATCTCCCTGCACAGCTTGCGTCTGCCCTTTGTCCTCCCTACTACTTATTTGGACAATAAGTTCTTTTCAGTCATTTTTAGGATGTTTGCTGTCAGGGCCCCTCAGCAGTGAGAGTTCCTGGCATAGCTGTGGCCTCTGGGAAAGCTCGCCATTGGTGGGAGGGAGTAGCTCGAGGCACTTTTAAGTGCGATGCTGCTATTTACTGCAGAGCGCTGCAAAGCAGACCTGTTAGTTTGCCTCTCGTCTTTTATCAGTCTGATGCAGTTGTCATAAACACCGGGCTTGATTTGTGTACTTCCCAGCACCGCTAATCTAAGGCTGAGAAGGGAAAACAACAACAAAAAAACCAAACAAATGAAAAAAACCCATCAAAAGCTTTTCCTCACTCACTTTTATCAAGATGATTGTGGTGAACGTGACCTTTTTTCTCATCTGGTTTTAATATGGGTAAATAAACCTTCTCTTCCCTTCGTCTCAGATCCGATACTGCCAGTCGCTGAGCGAGGAGGAGAGGAGAGAGCTCCATATGTTCAGCGCGCAGAGGAAGAGGGAGGCGCTGGGCAGAGGGACCCCACGACTCATGCCCAGGGCCCTGCAGTTCACTACCTGCCAACATGTACGTACTGTGAATGCATGCGTAACCATTTTGCATGCAAAACAAAGACACAGATTTGCCAAACACAAGGATTGACTTACACTGTGCTAAACCAGCATATATATGTGTGTAGAGTTCCAAACTTTCAGTCCACCTTAAAAGTGTGCTTGCAATGTGATGTTGTCCAGGCGAGCTCTTTGTGATTCCCTACTAGGGACCTCAGTTGCAAGAGAGTTGTAGAACCCACTCTGCCACCAGCTCCCAGAACAAGTGCAAGAACCTTAGCTTTAGTACACTTCTACAATGTACCTTGTCATTAGCTGTGTCATGCACGATATGGTAGGCCCACACTGGTAGGCTTTACTCCACGGTTTCCATTGGCAATAATTGTAGGGTACTCAACACCAAGGCCAGCTTTTAACAATGGGAAACATCTGTGAAACACATACTGTTGCTTAAAAAATGACTTGCAGTCTTGTATTTGGTCGGGCCCTACTGAATTATGGAAGGGCACTTAATCTTTAAGGGATGAAAGAGTTATGCGGAATGAAATTTGGTGTCTGTTCTTCACAAATGCAAATTGGGGCCCTTTTAAAAGTCCACTGCTCTGCCCTGACTGATGTGTTTGCAAACAGTCCTGTTTGCATTAAGAATGTAGCCTCTGGCTATTTATAATGGCTCTCATGAGTTCTTGATGTGATTTGCAGTGTAAAGAAACCATCAGTGGGGGAGAGATGGCAGTCTTTGCCTCCAGGGCTGGCCAGGGGCCTTGCTGGCATCCAGCCTGCTTCAGCTGCTCCACCTGCCATGAGCTTCTGGTTGACCTCATCTACTTCTACCACAATGGTAGGATCTATTGTGGACGACATCACGCTGAGCTCTTGAAGCCAAGATGTTCCGCTTGTGACGAAGTAAGAACAAGCCAAACAACCAATCAAAACCTCAAATACATTAGGTCCATTATTGGGTATATGTTTTAATACTTTGTGTTCTCACAGATCATCTTTGCAGACGAGTGCACAGAGGCCGAAGGTCGTCACTGGCACATGAATCACTTCTCTTGTTTCGAGTGTGAGACAGTTTTGGGGGGGCAGAGGTATATTATGAAGGACGGGCGTCCCTTTTGCTGCGGTTGCTTTGAGTCTCTATATGCAGAGTACTGTGAAGCCTGTGGGGAAAACATTGGTAAGTGAAAATATAACAATTAATAATATAATGCAATAAACATTACACTTGAAAATAAGAACCAAGCGCCTTACACTTTCTGCTGTCTTGTTCAGGAGTGGACCATGCACAGATGACATACGAGGGTGTGCACTGGCATGCCACCGACAAGTGCTTCTGCTGTGCCCACTGTAAGATGTCTCTCCTTGGGTGCCCTTTCCTTCCAAAGGATGGGCGGATCTACTGCTCCAAGGCCTGCAGCCTCGGCGAGGACGTCCATGCGTCAGACTCGTCCGACTCCGCCTTCCAGTCGGCCAGGTCGCGAGAGTCCCGGCGGAGCGTGAGGATGGGCAAGAGCAGCCGGCCCGCCGGGCATGGCAACCAGACGCCACACTATCCGGCGGTGGCGTCAGAACGCCCAAACCTGAACCTCTGCGCACATGCCCCCGAGACTGTGTGCCATGAACTGGAGCGCCTCAACTTTGCAGACGAGCACTTCCTGAGGGACAGGGAGGCGCAGGACCTGCCAGAGGATCCTTTGGAAGGTTGGGCTGAGCATGAAGACTACATGACACAGCTGCTCTTGAAATTTGGTGAGCATGGAGTCTTCCAGCAAGGGGAAGATGCCAGGCAAGGAGAGCAGTGGACGCTGATAGACTCGGATGCCAGCAGGGCCAGACAAGGCATGAAGATGGGTGCCCATAATCTGACCATCACACAAAAACATCACACAGATGTGTCCTGGACCCAGTCTCAGGACGGTCTTGGAGACTCTGCCTATGGCAGTCATCCAGGGCCAGCCAGTGCCAGGAAGATCCAGGAGTTAGAGATAGACCAAGGAGCAGGGCCTGGCTTTTGGACCGAACCCAGGCAGTGGTACAATAATTCTTTAGAGTGCATTACAGATGAGCTAAAGAAGTCGGAGAAGAATGTGGGAGATTCCATGGACTCCCTCGCTCTCTCCAACATCACTGGTAAGAACACATTTATTACCTCTCTAAAGCTGTTTCCATCACTAACATTTCAGAAATCCTTGACAGGTCCTCTTAATATGAGTCATTTTAAATGCAGTATGCTTGAACAAAGTTATATAGCTTTGCAAGTGTCAAGATACACTGTGATCACCTGGTAAACTTTGACTTTTTGTGAACATTTTTAGGAGCCTCGGTGGACAGAGATAGCAAAGACAGACAGATGCCCTACTCCTTCCAAAACCTGAAAGAGCAGGAGGCAGATGAGTGTGATAAAATGAGCAACATGGGTACATTAAACTCTTCCATGTTACACAGGAGTACCAACTCCTTGAAGAGTCTGAACTCACTGCTGGACAATGAGCTGCTAGGAGAAGATGAGATGGCAAAGGACGAGGAGGTGGAGCTTCCAGTCTCTCTCTTGGGGGAGACACCTTCCCCTCTGCACCTCCCTGTCCTGAGACGGACCAAGTCGCAGTCTCAGCCCCGATCGCAACAGGTGAAGTTCTCTGAAGATGTTGTGGATAAGATACATTGTGGGGAAACAGTAGCATGGCTGCCTCCAAAGAATGACAAGGCACACAGGTGGACCCATAATACTGAGGAAGCACACAGAAGAATCAACCATCACCGACCACATCATAGACGCCGGCATGGCCAGAAGACGTGCCCGGAAAATGGCCTCCACCTGCCAGCCAGAGAGCAAACAGAAATGCTCTGTGAGTCTCACATAGTCCCCAATATCACCAAGTACAAGAAAGGAATTCTTCTGAACCATTCTGGACACAGACAGCACCTTCACCACCAAATAACGTCAGACTGTGCCCTGCAGAGCATGGCCGGTACGGGCAATGTTCAAGACTTGTACAGCAATGATGAAGATGACTGGTGCTCCACATGCTCCTCCTCATCCTCAGAGTCTGAGGAAGAGGGATTTTTCCTGGGCAAACCCATTCCCAAGCCCAGGTCCCAAAGTTTTCATTATTACACCGAAGATTCTCAGACGCGTGTAACTGCTCTATCGCCTGTGTATGGCTCACGGACCAAATCTAAAAAAAGAGGCCACAAGGGCAAGAACTGTATTATTTCATAGATGGTCCAGGATATCCACATGCTTGTGTCTTTATAACTTTGCAAAGGGCCATAAAGACCAACACAACATACAAATACACATATTTGCCCCTTCTAAGTAATTAAGTGCCACTACAAAGACATTGTCATGTTTTTTTTTTTCTTATGTTTTGTAACTTCCCACAGAATTGGGCTGGCACTGTAGAACTTTGTATGAACCAATGTATAGCAAAGGCATTGTTAGTTGCATAGAAACTAACGAAAAGTATTTAATAGAGCACACATTATTGTATATTTGTTAAATTAAAATTGGATTGATATTTTTTTATATCCCTTGTGAGATGACTAATCAGTTGCAGTTCTATTAATAAACACTGGGGAGTATATTTCACTTTGGCCATTTTGCTAACCAGGGCTTTGTAAATTGAAACTAGTGATGTACTGTTCATGTGTATCCAGGTTAGCAATACAGCACAGTACCATGTCCATTTAAGCACCTATATACTCATAGCTTTATCCACATGCTTATCCCCTCTTAATAAATTGGGGAGGGCGCTTATTCTGTTGTTTTCTTTACACCCCCTTCTATACTGTATACTTTTCATTGCAGATAAGCATTCTACTCATTTTTGGCATGAATACTCCAGACAACATTGTAATTAAGACTGAATAAATATTTGTAAAACATTTCTAACAATGTCACTCTAATTCTAGTAGAATGTAACAATAAAAAATAAGCACATTTTGAATTAAGGTATCAAGCTAAATTTCAAGATCAAAATGAAAAAATAAATACATTATTATGCCAGTTAGGCATCACAAACATAGGTGGGCTTTATTTAATCTCACATGAAAATGACTGAATTGAGAATATGAACATATTCAACCCCTCCACAAAAACAAAAGCAACTAATTACAAGGTACTCCCACAGTTAAAACAAATTCTTTGAAAACCCAAAATAATGACACACAAAGATGCATTTTAAACTCATGTCCAGTACATGCAGATGTGGTAGTAGTGCAAAACCAACATTAAGCACCCCGTGTCTGCTTAATAACATGAAAACAGTGTTCTTTTCAGTAAAC
This sequence comes from Brachyhypopomus gauderio, assembly GCF_052324685.1. Lineage (NCBI taxonomy): Eukaryota > Metazoa > Chordata > Actinopteri > Gymnotiformes > Hypopomidae > Brachyhypopomus > Brachyhypopomus gauderio. Next base: position 25,674,181 of record NC_135215.1, on the reverse strand, counting down.
CTGGACCCCAACCAGCACAAAGTCCAGTTTTTGAAAGTAATACTTAATCTATATAATTAATGTTTCATTACAACATGATCATAAACTGTCTTATGACACTGCATTTATAAAGATAGACATTTCTGTGTTGAAGACACTTCCAGTCACATTAACGCGTGTCTACCATTTTTATACTGCCTTAACAGCCATCTGAACCATCGAACTTCATCTTGGGTTAACACCAAACCATCAGCCAAATAGAGAACTAAACCACCCTTGTTTGCTACTAAAGGTCTCTGTGGCATTAACATGGAGTCCCAGGCCTCTGGGACATGGCGGCGAAGGTCCTCGCCAAAGGCCTCAGGAGCTGGTGTCGGGCGGCCGCACCACCTCATCCAGCTCGGCAATGAAGTGGCGGAGGTCTTCAAGGCAGCGTTCGCGAATGTCGCTGAGGTTTTCCTTTAAGGGTGCCTGTAGGTGATTCTCCAGGCTAGGTTCTTTAGACACCAGCATCTTCACTACCATCCCGAAGGTCTCGCAGTCCTGCCGATAAACCTGTCCGAGGTGAAGCCCAGTGTTACAATGCAGTAGGACTACGAACGAGAGACGCACTGAAGACATTTTGTACATGTATGAGATGAGCTGTTCAAGGGAGTAAATGCTATTCATGCTTATGAAAGAGTATATAGTAAAATTAAGCATAGCAATTAAGATTATTAAATATATGCTGAACAGAAACTGGACAGAATCGGAATTTAGTTATCCCTAAAACAAGGTTCCATTGTTCAACATATTTTGGGCAAATGTTATACCTTATTATTGAATGGCATTTGGCATAAAGTTCATTTTAAGGCCTTTGCAGACCAGGACTGCACTGATCTTTGGGAGACTGAGCATGCTTCTTTTAAAGTAAAAGTCTCAACAAATTTTCTACAGTTTACCATTGACTACAATTAATACATAATTCTTACAACATGCATACAAATCTTTTACAATTAACCTGGAAGAACATCACACACTATAAATATTAGAATCTTGACTAAAAATAGGCACAACCCACAAAAGGCATTTCAGTATGATAATGCTCACCAAAGTAACCATCCTTTAATCTTCTGCCTAACGTTCTAAAACCTCTCATGTCAACAGGCAGAAATGAGAGGTCTTTTGTTGCATGTTTGGGTGGAACCTGTAAGCTCTGTGATCAAAGGATTCAAACCCAAACCTCATACAGCTGGAGTAAACTTGTTGGGGTGGTTCAATCAGGAACGCTCCCCCTGCAATCAGAGTCTACAAGCACACCCTCTCTCCAAAATCCCACCCTAACAAATGCACGCACACATAAACGCAGACCTGACTGCATTCTTGAATGTAGAGCCACAGTCATGAAACAAGACATTTCTAAACCAGACAGAGATGCAAATCAGGCTGTGCCCAATCAATGGGGCTTGGGACCAGGGACAGCATCAGACCAAAGTTCTGGCCCGCATAGGTGAACTGTACAGATTTTTTAGAACACCTTTCAGTCTGGGCTTTTTGCTTTTAAATCTACAAACATCCTCTCTAGAAGTGTGAGGCTGGGGTCCCCAGACATAGATTATGTGGCCATAAGGACAGTGGAAATCTTATTTCCAGATGTTACTGAACGCATGTCGCTGAAGAAACATGCACTGAATAATCTGCTCATCCAAGTCATCCAAGTGGAAGACCGGCAACAACTTGTGTTGATGGTCAGAAGGATCACGTTGTGAGCTGTGCGCTAGGCTCCGTGCACCACGGCACAGCCTTCCGCCTCAGGTCAAGGAGGAGTGAGGCAACAAGGAGGAGGAAAAAACCAAAACAGCATTGAACCGATATGTGGTGTATGTGAGTGTAATTTAACAGAAAATATATAAATAAACTTGACGTGTAGCTGCAGGAAGCAGATTAAAGCCCGATGACCTTGGGGTAACTGTTTCCAACTCGCCTGTTTCCTCCGCCATCTGTCGTTAACACGGGCTGTGGTGTTTTCAGATCAGATATAACAGGGTTCAACCCTCAGCAAGGCAGTAAGCGTGGCCCCTTTAAGAGCCCAGCTCATGAGATAGGTGCCTCTGACACCGTTTATGAGTAGTCTCTGACCGAGTAAGGATTTCAAGAGCCATTTCCACCAGGCTTGTTTTCATTAAAAGAATTAAGGTAAAGTTAAATTAGGTGTTGTGAAAACCTAAGCCATTACATGGACCAAAAATGATCTTTCTGTGTTTGGTGGAAGAAAATTTTGCACCTTTTCTTTGACGAGTTGACAGGACCGTGACACTACATTGGAAAGCCTGGAGCCATCTGTTCAGTCTATGAGTACACAGCTGCTAAGCTCTGTCCTTTACACACGACAGCTACATTCTGTCAATGCAACCCAGATGGAGAGCAGATCTGCTCTGTTGAAATAAACTGGAATTTGTTTTATCTTCCAAGTCACAAGTGATCTGCGCATAAAGACAAAAGTCTGTAAGCGAATGAGAGAAAAGTTACGCAGTGGGGAAATGAAAATGGATGTAGCCCTGTGTGCTTAAAGTGTTTCTGGACAATTATACATCTGTCAGCATGTCAGCTTAGGACATAAAAAAAACCCACAACAACAACGCTGGTGTTGATGGCTAGACTAGATATGGGTAAAATCTAAACGTCTGTTACCATTTGGCTAACCAGTGAAACACTGCAGTGTCCAATACAAAGCCTCTAAATACAGCCCTCCACACACACACACACACACACACACAAAATCACAGGCGTCGCCCTGACAGGCCCTCACACGCTGTCAGTGAAATATGCACATTTTGAGATAAATCCAAAACACACGTCAGTTCATCGCAAAAATGGCCGGAAACATGAAAACCCTTAAGGCCAGAGACTGAGGCTTTTTCCAAGAATTTTTTTTCTTGCCCGCGACATTATAAGAGGTCATGAAGTGGAGCCAAAAGATGAAAATCTTTAAGAACTTCGACTGATGAACTGCACCTCAGACAGTGCTCTCTCGCCTCTTGGGGGGGGGGGGGCCCGGCCTCTTGTGGCCCGGCCTTTGAGGCATTCCGCGATCAAGCTTGAAGTGGACGAGATGCAGCCAAGCCTGTAGGATGGGTGGAAGATTGCTCCAGGGCAAGTGTATCCCACTTTTATCGTGGAAGAGACAAGACCAAACACCAGAGTACAGCGTAGGCATTGGGGGCGGAGCACTGATGAGCCGGGAGCAAGCGAGGCCACCGCCCATGGCTATGTTTCCTTATTAATGTCGCCATTCATGGCAGGTGCCAACATATGGGCAGGAAAAAGGAGGTGTTAATTAAGAGATGAATCAACTAAGGGTAAGGTACAGCCATGCTGAAGAGCAAAGCATGATAAATGTGTTCTTTCCATCACAACCATCCCCCAAATGTTGCTGAACAGGAGGTCTTACATTGGTTGCAACAGAGTACTTCTACTCTATTCTTCTATGTACTAAAAGCCAACAGAGGTGAGTTTCGAACCACAGGACGAACCTTTTCAATCTCCCTTGCTTTGGCCGCAATGGCTTGTGATCTGCGCTCTTGAAAGTCGTCCAGGATGGCGGGCGCCTCGTCTGCCGTGGCCAGAGGCTCGTCTGGGGGAGGATCCGTCGCTAGCGTGTCCTCCTGCACAAAAACCCACAGCCATCCAGACAGCTCAGACAGACACCCAGCGTATACGTCTCCGATAAACCAAGCGGTTCGCATTTTCATTTAGAATTACCTTCACAGACCAAAAGACAACAATACTTTATATGCTTCAAATATGCCTTGTTTTTCTCCCCCCCCCCAGGAAAAGGTTCTCTCTGTTTATACTTTTCTCCCTGTGAAGCTACAGAGCATACGGTTCAATGTTGGGTTCAACAATAACTTGGATATTAATGGAATTAAATCATTCAAAGGACTTGAGGGCCAAGAGAATCCATACCAGAGAAAAAGGTTGTGACCACTGACCAATCTGGGCCTAAAGCCTCCATATTCTGCCTAGCATCATCTGGCCAGATATTTGCAGCCCACTGAAGGTTCAGGAAGGTAGTGGGAGTGTGGGGGAGGTCCAGCTCATCTCTGTGGGCCCACAACCCAATAACCAATCCCACAAAGAGAGACTGCTGAACTTGAGGGGCCACAGATGAGGACCTTCCACCAGGCCTAGCCTTTTCATCTCACGTGAAAGGTCAAAGGTCACGCCCAGCGAGCATAGCCACACCGCAGAGATCAGAAGATCTAGAGGGTACGGACGATGTGTGTGTTTCGGGGGTCTGGAGATAACAGTATTTGGTTTCGTACACAGAACAGATCACAAAGCGGTTGTGCTGTTCAAAAACCGTAAAGGAAAGAAACCAGCAAAAGGAGCCGACAAGCTACAAAATTCAAAAGTAATGACAACAAGCTCTGGAAGCCAACCATGGCCACCACTTTAAACTTGAAATAAAGAGAACTAACCTGAGAGTGTACGCAAAATCACAGAAAAACAAACACCGCTCTGCACTGTGCCACCATGGCTTCTAGTAACTGCCTGTCAATCAGAGATGGAAAGAGAGTGAGAGCAAGAGGGAAGGAATTCATGGCGGGTGGTGAGAAGGCCCCACAGTGCAGCCACTGCGCCCTGTGTGTTCCGTCAGATCGCGCGATAAAGACCCTTAATGGATTTCTCCCTCAGCGTCAGAGCGTCCTGGGTGGGCTCAAAATTCTGTCCCCCGAACCCCCCACCCACCCCCCCAACATCGTGGTGTGTCTGGTTTGTGAACTCTTACAATAAGGGCAAGCGCTGGAGGGCTAGCTCGCCTTTCATGTGCCAAGCAGGGCACCTTATAAGCCAGTTAGGGCTAGGGTTGCACCGATTCACGTTTTTCACTTCAGATACCGATTCAGATATCTGAGGCTTAGTATCACCGATACCGATCCGATACCGATCTGATAGAGTAAAACAGTGCTGAATCGACTTAAACATTTTTTTTTTTTACACAGACATACTGAATTACAAGTTTATTGAAAACTCTGCACCAGTATAGCACACTTAAACACATAAAAACATGTAAAAACAACAACTTGCATTTGTTTAGTCAGTGCAATTATTAATATAATATTGAATGTAAAATAAATAATACCAAAGAACCTGAAACTGATAAAAACAATAGGTTCACAACTTTGGTCAAACATGAAAAAAATTAACTGCAAAAAACCTTTGAAATGGTTCAAGAATTCTAAATATAATTTAAAATAAATAAGGAGATGAAATAAGAGAAACAGCAATACCTGCGCGGCAAGTTTGCTAGCGCAGACATCACGCAGAGCACAAAGCATGTTACGGCCAGAAATACGTGTACTGTCTCTTTAAGGGAGCGAGTTGAGTGCACGTATGGAATATTGTTGTTTTTATAGCTTTCTGCCGTAGACAGACTCAGACCACTGCTCTTTATTTTATCTTTATTTTATTTCTGTAAGTAACGGATTCAATGAGCTTTGGACAACTCACCAGTCAAGTAGTGCTGGAGCCCAGGTTTATTTTGGTCAACCAGCAAATAAACAGACTAAGTGGAATACCACCAGCGCGAGTACGAGTCAGCGATTCACCTCTCCTCTTTGTGCTTCGTGTTTCACTCCTCTGTTAACTGTCCAAGTTCAGTTCTATCCGGGACAGAGTGGATATTTAAGGTTGAACTAACTCCGAAAAGTGTTACAAGCATAGAATTACACTGAATAGATCTGTTTTTATGGATCGGTCACATTGTCACAGATACCTGATCTAGAATTTTTTCCAATATCGGGACCGATACAGATATTAATATCGGAATCGGTGCATCCCTAGTTAGGGCCAAGCCATGTGCCCCAGTAAGAGCAAACAGGGGATTCACTCGGACCAGGGGCAAAGGTTGTGGGACGGAAAAATCTTGCCACCAGTCAGTACTTTAGGTACCTGGTGGAGCGATTTTGGATATTGAAAGAAGTCAGACAAATCTCACGTGTGTGTGTGTGTGTGTGTTGTGTTCCACTCACCTTAGAGGCTGACACAGAGCTGTGGGGTGAGCCATCTCGGGAAGCGATAACCGAAGTCCCTGGGGCTCGGTCTCTGTCTGTGCATGATCAAACGGTAGGAGAACACAATGAGACAGACAGCAAAAAGAGCATTTTGTAAACACTTCTGCTTTGTACTGCATGCCTAAAGAAATACATGCAGTCTGCTGCATTTTGGGCAGATGCCGGCGAAGCACCAAAGTGGCCAGCAGGGGGCTACCTGGGTGATGGGTGGAGTGGCTCACTGTGTGGGCACCTGGAGGCTAGGTGCCTGCTGCTCGAGCTGTGCCACCTAGCACATACCCCTCATGGGCCTGTACCCCCTACCACTTACCCCTCACGGTCCTGTACCACCTACCACATACCCCTCACGGGCCTGTATGACATACTGTACACTTCTATGGAACACTGCATGCACAAGTCAGCACAGGACTGATACTTTAAACTGTAGTATGGTAAATTATGGGCTGTGGTCTCATTTTGTGGCAGAATAATTCAATTCATGCTTCCAGTAATTTCTAAATGTTGTCTAAATGAGTGACATCATGAATGTAATTTTTCTGCCTTGCTAGATGGAAAAAATTTATATCTGCGTATAAATTTAATACATTAATTAAATTTATATCTGTCAACCAAATTTAATAAAGTGAAGATTATCCGGGATACCGTATATTATGACTGGGAAGTCTCAACAGAAGGTTTTGTAATTACATTCTATATCCGCCTCCTACACACGACCCAGTTGGACTTTTATGATCCTTGACCAAACATGTGGCAAGGAGAAGAAATTATGCCATTAGCCACGCTTTCTCTCCAGCTAGCCAGACCCAGGCGTGACCAGTCTGGTGCGGAGCCACAGAAACACACTCCCTACAGTGCGTGTGTGTGCGTGTTTGTTTGTGTGTGTGTTCTGATTTCAGTCCAGCCTCTTCAAAGCCAGTTTCATTCAGGTTATTAGCATGTAGCTTTAAACAACAATTCACAGGATTTTCACCTCAAACCTTTACATCATTAACAGTCAAACGACAGTAGAAGGGGCGTACAGTAATGCACCGCATCGCCCCTTACACGTCCCGAGGGCTAAATGCTCACATCAGGCAGCAGCGGGACCTGGCACGCTCACCTGCACTTCTGCTGGGGCCGTAGGACTCTTCGAACCCTAAAATGAAACAAAGAAATCAATCTTCACTTTTAACGAAAAGGACAAGCGGAGGTCCAGTGTGTGACGTGTGACGTCGGGTCCGGGGCCAGAGCCGAAGTTTGGCTGGGGTCACCGTTGCGGACGTGTGTGATGCATCATTCTTTGAGGGGGAACACAATTCGAAGCTCGAGCTCTTGGGAGGGATTTGTGTCTGTGAAAGAAAATATGGCAAAGACGCGTCTCAAGGGGAAAGTGGGCTGATTTCTTTCAACACCAATGTTTCTTTCAGAAAGCATTCGTGTACTGTAATGGCTTTGGAGAGTTAGTGGTAAAAAGGAACTTGATCAAGTCCATCCAAAAAGAAATTTCAAGTCTGAAAAAGTGGATCATACTTATATTGGCACTGCTCAACGGTAGAGCTGCAATTCAACGATGTTTCACTAGGTGTCGCAACACCTACAAATGCTGTGAGAAGTGGGAAAACCACTGGACTCAGAAGGTATGTGAAATTGTGTTGTTTTTTTTTTTTTTTTTTTACTTCTCTTGAAAACGGTTCTTTTGTGAACATTTTCCTTGATGCTTTTGGACACAAGCAAAAGACAGACAGGCTAAATGGCTGAACCCAGATCAGGTTCACACCTCCGTTTCTGAAACCTAATTTCTCAGCTGGTTTCAGTTTCAGCTCAGCCTCCATGTATGTTTCTCTCTTTCCCATAAATTTTTATTCAGATTACTGTATATCCATTAGCAGTACTCAGTTAAATGGCAAAGAAGGAACTTTTCAGTTGTCCATCAGGTTCAAATGATCTGAAGCACCGAATGGACAGACCAAACCGAGGAAACCGGTGCAAGGTAGGCTGTGAGTTAGATGGCTGAGGCTTACCAGCTAGTGACCATCAGGTCAGCAATCACAGGGCCTTGGGATATAAAGATGAACTTCAGGGCGAGAAGAACGTTGCAGGCTGATTAAGACAGACTCATGCACACCGAGTATACAGACTTTGAGTAGTTAGCCTAGGTTAGCTGATTAGGTGGGCAACTAGCAGTAATTCATGACACATGCCGTTGCATCTTCACAACAGAAGATGCCTGTTTACATTCTGCAACCTCTGATGAATCCTTTGTAGCGCCGCGTGAGAAGTAAAGACATTCAGGTCAAAGGTCCAACTGTACCAGAGCAAGCTGCACTACACATTGACCCATAGCGCAGTCTGTGGCCTGCAAGGCCGTCAATGTGCAGCGGAAATGCACCTGTGTATGTTGTCTAACAACACTGACCTGCCCTGCAGGTGCTAATGTTATGAGTACAAGACTCAACACCACACTGGAAAGTAGGAATAATTCCCACCCAATCACCTGGAAGAGCTCAATAAAGCCTAAACCAGGAGCAGACAACGTTGTCTGTAAAGGGCTGACTTGCCTGCAGGGTCGTTCCAGCCATGCAGGAGCACACCTGGTCCAACGAATCTGAGACTGAGAGTAAACGATTAAACAAGCGGAACTGGGCGTGCTTCTGCCCGGCTGGAAGATGCCGGCTCATTGTAGAGAGGCCTGGCCATGAGCGGTGAACGAGGAAGAGGGGTTACTTTTGCCCTGAGGAGGCTGGTAGGCGTGGCCCTTGCCCCGCTCCGGCGAGTAGCTCCGGCTGCTGATGCTGGATCCAGAGCGGCTGTGGGGGGAGGGGGGCACGTCCCGCCGTGGAGGAGAGCGGTCCCGCACCTGCGGGAAGGGTGCTTTGCGACGCAGGCCTTCCCTCTCCTCCCTGCAGGACACACACACAAATAAGTAAAGTGATAAAGTATTCTCAACACTAAAAAAGTGCGCACGCATGCACACACACGCACACACACACACACTCTCACCAAACAGACAAGAATGCATCACGTGAAAGACAGAGCATGTGCATACCCGCGGTCCAGGTTCATGATGGCCTGGATCAGAGAGTCATCTCCCGGGTCGGGGCCGAGAGCAGACAGTGATCTGGGGGCAGGATAGGAACCCTGGACACGAGCGTTGGGTGGGGGGCCGACCCGACTACTGCCTCTGAGATGGGGGAAGAGATAATTATAAACACTGACAAAATAAACACTGGCAAAAATCAGCATTTAGAAAATTTACAGCATTTAAACATTTGTTTTCTCCTTTTTTGGTAAACAGTAAAGGGTTAAATGGCTCAGTACAACATGCATACACATTCATACAAGCGGACACAAATGAGAGCTTAGTGGATTCGTTACTTGTCCACATACACTGATCTTGACGGAGTTCATGCGCAGGCAGACCACATCTACACAAGGACACACGGCTTGAGTAACATGAGAGAAAGACGTATGCTCAGTATTCTCTCTTTCACGCTAAATGACAGGGGGTAGTCTTCTAAATCCATCTCAATTTGCCCGTCATTCAGGCTAAGACATGGCTAAAAGGGTCTCTCCTTTACAGAGAGCTTGTTACAAGACCTGCTGCTCTGTCCCTAAGGACCCCGCTGGGAAATGGTGCTGTATCTCTGGACCAGGAGAGAGGAGGCAGGGAGGGTGAGGTCTCTGACCCTGAGGGGCGAGGGCTTTGATGGATTACCTTCTGGCCAAACCTCAGATACCGATCTGGTGGAGGGTTTGGGGGGAGTGGAAGGCATCTTCAAGAGCGTGAGTGCAGACCGAAGCAGATTTTTCTGCCATTCGTAGTGTGAAGTGCATGACTTGAAGCTGACCCCAGATCAGGTCATGCAAGGGTAGAGTGCAGTTGGGGCCTGAGAAGGATGAGCTAGTCACGAGTGTGTTCCGCGAATCGGGAATCAGTGTGATTGGAGACGGGGGAATTCAGCACTTCAACAAGGGTGGTGCTCAGACACCCTGAGCTGATGGATGTTCTGATATTTATGTCCATCATAGTTGTGCTAGAGCAGGGGTGGCCAACCCGTCATAGACCAAGAGCCACTTTTCTTACTGTGTTACGGCAAAGAGCCACATCGTACATGGGCGAGTGTAATCTGTTGAGCGGGGGGGGGGGGGGGTGGGGGGGGGGGGGGGGTGGTGGCGAGTGTAAATTATTAGCTGTGAAGACAGTCAAATGCGTGTTTTCCACTACGCCGGTTTTAAAAGTATTAGCGGCTCGCTAGGATTGTAAACTAACCGCGCACCACGAAAATGTAGCAGTGAGTCGCCCCGTTTGTGCAGGTGAGCCCGCGGACCGGCTGGGGAGTCGCATGAAACCAGGCAAAGAGCCGCATGCGGCTCACGAGCCGCGGGTTGGCCACCCCTGTGCTAGAGATTGGGCAGGCGTACGCTGATGGTCCAGTAGCACTCACACAGTATCATGACTCCCCTCGTCAACTTCTGTGTCTGTAATTTGGTTGAGGTTGGGGGGGGGGCACTCTCAAAATCAGCAACAACAGCACCGCCTAGTGGTTTGGTGCTAACAGAGCAAGGCTGCATCCAGTGCTGCTCATTAATTTACGTTTCGGACCGTCTCAGTTTCCCCATGCCCTCACCCTGTTGTCTCCACCCTTCACACGTGCCCAGTACTACCCGCTCGTACAACACGAGCCATCGTCCAGACCAGGGTGTGGGAGGAGGCACCTTGCCTTGGTGACCTCGCAGTGAACTCTAGCCATCTCTCTTACATGCACTCACATGCAAACGACAGAAAGTCCACTCACGACGACCTCACAGAACTTTTCTGAACCACCCCGCATCACCCCCCTTACCCGAGTTTTATAAGAAGACTGCGTGACCCCACACCAGCAGAACAAATTACCGTGTCTCGCATGTCTGTCTTTACTGCTAATATTACATCCATGTTAAAAGAGGACTTCTAATAACCTTCAGTTACAAACCTGCAGTCAGCAACTAAGGGAGTAATAATCACAGACCAATATAGGAGAGTGTTAAATGATTCTTCTGAGGGATCGTAGCGGTCATTGCAGGCTCTTAATGCTGTACCGACATGCAACATTCAGACTGAAGAACCTTCAACCAGTCTGAACTGGTTAGACTACACAATCCTGCAGAATTCTGATGTATGCACCAAACGAACAGGATGACATACAGACTGACAGATTATGTGCCTAAATGCAAGCAGCTCTCAGTATTGAGGTACAGTATAACACGGCTGCCACCTAGTGACAGCATAGTGCTATGCCATGAATGTCTTTCAGGTAACGCAAGCTTGTACAACACGCAACAGGGTAGCAGAGAGAGAGAGAGCTAGAGCTTAAGGTATTCATACAGTAATGTAGTGCACATCAATGACACATGGCTAAGTTTTCTTCTGAACCTTTCTCAGCAATTAATCTCAAAAAGACCTAATGATTTAATCCAATATAGAATGACAGAAAACAACCACGCAACCCTGACACAACACAGCATAACTTATAAAATGTCATACAAGTCTTTTCTCCTGATCAGTTAAACTATAGCACAGCACAGTCAAACAGGGAGCACATAACAGACAGATTTATATGCCTGAATAAAGTTCTTCAATTATGTTAAGACATATATCTGTTAGCATTTCCCAAACGTGTTGCAGGAACTGCGAGTTAAAACTAACATAAGATAAACTAACATTTCATCTCTCTGGGATCCATTTTCTGCTTTTCGGGTACAAAAAGGCAGTTACTCAAAAAGCACCATCTGAACGCAGGACAATACCTGAAATCCATCTGTCGTCCAGAGTGAGGCTCCTCTCTGGGTCCTCTGTAATAAGGGTAATCCTCCTGATCACACACACACACGCACACAGTTTGTTATACAGCCCCCAAGTACACTCTTTGCAATCAATAAAAATGCAACATTTATCTGCTGAGGGCTATTAACAAAAATTGCATATAATTATTATTATTTTTTAAAGATATTGCTATATAGGTTTCTAATTATTCATTTTTATCTGGACCTTTGTCTCTGCATTAGAGGCTACAAATCTCCAAATACCCAAACCCCTGAAACCTGGATTCAAACTCATAGAACTGAGCTGGAAATTAATTTAAATCTAGATTTTGGCTTAACATCTGTCCGAGAAACTGCCCGTATATTTTATCAGTCACAGTTTTGCTGGTCTATAATGGTCAAGTTGAACTTTTATCCTCCATTTCACTTCAACAAGGATAATGGATCTTATTAGACTTTGTTAAATACCATATTTTCTTTTGCATACCCATTGAAACAACACCTTCTCTGGAGCCCTGTTAGGGAGGTGTTTTTGCTGTGGTGATGTCAGCACTTACTCTGCGACCAGGGGGCCCACCTCTGGGCTCGTTGGAGAAAGAGTGATGGCCATCCCCATGGTAAGGTCTCTGATCATCGCCGTGGTAGCTCCTGGGACCTCCGTTTGGGTAGAAGCGGGGACCGTCGTACTCGAATCCTCTGCCATAGTCGTCGTCGGGGCGTCCAAAAGCGGGCCGTCTTTCAGCTGCGGCTCCCCTTGGATATGGACCCTGTAGCGGGCGAGTTAAGGGAACAGCACTTTAACACATCACAGGCCTCCATGTGACACTTACATACAGACGGTTCTATCAATTTCAATAGGCTGAGGAGCAGTGCAAGTGAATGTTCTGGGTGGTACCAGACAGTAAAGGTACAGGCGAGGGCGATGCTGTTCTTACAGATCGTTCAGGATGGAACCGTTCTTCATACATCTCGCGGATATTCCTCTCTCTCCTGAACGCCACTAGGGGAGAGTGGAGCATAAACATTTGCTAGGCAGAATTATTGGCTTTAGCACAATTCTTCACTATACTATCAAAAGCATCATGTTGATTAAGTCATGTAGTATAAGTAAATTTAGGTGATATGTAAAAGATTGTACGTACTTGCTGCTCCTAGGAAGTGATGTTTAGACGATCTTTGTTAGCTGAAGAGCGCAAAATTTGAAAATCAGAAATCTACGTTTTCCAAGTTGCAATCCGTGAACTTTGTTTACCACCTAAAGCACAACGCCTTGCAATCAGTGCACAGACACTTTACACACTGACGCCATAAATATCCATTTCCTGTCTGAATACTCATGTCCGATCATTTTAAAGGACTCTAACTGCGTTAGCACCACTTGATTTTTTTTAAACATGACGTTACATAAACTATATGAACAGACTTCCACCAGTACGGAGTTTGAACCATTTTAAGATGTTGTGGCAAGGAAACCTTTTAAACCTAAGTTTGCAACCTAAAATGATTTCGTAGCAAACACCACGATGGCAAAAAAGTGTATAATTCCATATAGATCAGGAAACAACTAGGTTAGTTAGCTAGATATTTGCTTAGTTTCCACGTGCACACCGTTTAAGATCAGTGTAGATTATACATACAACAAAACGCTAGTTAATCATTGATAATTACATAAAGCACAGCGTGCAACGCCTTCAGATAAATCTGAACTACCCCAGCTAGTCTAACCAATCCTGCTGGACATTCACCACGCTGTCTAAGAGCTAAGCACATATTATTCTCTATAGCCTACTGTTTTCACATAACACATATAGCACTCACATTAATGTAGACATGTCGTAGCTAGGTTAGCTAACGCTAACTAAATATCTCCTTACCAAACGCTGCGACAGTTTAACAAGCGTTATCCAACTTGGGATGGCTGAATGTGGCTAGGGACCAAACATTAATGTTAATGTTACACACACAACTCACCATTCACATCAGTGTAACTCACAGATATATAAGATATGCATCACTCTAAACGTGATCGTAGTGCTAATACTATTAAACTACAACGTAGATGTATACAAAACAGTTGGTTCTACTAAAAGAATGTATAAACAGGACTACAGAAATGTCTGATATTACACTACGGACGGCGGCAACCATACACGACGTCAAATATTTCCGAGTCAAGTTTCATACAAAAGAAGAGTCCATTACGAACGATATTGTGTGTTTTACTTACTCTTCATAAATAAATATGTGAACTATTTTGTCTTTGGTAATTTCATTAGTGTGTTGTGTAGTTTTATTAAGAAGTGTGTTTTCTTTTTGTTGTCTAAAAATCGGATTTCATAGAAGCTGTTTGAGGAATTACGGGGTTGCCAGCTTCACTGTCCTTCAAAAGACAACCGGAAGTCTGCTTTATAATCACTGTAGCTAGCTTTTATCGCTGTTGTTTAAAACAAACTATATAACCTACCTAAATTTGCTGGAATGCATCCTATCTACGGAAGCTTTGTCTCAGAGGTGTAGTTTGTTCGGTAAGTCAGGTCGTGTGTACGTGTGTTACAGAAGTAGCGAGCATGCAAACTCATAGTCATCAGTGGCAGGAGTGTATGTGCCAAGGCTTAATTAACTAGGGCCCAGACATGCAGCTAAATGCCTCAGACCCTGTTTTATTTTTACTCTCAGCCGAAATTCAGATTCACTGATGATTTATTTAAATCGTTATTGTCAGGCATGTTGTGAAGACATGTAATTAAGTGTTTCGACACGTTTTTAAACAGTGTAATGGAGTTTTCACACATTCATAATGCCTAATGCATTAAGCACCCGCTTTTATCCATGTTATTTCACTCAGCTGTTTTTAGGCAGGACATTCAGTCCATCAGTGATAAACCGGTTACTGTCTTTTCTCCCTTTATTTTTCCAGATGCAAGATGAGTGGTGGCTTAGCACCAAGCAAAAGCACAGTTTATGTTTCCAATCTGCCATTCTCCTTAACTAATAATGACTTGCATAAGGTAGGCTATTGTGTATTGTTGTGCTGCAGTACTGTCCTGACTGCTTGGTTTCTTCAACCTAAGTATTACAGGTTGCACTTGATTTAAATAGATTTTACCCATTTATGTTTTGACTTAAAATAATAAGATGAATTATTGATGTATAACTTAACAAATGGACACGTACAGTATGGATTATTATTTGGTATTTAGGGGAGATCTAGTATATTAGTCTTTCTTAGATCTTTGTGTACATAGCTCAATAATTATTAAAGCCAATTTCAGAAATGTCAGTTGCCAGACATGGTGTCAAAACTTATACAAACACCGTAGGAGAACATGCTAACCTTTAAAAATTTACTACAAGAACCACATATAAGGTTGTAGCAATTTCCTCATTTGTGTTTTTCATAATGAAAGTTTGCCTCAGCATGATGCAAGATGTATCTGAATGTTATGCAGAACCTACCTGTGACATGGCTTTACAGATTCCTAATCTGAAAAGTCCTGAAACAAGCATTTCTGATTTCACACTTCCCATCAGTGTCAGTTAATTTGTAAAAACAAACAAAAAAAGTTACTGCTGTTGCTGACATCTTATGGTTTAGCCTGATGATCCTTGAGGTCACAAACCTTATTTTGTGGCAGTTTTGTGCTGTTCAAAAGTTAGAAGTACCTAACAAGGTAATACTTGAACAGCTGAGCTTTTACAGTAAAAACCTATCTGGAGCTTTCTTCCGTCATTTTGTTAGACTGATTGTCAGTGCTTGTCTGGATTGAAAAGTTAATTATTGTTAATTAGGGGCAAGTACAAGCAGGCGGAAGTCCAGCAGTAGGGCTTCAGCACTGCAGTCTTGTCTTAAGGCTGTAGGCCATGTTTTCTGAGCTGACTGATGTCTGATGAGAAGCCTGAAGGTGTCTGTCTTACAAAAGGCTTATCCTGATGATCGGAGTAGAGGTTTTCCTCATTGAGCTAAAGGCTACTTCTCAGTGCTGTTAACCAGAAACAAGATCAATTCTAAGTCTAATACTTCTTGAGATAGTGATTCTTGATGCTGGATTTTCCCAATGAATAACAGCAAATGTTTTGTTTTGCCTCATCTGGAAATTTGCCCATTTCATTCAAGTTATGCACTAAATATGGAAAAGTTGTCAAGTAAGTATACCTAAGCTTGTTCTTTGTTAAAATCTACAATTAAATTGCCATTAACATATTATCTGTAAAAGATAACAGTATTTATGTATAATTTCAAGGGTGACCATTGTCAAAGACAAACAAACACGGATGAGCAAAGGTGTCGCATTTGTGCTGTTCCTGGACAAAGAGTCGGCCCACAATTGCGCTCGATCCCTGAACCACAAACAGGTACATAGATTATCAATTCACCATTGCTTAACCACGTGCTTAACCATTGCTAGTTGTCTATCTGCAAGTCTTTTTGTCACTATGATGTGAAGTTAGTGGCCACTAACTTTCTGTGAACCCCACAGTTGTTCGGTCGCACAGTGAAGGCCAGCATTGCCATTGATAACGGGAGAGCTGCTGAATTCATTCGGAGAAGAAACTACACTGACAAGTCCCGGTGTTATGAGTGTGGTGTAAGTTCTGAGATTTACAGCCAATTTTTCATACTTGTTGCATTTTACCTAGACACAGTTTCATAACCACAAATGTCTTCAGGTGTTAAACATACATATTAACAACCCTTTCTTAACAAAGTCAAAGGTCAAAGAATTCTGCTTATAATTGTTTTCCACATGTAATTTGCAAGTGTGTACAGTGCTTTGTCCAATCACGTTTGGCTCTCAGAAGTGGTACAGAGGTAGAGCATTTACTTTATCAAGCAAAATGTCTTTACATTTTTTAAATTTCTGCATTCAGAGCATACCTTTTGTCGATCAGCCATCAAATCCAAAAGCATTTCCATATCGTCCCCAGGTCTGATGTAGGGAGCAGCTTCTGGAATCGTTACATACTTTGAGTCTACTCCAGTTGTTTTATTGTTACATTTCACTACAGTGATATCTAAGAAGCTGCAAATATTGTAATATTGTTTGGAACCAACTGTTTCACTAAATTACTGAATATAGATTTAGTCACTGGAATGAATGCCATGGGTATGCAGAAGTTTGCCATAAACCTACTACAACAAATCATTCTGATATCAGCCAGTATATTTTTGGTGCATGTGTAACCCTAGTATTGGCCTAAAGCCTCATCGTAATCCAGATGGAGAAAGCTGTAAATTATGATGCATCCCCAATTCATCTGTGATGGCCCTTAATCCCATTTATAAAAGCACATAAATTACGCAGTCAAAGTTCCATATTTAGCCTTTTTACTGTACTGCAGATCCAGGCAAATAAGTTAATTCAGACAAATACGGCTGTACACTTTTTTATTTATTTATTTACTTAATTTTTTTTTATGACTGAAGTTGTGAATCATCCTTATCAGTCAAAATGAAGTCTGCTACACACCTCTTGTCTCTTCACTGCAGGAAGATGGTCACCTAAGCTACGCCTGCCCAAAGAATTTACTCGGAGAAAGAGAACCACCCCCAAAAAAGCAAAAGAAAAAGAAGAAAAATAAGCAGCACGTTGAGGAGGTGTAAGTAGCGTTCAGTGCACTAGCCCAGCTGCAGTGAGGTGCTGCGTCGTTTGCTGATGTTAGGTGGTGTGTTTTGGCATTGGTGTCTTTTTTTCTCCTCAAGTGAGCAAGAAGAAAGTGAAGATGAGGGCGAAGACCCTGCCCTTGACAGCTTAAGTCAGGCCATTGCTTTCCAGGTGAGCATGTTAAAAAGGTTTTCACTTGTGCTTTTGTAAACTAATACTTTAACTGTACAGTACTATGACTTTTTTTCTTTAGAGTCTTAGATCTATGTCGTAATGTAAACATGACTTTACATTTATACATGCTAAATCAACTAAATATGCTAAAAGGTTAATAGGCTGCAATTTATGTTCATTGGTGTTCATTGGTGAGTCATTGGTGTTCAGTTTAGTCCAGGACTAAACATAAAACCACAACAAAGCAGAAGCATGGGGGTGTCTTCTAAAGTCTGTTCAAAAGCAAACTTTCATTAAGCTCTTACTGTGTACAGCAAGCCAAAATTGAAGAGGAAGAAAGACGAAGGCGGCAGGTCGTGGAGGAGTCGTGCGCTGCTTCAACATCAGAGGACTCGCAGAAGCTGAGGAAGATCAAAAAGAGCACCTACTTCAGTGACGAGGAGGAGCTCAGCGACTGAAGAACATTTTGATGTTCTCAAGATGATGTATCTTATTTTCCGGAATAAGTGCTTGCAACGTTGCACTTATGCCAGATTATAAGAGAGACTTACTTAAAGCATTGAGAAAATGGAGGGAACTAGATTTTAGTCATTTGGTGCAGTTGTTATTGATGTTGCTCTCAGAATACTTAGAATTACACTCATACGCAGTAGTCATTCCATGAAGGCATGCAGAAATGTTTTCATTT
Source organism: Brachyhypopomus gauderio (assembly GCF_052324685.1). Taxonomy (NCBI): domain Eukaryota; kingdom Metazoa; phylum Chordata; class Actinopteri; order Gymnotiformes; family Hypopomidae; genus Brachyhypopomus; species Brachyhypopomus gauderio. The sequence continues at coordinate 25,655,900 of NC_135215.1, read as the reverse complement.
CTAGATTGTGTATTCTGTTTGTATTATTTTTTATATATACTTTTTTTTATTTTAAATAAAGTACAGATGTTTATCATTTTCAAGCGTAGACAGAGATGAATAAATAAAACTATTTTTGACAAAGTTCTTCGCACTTTGTACACATGCACTCTATCCTCAAGTGCATACGTATACAATGCGTCTCCATCCTTCAGAGCTACAGCATTGTCAAATGCCTGGATGTGTTTGTAGGAGAGCCATGGGAAGCTAAAATAATGAATTCCCATTTTCCCCTCTTTCTCTCACATAAAAATGGGAATTTATGTAACCAAATCTTCTATTTGTGTTGTTCCATCTGTGATGCAAAAGCCTTTTACAGCCTCAAGTTTCATGGGGATTGTTAAGACTGTAACTGTTAGCCAATGGCAGAATTGGACTGAGTCTGGCTGTCTTTTATTTATAGCTCGGTGGTTGCAGAAGAGCCTACTTTTGAGCTGTGAAGCTGTGCGAGTTAGACAACTTAAGAATCCATTAAAACGATATCGGGTTGTGTTCTATTATTTGGCTTAACTGAAATGTTGAATGAGTGTGGGGTAAATGCACTTTTAAAGACTTCTCCGATGTCTTAACTATTAGGTCGGTAGATAAATGTAATTCCCGTGCAACGAATAAACCTACTGGGTGAAATGAAGTTTATAAGTGTAAGTTTAAACTACGCGGATCGTGTGTTTTGTGTTAAAAGCGATCTCTCGTAAACCCGACGACCCTGTCTTTTGAGAAAATTATTGGTTGGATGTACTTGGTCACGTGAGCGTCCTTGTACTGGAGTTTCTACGACAGCTGGGAGCCGTGGGCGCATCGCGGTTAACAAAATAGCGACTGCGCTGGTAACGCCGCACACAAACAAAGTTTTGGCAGCATGGGAGACAAGAGGAGCCCGACGAGGTAAAATAATACTCATACTGTCACTGAAGATACTCGAAGCGAGCAACACGGGAGCTCAGACAGTCCCCGCGCCCAGGGTTTAGGCTGAGGCTGTGTGTGAATGAGGTAGCTGCAACACAACCATGGCGGACTCATGTTCTAATACTCTATCCTGTCATAAAACCAAGACCTCGTAAAACCACTCACCTTTTCAAGGGTAGCGCTGACTGGGTGTTGGTAACGTTAGACTTTTTTCAGAAATACTTCAAGTTAGACATGTGGTGTTCTCTGTTTTTGTTTTTGAAGGCCGAAACGGCAACCGAAACCCTCGTCTGACGACGGATACTGGGATTGTAGCGTCTGTACGTTCAAGAACAGCGCCGAGGCGTTCAAATGCATGATGTGCGATGTCAGGAAGGGAACGTCAACGCGGTAAGTGGATCAGATCTGATTTTTGGACCGATAAACGTCTTGTCAGCATTCGTTGTCTCAGCCGCGAGATGATGGGACTCGTTCGCGTGTTGATACAATGTTATCCGCGTAGTTATTATGTTTCAAACAATGAAGCGGCACTAATGCGAGCGCTCCGAAGCGTAGAGCCGCAACTAAATAGCCGTCAGTTATATTTAAACGCCTCGAATATACAGCTGTTTATTTGTCATTTTTTTGAGTAGTCGAGGTCTGCGGTAGACTGTTAAAATGTAGCCTGAAGATTATGAAATGAAACTGCCACTTCGTAATGCTTTGTAAACATGAGAGCATTACATTTTTTTCGGAGAGATGCGCTGGTTGCAGGCTTCTACATTTCATTATTGTAAATTATTTATTGCCGCTATCGGTAATTCAAGTAAACAACGTCCAGCGGTTCTTTTAGTTTGAAGAGCGAGTGTCATGGGGTTAACGTTAGTAATTGACTCTTTGTTGTTGTGTTTAGAACATTATTTGTGCGCTCAGGTTTGCGAGGTAATGTATTTAAAATCATTTGGCCTAACACTAGCCATGAAAACGATGTATGCATTTAATGAAGCCCAGCTCGGCGGGTCTTGGGAGAGAGAGGGTCTTAGAGTTGTGGAGCAGCATCCAGCTTTGCCCGTCGTCGGTAACATTTGCCCTGACATCAGAGCTCTCGGGCTAAGATCCAGGAAATGATACACTCGTCCCCAAACTGCATCATCGCACTTTCGGGACAAAATAATCCCACGAGTTTAATTTAGCCCACGGTTTACAATTGAAGCGCCTCAGAAATTGGTTATCACAATTGGTTTTGGAGAACTGCAGGTCCCTCCGTCCTGCGTATAGACGTTTGAACGGGGTAGTATGTGTGAGTGTGTGGCTGTTACACGACCAGGCCCCTGTGGCAGCTGGCTCCCAGACAGCCAGAGCTCATTAGTATTCAATAGCTTAATCAGGCGCGGTGTCATCAGGGGGAGAAGCACCTCATCAGGACATTTAACCACTGAGACACACACACACACACACACACACACACACACACACACACACACACACACACACACACATACTGGCGTTCTCTTCCCCTCCCCTTCCTCTGCCTCTGTTGCGATGCCCCTGAGATGGCTGTTGCTGCTGGGCTTTAATGATGATGTGCCCTTCATTCAGTGACACGAACAGTCCATTAATTTACAAACCCGAGAGCCGTGCAGGGCGAGTTCTTGGTGCGGTAGCCCTTAGAATGGTACGCTCCAGCGGATTGGGTCATCCACGTACCACCGAGCGCATTTCCTATTTAAGACCACGTGCCACAGAGCTAGCTGCACGCCCCTACCTGCTTTTGGACTCGGGCCGTAGGAAGGAGGCCCCTGGCCTTGCTGTTTGGACCCCCCCTTTGCACGCTGCAGTTAGTGTATGAGGATGAATGTTTTATGAGGCGGGCTTTACCACGGAGCGCTGCAAGCAGGTGTTGTTGACCACCGCAAAGCTCCAGGGTTGGGGGCAGGGCAGGAAGGAGCAGGACACTGACGGTTCTCCTTCAATCAGATTCAGGTCTTTCAGGCCACACTTCTTATCAGCCTGACCCTGAACCCAACCCCCCAGCCCCAAACCCAGATCTGTTCTGTGGGTGGCATGTTCACCTGATGCTGATGCCCACAGAGTACCCCACCACACACACACACACACACACACACCACCCATCGTTCCCTCTAACCAGAGCACACTTCCAAAATGGGCATGCTGCCACTCAAGCTCATGATGCCAGTCTCTGAGTCGGCAGCGTAAACAACATTCCTGTGTGCCTCAGGCCAGGCTCGCGCCTTTAGCACATGGCCCAGCTGATGACAGATCGAACAGGATGGGGGAGGGTCTGCTGTGTGGTGGATAACCTCACTACATACACTTGACATCAATACAATCACAGCAATTATGGCCAACTGGTATTTCTGTGGTCCTAAGGACCCCAAGATGCACTTCTTAGTGGTGGTTCCGTTTTAGGCATTATTATTATTTTATTGCACTCTTTCTCTCAGTTGGAATGGAGCATGTAGAGTTTGGAGGTTTATGTAAGTCCTGGTTAAGCTTTTGTGGCAGTGTGGGTGCAAGAGGCTAAAGTGGCCTTGTCTGCCGAGCCAAAACCAACAGTGTGCAAAAGTTCTCAGCAAAACGGCTCCACCCCCAAGCTCAGAAGACGGTGCACTGGCAACCTCATTTGCCAAAATACTCCATCCTGGGTTGTGTGTGTATGTGGGGGGTGGAGTTGGTTTGAAGTGGTTGTGTGTGTGTGTGTGGGGGGGGGGTGTTGGGAGGGAGACCCGAGAGAGATTCTACCACAGACACGACTCTGCTAGCCAAGGCACGACGAGCCCTGCACTGCATTTCTGACATATGCTGACCTAATTTTGAGGGGAAAGGGAGGGGGTGTGGGAGGAAGAGAATAGAAGAAGGGATGGCCATGAAGGAGGGAGCAGGCAAGGCGAGGCGTAGAATACCGGCGTGGCAGAGAGGAAAGGCTAGCGGAAAGGCTAGCGGCGGGAAAGCGAGGGAGGTCAGCGGAGGGGAAGCCGCAGGAGGCTCGGGGCCATCTGTCAGAAGGAGTGGGCGGGTAGGGGGGTTGGGGGCGGGCCTTGGCACCAGCACGGGGGCCTGAGCACCCTCGTGCGGCGGCGTGCATTAATCACGGCCTCACACTCCTGACTACACGCCATCTCCCCATAGTCCTCACACCCTCGCGCACACACCTGAGCTACCGACGGCTCAGCAGCGGGGATAATGGAGGGGGTTTAGCATAACACGCTGTTTACATTAGTGCAGGTGTTTTCTCAGCGCTTAAGGGGGAAGCTGTGAGGAAATTTGTCAAAGGTAACAAACGTTTTTGTTTTGGGTTTCTGCTCCTGAAGGCAGGTAGCTTTAGTCAGCAAAACCGGTTCTGTCCCATGTTAGAGAGAGAGAAAGAAGGGATGATGGATGAGCCTTCAAGGGAGGTTGCGGTCATGTGATCACATTTTCTTAATTTGCTCGCTGACCTCTGAGCTTGGTTATCAGCGATGAAATAAATGTGGAAGGAGTTGCAGGTGTGTTGGTATTACACCTCTTGTATAGCTGCTTTTGGTGAAAGCTAAACTTGAACTTCGAGCATGAATTGAAACGCAACATATCCTTTCTGTGCACTTGTTCCGAAGGCACTCCTTTGCAGTGCTTGTTATAAAGGCTAAGGAATAATCCTTGGTTTGAGAAGTTGATCCCGAACCCTTGTAAAACAGCCCATGTGCAGGTCGTAGGCCTGTGTGTCATAGAGCACACAATCTCTAACTCTAGAGGCCTCACATTTGTTCTGTAAAAGCTGTAGAAATAACAGTTATTAGGACACTGCATGAAATCCAGGTGCCCTACGGTAATCGTTTGCTGTCTGTCCTCTCCTTCACAAATGGTATTATTACTCTCTCAGAAAGCCCAACTAAGCTGTCTGTAAGTACGATATAATGACCCCCCTTTAAAGCTCAATCTCATGACCATTTTATGCTAACAGCTCTGACGTCTGTTAACTGACATCTGCATTCACAGTATACCGCAAGAGTCGGATCATAGCAATAATTACAAATACAGCACTGGAAGCTTCCCGTATGGGTTCCAATCACTATATAAACAAACAAATAAACAAAAGTAGGCCAGGTACGTCATTATGGGATAAAAAAAATATTGCATTTTCTTTTGCTCGATTGATGAAATAGAACATTAAACCTAATTGTGTCAAAAACCGGAGTTTCCATGTGGAAGTACATCTGTAGCACATCTGTTTTAAGTGATCCCCAGCAGTTATACGTAGACATTCAATATGCCAGAGCTCACTTAGATGTGTCTTGCAGAAACATTTTATCAGTCATCTTCACGCCACTCAACTGAAGCTTCTATAAAATATATATATATTTGAAAAAAAGACACAATGAGTCTCGAAGATATCGGAATTTGTTTTGCATTGGTGGTAGTAGAGCTCTTAGCAGCTCTGCTAAGGGTCTGGAAGTTGAACGTTTTGGTGAGGAGAAACCTTTTTCTGCCCTCATTTAATGACACGTGATATATATCATTTTGAACATTCTCCACACTGCAGCTATTGCTGAAGGATTAAAAAAACCTATTACAGTAAAAGTGACTAATTTCTCATTGCTGCTCGCATGCTTCCTAACCATCATGACAAAGGCGTCCATCGACTGCAGGCACGGTTGTTAACGGCAACATTTGACAACATTTGCGTACCGCAACGCCTGAGGTGGCACGACCAGTAACATTGGGTTTACCACCTAACTGCCGACACTGGAATGTACCCACGGGCTTCAGCCCGGTGAGGGCTGAAAGACGAGGGGCCCGAGCAGAAGCACTGGATTCTCGCTTTGACTATCTGCCGCACGACGGATTGGATTTCTCCGCAACTTTTTTTGCGTGAGGCCTGTCTGAACTTGGCGTTTTCCTGGACTCCCTTTTTCAGGCTTCATTCAGATGACTTGAGATCAGCCCGATTTGCATTTCTGGCAGTTCTGGTTTTCTCACTTGGCCTCCCATCCCATTCTCTCTCTCTCCCTCTCTCTCTGTCTCTCTCTCTCTCTCTGTCTCTCTCTCTCGCTGTCTCTTTCTCCCTCCCTCTATCTCTCTTGCTGTCTCTCACACTCCACTCTCACGCCCCCCCCCCCCCCTCCCCTCCACCCCCCAGGAAGCCTCGTCCTGTCTCCCAGCTGGTAGCACAGCAAGTAACGCAGCAGTTTGCATCGCCCACTCAGCCCAAGAAGGAGAAGAAGGAGCGGACGGATAAGGAGAAGACCGAGAAGGAGCCTGCGCTGAAGAGGAACAGCCACAAGAAAATGAGGTGATGCTTCCTGGCCATCGTGTCTTTTCAGCCAGCGTGTTTTTTTATCCAGGGTAGCTCTGCGTTCCCCCAGCCCAGACCCGAGGAGCCACTGTCCTGCGAGACTCTGCCTTCTCCCTGCTGTTACGTAGTACGGGAGCATTAAATGAGCAGTGTGTAAGCCAGCAGGACACTGAACTGCACTCATCAGTACCAACACCTACCCCTCTACCCCACCTGAGTTACACATAGGGTTTTCCTTACTCATATTCTCCAGCTGCAGCTGTGTGGTCCCCACATCTGTGGTACGATCTGATATGTACAGAGGTGTCAGATTAGTACTGGTTTGGCTGTAGGCGGATCCGTAGCCTCCAGGGAGCAGAGATCACTAAACGCATCAGCAAAGATGTCTGGGTGGAAGCCTCTCCTGTCCTGAGATCCCACCAGATGACCGTTATATGTTCAGACTTTGGGACGGTGCCTCTAGTGACCCCTAATATCAGTTTATCTCTTTCCATAAACTCAGCTATCTTCAGGGAACATTTCTCATTACATGTGCCAGTCTTGGATCAGTGCATGGCTCATTATTTACAGTTACATGGAAAAAAAGCAAGTTTAACCCTGGGGCTCTTAATAAAGGTTCAGCCATTTGTCTAAATACAATTTATTATACACTTAGTGATGGCTTTTTTCAGAATATCTTCTAGATATAGCTAGAGAACTGCAATACATGTAGCCCTCAGGTGTAGGCTGTAATCCTCTGCTCCAAGCACCCTTACTGTACTGCATGCTAGATTTCTCTACACTGTGTATAATCTCTATACTCTGTCTGCTAGAGTATACTGTGTATATTTTCAGCCTTTCTTGGTCTCTTTGATGAGTAACCCAGTTTTAACCAAAGTGTAATGTTAGTGTAATGCTTTCACTATACATTTACATTATAGATTCACTTATAAATATACATTTGTAAATATACTGGTGTTGCACTTAAGAATACACCATAGACTGTCCAGGTGTAGCATATGTGTCCAGGTGTAGCATAGGTGAGCAGCTGTAGCATAGGTGTACTTAATCAGCTGGCAGCTTTAGTCCGAGAGAGTCATCTTACAAGACGGACTTCTAGGCTCTCGTCAGTCCAGAAAAGGGTTGTAAATAAAAAAAGAAAGGCTGTTCGATGATGATGCCAGGGCCCCTCATACAACTGACATGCACATCTCCATCTCCGTGCCCTCCCAGGCCAAGGTTAAAAAACGTGGACCGAAGCAGCGCTCAGCACCTGGAGGTGACCGTGGGCGACTTGACAGTCGTCATCACAGACTTTAAGGAGAAAAGCAAGCCGTCAGCTAGCCCCTCTTCCAGCGCCGCCTCGGTGGACCACCACAGCCAGAGCGGTTCCAGCTCCGACAACACAGAGAGGGGCTTCTCTCGCTCCTCCTCCCCACGGGGGGAAGCCTCCTCCCTCAACGGGGAGGCCCATTAAGAGCCGAGCAACGTAGCATTCGTCGTCACGCCCCTTCCTCTTGCCCATCCCCTCGCAACTCTCCTCACCCCTCCCCTCTCACGGGTCTCTTTGCACCTGAGCACGTGCAGGAACATGCGTTATGCCGAGACTTACTGACCCTGGCTTCATCAACCACCGCCGTACCTGGAGCGTTTAAACCCAAGGCCGAATCCTGGCTGATTACACCATAGGCCCTGTTTTAACGCACTTAAGTGAACTGGTGACTTCTCCTTTGCCGGACTTTGATGATGGTGATAAAATATGGCAGCAAATTGGAAGGAGTGCGAGTTTCACTCACTGTTCAGTACTGATATGATGTGGTAATATTAAAACATCAAGCCAGTGTTATTCTCAGTCTTCATTGAGACGTCGATGTCCGCTCTTGTCTTATCAAATGTTGTAGGTTGATTTGGTTACATTCTCTTGTTTTCTTTTCTTCTTTTTCCTGGAACATCAAGTGCAACGTGGGAGAAAACGTTACACCTTTCTGTAACTGTACAGTCCTTCATCGATAACTAACGTGTAGCAACAGGACTTCTTACCCACTTATTTCCTGCACCTGCTGGCACTTGGTGTGTTTTTAATGGGGGGGAGAAAAAAGAGGCAGTAGTTTATTATGTTTGTTTGTTTTTCAGTGTCGAATTTAGAGAAAACTGCATTAGCATCTTAGTTTATTGTTCCACCCAGCCATACGGTAATGTTAGAATATCTTGGTTCTTCTCGCCATGATGATTAAGTAAAACAAAAACATTTTATTAGTGAAAATGGAAAATGTATTTGTAAAATGTTGACTTTGTTTTTGTTGCCTCCTTTATAATGAGCAGTGGTATATAAATATATTGCAGTATTGGAATTATCTCTTAATAAATCTAATATTTAGACTCCATGGATGTATCTTATTTTCTGAAGGTAAGAGATGGTGAGTTGGCCCAACACGGCCATTTTTCCATCTCTGAGGCCTTTGAAGTGGCTTAATGTCTTTAATATATTTCACAGAGAAAAACTGCTCCTGGAAAGCTACGTGTAAATCAATGTGAGGTTGGTTTTTGGAATTCTGAGAGGTGGACTTTGTTATTTTTGTTATTTTGTTGTTTAGTATTGTTGATCTCTTTTTGTATGTCCGTGATCTTGTAGAAGGTATTGTAGCAACTTTCAGAGGCTTTTACCCACTTTATGCTTTGATCCAGTGGGTAACGTTTAGCAAAGCACCTCCTAGGAGACGCCTGGGCTGTTGTCCCGAGCCATCTCACGCCTGCTCCAGACCTCGGAATGGGAGCTTGGTGTGAAGGAAAGCCAGGTTTGGATGAAGTAGACACACATGCTTCGAGAAGCTACTTGCGCAAATATGGGAGAGGTAAGTAGATGTTCATTTTAGTACAGAGCATTTTTATGAATCCAAAAGTGTGGTGTCTTTTGTGATGGAAAAAGATCTTTAACACCTATATCTAATGTGTTTAATGTATACTAAGAAAACCTGACATAAATGGACATCACCAAATTTCCATCACACTTTGAGGTAAAAGTTATTTTTATTGTAGTCATTCAAATCAAGTAAAAAAAAAAATCAGCCTAAAATTTCCATCATAACCGGATGAGTTTTAAAAGGTTAAAATGGAGATTCTGGATTTGGGAGAGTTGATGGCATATCATATCAAATGGTACTTTACACTAGTTTAAACAAACTAAATTATTTTCAGCAGTGTCCTTTCAGGAATCAGAGAGCTTGTGCAGGCAGTGGTCATGGTTTCTTGTCCATGTTCAGCAGTTCCACCTTTTGCCATAAGGGGGCAGTCGAGCAGATGTGAAGGTGCAGGTCTAGAGTTGCAGTGCTGCAGATCTGCCGCTGGATAGTTGTGAATTCCAGGTGAACCATGAACCACTAAGAAACTAAAGTTTCGCGCACACTTCTGCCTCATGTCTGCGGGGAGGGCAGCAGTCGCCTGGAGGAACACTTCCCATTCTTGGCTGCACGAATTTGAGCCTGTTTTGTCAAATTAAACTAAAATAGATTGATGTTGGGGTAATTTGTATGCTGAAATAGTCTGTTTTTAGTATTTTTCTTATTAAGCCTTAGCCTCTGGAACATCCTTCTTCAGTGTTCAGCACAGAGAACATACACTGAAGATTCTTAAGCTATTCTACATCATGACTTGCAACAAAAAACAATGGGTGATGGAGAAATTCTGAACGTGTGTTTGTCAGAGCTACCTGAATTCTTACCAAATATATATCAAATATATATTTGTATAGCGCTTTTCACAACATATGTTGTCACTAAGTACCAGTATTTTTACCAGTATTCTTACCAGTATTCTTTTAAGAGAATTATGGGATTGATGTTAAGTAGAGGATGTTTTTTGTTTGTTTGTTTTTTTACACATACACGATTCAGTGTTAACTTTTATTTTAGAACCTGATTTCTGAAATCTAGTTATTATGTGCCTTAGTTAGTGAATATTCCATTATTGTCCTGTCTTGGTTGGCAGCTTGGAAGTTCCATCACATCATTTTGTGCATGGCAAGGGGTTCAGCATTGAATTGAGTTTGGCACAACTAGACAACAATGGGCTAGATAACTGTGATATGTAACTTTTATGTCAATACTAGATAGTAGGGATGTCCCGATCCAGCTTTTTGAACTTCCGATCCAATACCGATATTTATTTGCACATCCTATACGATACCGGTCTTTCTGAGCATGTATTAAAGTTTAAGTTATTTAGCCAACTTACTTTGTTGTCAAACTCATGTTGAAATGTTTTACTCTTGATAACAAGTAGCCAGCTGAATTAGGTGTGTTTGAATAATACACAGTGGTTGGTAAGGAGTAAGGAGTAACCTGTTTATTTAGCAATGAATAAACTCAAAGTAGACAAAATAATAAATAACAAACAGAAATGGCATCAGTAAACCAAGGCTTAAAAAGCCATAAGTGCAAATAATATTGCACTTAAATTGTATTTAAAAAGCAAAAAACACAACCTGAGTAGAAAATATTCTATTAACAGCATCAGTCTTGAGTGCTCTACTCATCAGTGCTCTTGAACAAGTGTAAACCAAATCTTTTAAAAAATCAGTGCAAATATCATAAACTATTTAAAAGCAAAATGCCTTCTACTCCCCAATCTCCTCCACACTTTGCTGCCCCATCTACACACTCCCTTCAATTCCAACAGTTTGCCCTGCCTGCAGTCCGAGCATGATGGGGAGATTATTTTTTACAAAGATGGTTTTCTTTAGAAACTCTTCGTTGTTTATGGTGGTATGTCGCTAAATGCTTGATTAGATTGGTTGTATTAAAAGTTCTTGGGCATACAGCTTTACCATCACGCTTGACTTTACTGTGGCATATCTTGCACTATACCTCTTCGTCTTTGTCGTCCTTTAAGGTAAAATAATCCCACACAACTGGCGAATACACAGCAAAACCTGGAATGGATTATCTAAATTGGTGTGCTGGAGAACCCGGATCGGACTTTCAAAAAAAAAAAAAAAAAAACTGGATCGGCATTTTCTCATGCCTGCCGCTCTGATACCGATACGCTTTTTTTTTGCAAATATCGGCGGCCGATCCGATCCAAATATCGGATCGGGACAAGCCTACTAGAAAGTGTCACAAGTACGTTATCTTCATCTGCTCTGTGCTGAGTTTAAATATGGGGATTGTTTTGACAGTTTGGAAATGGGAATTGTATTGTCTGAAATTGGATACTTCTGTACTAAATATGCCAAAAGCATACTTCTGGGATAGTGTCTGAAACTTTAATTTTCACATTCAGTTTTGAAAGGTTCCCAGAAAATTCACTATGTATAAAAACTCTACACTGTTCAGTGCTTTTATTCCAATGTTATGGGATATTTCTGAAGCCAAAACAATACAAAATGGAGGATGCTGATTTCAATTTTCAAAGTGTAAGACTGTGTTTATACTTGTGAGCTTTGGGTCCCGGACAAAAATTTAAAAATTTTTCATTTTCTTGTTTGGTTCAAGGGACTACAATTACAAGTACAACCACAGCTTAAGTACAATGCTTAATCACAGAAGAAATTAATGTGCCTTTTATGAATTTATTTTGTAAAATGTTTATAATGGAGTATGATATGTGCCAAAACATAAGAGGTAAGTGTGTTTGTTTAGCAGGAGCATGGCTGTTAGCTAACTGTTTTAGGTTGTCAACATTGTCAAATGCTACAATATTTTGTGGGTTTTTTTCGATTACAGGAACTTAAAAAAAGCAAAGTAGGTCTGAAATGTTCCATGCACATTTAGAAGTAGAACTAACCCCGTCATGAGAATAGTACATTGTTAGTAGTACATTGTTTTGTAGAAATGTGTTAAATAATTTAGCCGTGTAACTCCATAGATGCAGACAGTAGAGTGGGTCATACTGAAGAGCTCAGTGACTTTAACTATGGCACCATGACAGGGTGTGACCTTTGTCAAAAGTCAGTTCAGGAGCTCTGCTGCCCCAGTCAGTTGTTAATGCTATTAATGTGAAATGTCCCATGACGTGTCCCAATAATAGCATCACCAGCTCGGCCTTGAAGCAGCCCTCCAGGCAGACTCACTGGGCAGGGCCACAGCGTCCTGAAGAAAGTGGTCTGTAAAACTCTCAAACACTCTGTTGCATCACTCACTTCAGAGCTCCAGATGGTCTCTGGAGGCAACATCAGCACAGGGACCCTGTGTAGACAACTTCATGAAAATGGAAGCTGTGGCTGAGCTGCTGTCCTCAACCTCAAAGCCGCGGTGGCTTGCAGGCTTCGGCCTCTGGAACAGTGAGAAAGTGTGTTGTAGAGTGATGGAACACACTTCGCTATCTGGCAGGCTGTTGTGTCGTGACCATGCCCCATGCACAAAACGAGATCAATAAATACATGGTTTGACGACTTTAGTGTGGAGAAAATGTCATCGGCCTGCACGGAGTGTTGACCTCAAACCCCACTGAACACCTTTTGGGATGAACTGGAATGTCGATTGCAAACTAGGCCTTGTCCAACGTCATTGTCTGACCCCACAAATGCTCTTTTCACTGACTTGGCCCACATTCCCAAAAACACACTCCAGAATCATGTGGAAAGACTCCCAGAAGAATGGAGGCAGTTGCGGCCACATGGGGAGGCCGTCACCTAATAATCTGCCACTTCAGTATGCGGAGTGAAAGCTTATGAACATAAGCAGACTCTGCTTTCAGGCATCAGATTGAGAAGGTTCCACATCCATTTGTTGGTCAATGCTGTGGATCTCCAGGCTGGGCTTTAATGGCCCATCGTTCTTTAACTGCTGTGAACTGCATTCACACTGTTTACATCAGGCAAGCTGACAACTTTGGATCCAGAGTGCAGTATGCCATTTGCTTCACACAGGATCCATTTGACAGTGAGACAGGCATCAGCTCTGAAATTTTATTCAAATCATGTAAACTCACAAATGTCCAGGAGATGGCAATAGAGTTCAGGAAGAAAATACAATATTTCTAGTTTTCAGGGATGGCCAGGTAGTACACACAACTGCTTACATCCCAGGTTCATGAATCTGAACCAAGCAATCAGTACTACCATGCTGCTACCTTCGATAACACTCGCTTTACACATTTTGCTCTATATTGTTTATCATTGCTATTTTGGTTGGTGTCTGTGGTGCCAACCACAGGAGGATGTGCCCCATTCCCCTTTTGAGTCTTGATTCTTCTCAAGGTTGTTTCTTCATGCTCTTATGGAGTTTTTCCTTGCCACTGTTGTCTTTGGCTTGCTCACTTGTTTTTGGCTTGGACTCGGACATCTGCAAAGCTGCTTTGTGATAAGGACTGTTGTAAAATAGCACTATAGATCCGTTTAACGTTAACTTTGAAAATATACATTTAAAGCACAGCTGAGGACTTCCCCTGCCTCTCTATAAAGTATAATCCTTTGCCTTGCAATCTTCAATCAGACTGTGTAATATGCTTCTTTGAGACAATGCGGTTCACGTTTGTATTATTTTGTTTGTATGTATAGGGTTGGGTAGTAATGGAATACATGGCAGTTTTGTTTTACTCCTGTGGTACTGGATTACATTAGTTACTTAAAAAGGTTTAAGTTAGATTCCTGATACATTTTAAAACTATGGCAACTGCTTGTAGGATTACGCCACAACATAAGGATAACATTGCTTATTTTGTCTTTTTATTTTTCTATTGTCCAGTGAATTGCACTCCTTTTACTGGTGTTGTTCATGTAGTTAAGGGAAACTGTTCGTACATAAGGGACCGCCCAACACTGGGCAAAGCTTAGAACTTTCTAGAGACTTTGGTAGCATTACTGGCAAAGCTAGCCAGAACATTGGTATTTCCATGGATCACTGAACTGGCTGGACAGAGACAGTGAACCAGGTACAGACCAGACTACAGAGTGCTGCTCCACAGACCTCATCTACCAAGGGTTTTCTGTGTGCTCAACACAGTGAGGACACTGCAGAAGTGCTGCTTGTTCGTGATGCAGCTGTGGAACTAGCTGGCATCTCGCGGCATCAAGCAGACCAAACACAGATGTCCGGACAGGATGGAGCTGGTTGGGTTTGTATTAACTTCAACAACACGTGGTATATATATATAATGTTGGAGTTGAGAGCTATTGTTTGACAGACATAGAATTTCGGCTACTTAAAAACCAGGCTGATTCATCTTCCACAGAGGTTTTCTGTTTTTATTTTTATTGACATTCCCCACAAGTGAATGCTAAGCTAGTGATAGTCCAGGTACACAGGTAAACAGTGATGTCCTGATGGTACCTTTATTGTAGCAGAGAAATTTAACCAGGTCTGTGTAAGATGTTTCCTTCATATACAGCATGTAGAGAACCACTTAAACAGCATTGATATCTGAAGCATATGGCAAAGCATCTGGTCCATCACCAACTACAAAGCTAGCCTGCCCTCACAACAACAACAACAACACACCGTCCAACCAGCTCTGCATCTTTGACAGCAGAAACAGTAGCAGACACAAGTCACGAAGGATTAACGGGTTCTCATGCTGAGCACTCATCATGTACAGTGTGTGCTGCAGAGGGACAACCCATGCAAAGGTGCAGTCCCTGAAGGGCTTCCAGGACGGGTGCTGAAGGACTGGCGACGGTCCCCACGCGCTCAAAGTCAGCCATCGCAGTGTTGATGCCAAAGAAAACAAACATCATAACAAACAGGATACAAGGTGCTCTCAAATGCTCCATAATGAAGGGCATATCTCACATCAAAGCCCCCTGCCTACCTCCCTGGACCCGTTGCAGTTTGTGTAGAGGAGAAACACATCCACAGAAGATGCTTCACTCTTCACGTCGTTCTGACTCGCCTGCAGAAATGGGGCACGTACGTGAGGATGCTATTTGTGGACTGTAGCTCTGCTTTCAATCTCATCATTTCCATCAAGCTCAATTCCAAACTCTACCAGCAAGGCATCAGCTCATCACTGTGCAATTGGATCCTAAACTTCCTGTCAGAGCGTCCTCAAGCAGTGAGACTGGGCCCCCCACCAGTCCACCACAATAACTCTGAGCATGGGCCCACCGTAGGGCTGCATGCTGAGTCCTGTCCTCTGCTCACACGACTGTGTCCCCACGTGCACCACCACCAATATGAAGTAGATGATGCAATGGTTATTGGGCCAATTTCCAGCGGTGACGTATCTGCTTACAGCATGGAAATACAGAACCTGGTGAGCTGTTGTGCTGTTCACAACCTGTCCCTCAACAAAGACCAAGGAGCGAATTGTCTATTAGCCCCAATTGCCTGTGACCTCCAAGCATGCTGCATATCTCTGTGTTATCTCAGCTGCACTGCAACTGATAAGGAAGCTATGCTATCTGTAATGAGTCCAAACACCCATGTCACTATCTGGCAAATGCAGCAAAACCATTTATGCACATCTAGATTTCTTACAAGCTCGTGATTAGGCTTAAATTATGTTGCCATATGAAGACAGTGAGGGACTTTGCTGTTTGGACAGTCAGCACCAACTGGGTGCTAAGATGGAGAAGATCTTGATCATATTTGTCTTCCTTGAATTTTGAAGGATGGTGGAACAAGCCAGGCTGTTCTTGCAGTGTGAAGGGCTCGGGGTACAGCTCAGGTTTCAACTGTCACTATCAGGAGGGAGCAGGTTCGCTTTTGGCTTCGTAGGCAAGTTGTAAATCTTATCAGAGCACATATATTTATAAATCAACACTTCAAAATTCTCCTGGATGGATCCTCCACTGGTCTCCTACAGATGAGACAAATACAAAATCATCAAATACATTCTCGTGAAGTCAAGAGTTAAATGAATATCTATTTACATAATATCTGCCAGTTGTTGCTGTGGCAGCAATGAAATGAGAAAACTTAAAAGAACTGATCTACACTCTTGGACCTTGGATCATATGGACCAGAATGTTATTGTGATTTAAACATCTACTTTTCCATTTATAAACTGGTTCCTCCTCCTAATAATTCAGAAGCACTTTACTTGCACAGTTGATGTACCTCTCTCCAATATGTCCTATTAATCAAGAGAGGTTCATCAGCAATAATGGATGTAATTACCATTTTTACCTACCAATTCTGCACTTAATCCCCCATAATGATGAAGAGAAAGTGTGCAATTAAGATAAGGTAAGAATTAAGATATTAATAAAATGCTTTCTTAGATGCTGCAATGAGAGCTTCTAAAAAGTATTAAATAAAGAGTGTGAACTGTGAATAAGAAATCACTTTGTTACTGGTGCATTCAAAATCAAATCCACAGTTCAGTACAGCGTGCCTAAACTAAATGGGACTAAATCATTTCTGAATCCACAGCATATCAGTGAAATGTACACTGAGTGTCTAGTGGCAGGGATCACATACAGCAACAAGGCACATGAGCTGTCTATATGACTGGAGTGGTGAACAATACAGCTGAGATGATGTGGGACCTCCAGACCCACACAGACAAACAAGAAGTCTTGAAACAACCAGACATTGTGGTAGAAGATAAGATGTAGAAATCAGTAAGACTAATATATCGCATCTCTGTGCTGACAGGACACTTGGAAAGGGAACCTCTAAGTTGAAGGTGGGGCTCCAGCAGATCCCAGGAAAGATAACATCAATCTCAGTCCAGAACCACACACTCCCAGGAACAGCAAAAATACACTCAGGCCTCTCACAAAAGGTGCAAGTTTGAGGAAAGAGATGGGTGAAAAAGGGATGGGATTTTTTCTTTTCCTTTTTTTCTTTTCTCTCTCTCTGTGTGTGTGTGTGTGTGTGTGTGTGTGTGTGTGTGTGTGTGTGTGTGTTTTCTCAGGTAGGATAATAGTTTAATGGTATCATTAGCCTCTGGCCCACCACCATAATAATTCATTCGTTGCTATAAATGTAAATGTGCAGAAATAAAGGAGGACATAACTGTTTCATTGATGCCACCACACCAGTTCAGTTGGTAAACCTTTACGAATGCCATATTTGTTATGGCAGCCTGAGTAACTCAACATTTGACCCCTTGCATGTGGTACAACGAGAACAACGATCTCAGCCATACTAGCGCAGTTTGTGAAGTAACCACCAGAGGTCAGCATTGGTTCACATCACAAGCTGCTTTTGAGATATAAAGTCAATTGCAATTGATAAATCTAATTGATAATTCAAATATATATACTGTGTATATATATATATATATATATATATATATATATATATATATATATATATATATATATATATATATATATATATATATATAGACTGTGTATATCTTACTATCTACACACACACACACATATATATTTCTTCTTCTTTTGGCCATTTCCATTTAGGGGTTGCCACAGCGGATCAAACTCCTCCATCTGGCCCTGTCCTGAGTGTCCTCCTCTGACACACCAGCCACTCTCATATCCTCTACCACTGCATCCATAAACTTCCTCTTAGGTCTACCTCTCCTCCTCTTGTCTGGAAGTTCCATACTCAAGACCCTCCTACCAATATACCTCTCCTCCCTAATATATATATATATATATATATATATATATATATATATATATATATATATATATATATATATATATATATTATTACTTCTGCTTCAATAAGATCATTTTATTAGCCTGCTCTAATGGCTTGAATACTGTAACGACTGATAATCTGGGAATTAGGATCCATAAGCAGAGCATGGAGAAGTGGCCTTTAATATCAATAAGAGGGCAATAACATGCAAACAGCCGACAGTAAAGTGAGGGTCAGGCTAGAGGCACATGAGGAGAGGTAGAAATCCAGAGGCGGAACAGCAGAACACAATCCGATGAGATCAGGCAGAAGTACCAGATGGCTAGGCAGAGGCAAAAAGACAAAAACCAGAATGATATCAAAAAACCAAGAGGACAACCAGAATATCACTAGGATAACGCTTAGTAGGCACTCATAAAGAGATGGCAATACTTTGCAGGGTGGGGCTGGAGTAGGCAGGTGTAAAAACTGAGTCAATTAGTGTTAGCGCAAAACAGCTGATTCCTAAAATTCTGATGATTGCGACCTCTGGTGGCGGTCTGAGGTAACGACCTCAGGTCTGACAGATACTTGGACAAATAAATGTTGCTTTACTACAGCTCCTGCAGTTTGCAGGACTCTCTTGAAAGAACATTACTACTGAAATGATGAGGTGATTATGAACAGGAAAGAGAACAACAGTAACAAAAACCTCTTGATGAAGCGCATCTTCCAAACATGTCAACACAGAAATAACCAATCAGAGCCTCTGTTTGCCAGTCTTGGCTGAGCTAGTGGTTTCGCCCTCTCCTCCAAGTACACAAAACCATCTATTGGCTTTGCATTGGCAGCAGTTCAAGAAGATGTGGTGGCTAGCTATGTGTGTATCTGAGGAACCACATGCTAGCCTACACACTCCTGGCTTGATAGTATTGTGCGATGGAGGGAAAATTAATTAGCTAGTGAGTGGAATTGGAGATTATTAACATTGGGAGAAAACCAAGCTTAAAAAAACACAAATAAGGAAGGAATATGGCGTCTGAATGCAGGGAAACATTGATACTGCTTCATGTGTGATATGGCACATCTCATCTGTTAAGTCCCAAGTTAACTTATATGTATATACAGTATAACACATTTCAAGGTCAGAGGTGATGTAATACACCTCTTCTGGGAGAAGTTGCCTGCTGTTTTCTCTGCTACAACAAAGCCAAAAAATCCCACGGTTCAAGCTGTAAACACCTAACTTAAAAGGGCATTATAAATGAAACATCTGAAGACATCTGAAAAAAATCATGTTTTTCAGGAAATTTTTTAAAGGAGTGAATATGCTTTGAGAGCTGCACTCATTTGCCTTGGAAGACATATATTTTAAGGATATTTCAGAAAGAAAAACATTAGTGTCTTTGTTACTGTTTCACCTGTAGAACATGAAAGAGGACAGTTCCCAAGGACAGTTAGGACAAAAGGGAAAAAGTGCTCTTCCTTTAGGGCTTGCTAGTCAGCTGCGGTTCACAGCCTAGATGTGCAGTGTCTTTGTTGACTCCTGTGGCCTTGTCAGCAATGAAAATAAAATCAGCAAATGCCGGATGGTTAAGACTTTAGAAAATCTTAACAAAATCAAGGCGTGGTCTAATCCAATGTTTCTCAACCCAGTCCTCAGGGTCCACATGACAGTTCCACAGCATTGCTCTGTCCAAGTTCCTGACACATTAGGTTAGAACAAAAATGTGGAACCCACTGGTGGGACCCAAGGACCGGATTGAGAAACATTGGTCTAATCTTCTGGCAGCTTGAACTCTAACCTTCAGGAATTTAAAGCTCTAAAATGTAAAAAAAAAAAGATGTCAAATATCAATGCCTGTTCATTTGCTGTTTGAATAAATCTCCCATACTTACAATAAAAGAGATGCTGGCTTTCTTTTAGCTTTTGTGTCTGGTCTTTGACTCAGGCTCTCTGGACCAGGTGATGGCCAGAGAAATTGACCACGATCTCTGCTCCTATTGTGTGGTTCTCTCATAGCTCTCCCTCCCCCTCAGCCTCTTTTGAGTCCTGTGCACCTGTACAATACTCTTCCAATTCCACCCCCCCCCCCCCCCCCCCCATCCCCCTCTCTCCATTTGGCGGACAATATTTACCTCAGGCACCACAGCAGGCAGCTGTGGAGCCTCTGGCTGGGCAGAGGGAAACAGACCTTATCTCTCTCCTTCCTTCTCCCCCAGTGAGCCTTTCAATTAGGTAATTACCAGCGTGCAAAAGAAGCGCCTATGGACAGCCCCCATTGCATTGTGGGATCTCCCGCTTCCCCGCAGATGCCAATTACCTGTCGGGCGTGCCATCCCTTTGTGTGGGCTCCTTGGAGGGGTTGGTGACGGCAGGGAGAGCACGGCTAGGCAGGCTGGGGTTGAGACTGGACACAAATCAAGCGTCTCTCTGAGGCCCAGACCAAGGCTTGCCAGTGCCAACCTCTCAAAATGTTGGTGGAAGTCGTGTGAGTTCCCGCATGCCCCCTTTTCATTTTCTTATGAACAGAACTGACGGCCTCTCATGACCATGTTTGGTTGTGACATTTGCACATGTGCAAATTATTTGGACTAGTAATAAGCCCATTTGTACATGGTGGTTGTCACAGCAGTCATTTCACCAGTGTGTGTATGTATGATGGTGTTGCTTTGACATCATCAGCCTCTTCTCCTTGTGCTCCTGCATAGAACGAGGCCTATTCAGTAGTCAACACAGCCGTTAATTAAGGGCCAAAGAACGTCTGCAAGACCCACAAACGTTTTTATTTCTTATTAATGGCCCATACTTTCTTCCTAATGCGGTGCATAATTATCAATTTTCTACTTACTCTGACCTATTGACTATAATGCATTAACATCCCAGTTCATAGATGAATGTTTAAGAAGGGATTAATATAGTTGCATGATGCTCCATCTGCAGGTAACTCTGCATATATGAGTCCAGGTTACGGTGGGCTTCACTGCTGCTGTCCCATCTCCTTTGCGAGGAATTCAGCACACATAGAAGTTTGCAGATGTGCAGCTACCAAGCACCCCATATCGAAGAGCACCCGTCGTTCCAGAGACTGAGCTGCTTCATGCCCTTCACCAGAGCTGAACCATGACCTAAAGACACTACAGCTACATTAAAATAAATATAAATTCTAATACATTCTTTTGTCATTCTCAGTTGTACATAATATTTAGGCAATGGGTTTTATATAGACCTAACATCTAAAAATTCTATCAGTTTTTATTTTGGGTAGACTAAACTACAGATTGTAATGTAATCATTTGTGATCGTTTGTCTTGGTCAAGTGTCATTTTTCAAGATATATTGTCAGTTTCATTGTTAGACCTAAATGGAGATATACTTGATTTGTGATAATTATTAAGTAGTAGAGCAAGCCCTTATCATTTAGAGAGATGATGCTATCAAACGTAATGAACCCGTTGATAGTTGAGATGTCCAAAGTTTCCTATAAAAGATGAATAAAAACACCACGCTGAGGGTGAATACAAGGGCACTGACAGCTGGCAGTGGGGGGAGATCAGACCAAGGTCAAGTGATGAGATGCACCGGAAATCCCCCGAGAAACATCCAGACCAGACCTGCATGGATCTAAGAGGAGACTGAAGCACTAGACCAGACATTTTATGTAACTGACTCAGTGAGTGACTCAGTGTGCATGCAGACATGGGCAGAGGGGTGGTGGAGAGGCCAGTCAAAAGCTGTTCTTGTGCCATTGTATAATTTGAATTAATGTTAACAAAATGGTTAATCTCTGAAATACCCATCACTAGATTTTAGAAATAATAGATTACTCAAGGAAAGGAAGTGGGTAACAGTCATCACATAGTGTGTGTGTGTGTGTGTGTGTGTGTGTGTGTGTGTGTGTGTGTGTGTGTGTGTGTGTGTGTGTGTGTATCAAACCCCTTATGCCTTACACAATGTTCCAAATCTCAGAATTGCTATACTGCTCACACTGTATCACCCATGACCTGGTGTATTTTTCAAGTAGACAAGAACGATTGCAGACAAGGCTCATGCACTACATGATCTTTCAACTGTAGAAATCCCTGAAGAGGAGCTCCTGATCCACAAATGCAGCTCTTCCACAAGAAATACTTGGAAACTATCAGAATGAAGCTTGGAAAACTGTCTTTAGTGTTCATTTCAGCACTAGTTTGTACTGAAACAAGATAGAGAATATTAAAAGGAAACTGTGGAGGAAGAACTGATTGGGTAAACGTGACCAGAAATGATTGTCTATTCTTCAAAGACAAGTGGAGGTTGTATATATAGTGTGATAAAACACAAAGTGTTTGAACATGTTCAAACAAAAACTAATAAATTGTTCTTATTTGAACAGAAATTTCAAAAGCTGGGTATCATGAGATCTGAATTGATCCAGATTAATGATATCTTGAAAACAGGGCCAAGATAACGAAAAGACACAAAAATGAAGTGTAACATAACAGCCGAGCTCAGTCTACAACCCACTGCTTCACACTTAAACACCTGTATATTGTTTGGTTAAGTAAGTAAGTAAGTAAGTAAATAAAATGTATTTATAAAGCACTTTCTATGCCACCAAGGTTGCCCAAAGTGCTGTACATATTCTCATAAATAATGTGTAAAATACAGAAATACAACAAACAATCAAAATAAAAATAAAATAAAATAGCATAACATGCAATACAATACACATTAAACACAAATCCACAAATAATGTATACTTTGAGTTTATGGACCTCTTCCATGAACCACACAAAGTTGGAACTGACCTTCACACAGTATAATTGTAATGCGGTGAGCACGGGAATGTACACACCGTCTGAAATAATATAGAGAAGGGTGGACCCAAGTGTAATTTTTGTACATTGAATCCTCTGCTAAAACACCTGAGCTTTACAGCACAGATAGTCACAAGCACGCAAAGTTAAATATAGCTAGAGAAACAAAACCAAAACCCAAAAATAACGTGTATTCATCGCAGTGGGGAACCGTCAGGGCCCAGAGGGCCTAAAAATATTCTTAAAACATAAATATATATAATATAATGTATAACTCCCCCCCCCCCCCCCCCCCCCCCGTGGGGGAGTGCTCCAATGGTCTCTCATTTTTATTTGAAACAAATCCAAAATGTTGCCAATCTGTAGCTGTTGTGTTTTTCTTTGAAACCAGCTCGCTTGACTCACAACTAACACTCAATCGTCATTGTGGCTTTTTCCCCTCTGTATGATCTTAGTGAAAACCGACACAGTCATCATACTGCCCAATCCTAGTAGGTGCTATGATTAGCTTAGCTTAAAATAAATATATACTAACTGTTCATTGCGGATGCACTTTTGAAATAATAATGTTGCAGTAGGCAAATTGCCCTGATTTGCACTGGTGGTAGTTGTTGTTTTTAATTTATTTTTTTAATTTATTATTAATATTTAAAAGTTGTTCTCTGCACTACGTTATGTAAAATAGTTTTAAAATATTTTTTGTGCAACACCTTTATATTTATTGCTTGTTATATGGTAATATTTAAGTCATTTGTTTTTTATTTGTTTCTTTAATAGTGACACAATCAACCCGATGATTGATGATACAGGGGGCACCAACCAAAATCTTGCCTAGGGCACCACATTGGTCAGGGCCGGCTCTGTCTGATTCTCCACGTTACGTGTATGTATAGGTGTTTCTGTGTGCGCTGTCTTGCACTTCTGTTGAATAAAGCAGTGACGTTGGCTGCAAAAGCAAGGATCCATGTCTCGTCCTTCATGCTGCACCCCGACGTTACAGAACGACAAGCCGACAACGAGACACAATGCCAGGCTACAAGGCGAAGCCCAAAAAGGGGAAGAAGCCCAGCAAGCGGCACCACCGCTCTTCTTCCTCCCCCCCGCGCCGCGAAGCCCCGCCGACTTTGGCGCAGCTCGAGCTGGACCCGGTCTGTGCATCCCTGCTACGACAAGCAAGGGTGCACCACAACCCCGAGGCGGCAGAGAAGCTCCGCCAGGAGGCGGTGCGACTTTGGGAGACGTACCACCCCCCTTCATCCAGGGAGCTTTCACCCCTGCGGGTGAGCTCCTTTGCGCTCGGCGGTGTGGAGAAGATCCCAGAGAACGAGTTTGGAGAGGGGGATTCTGAGGCAGAGGACTCGGACGAGGAGGAGGGCTACCCTCCGTCGGTGGGCGAAGCGTCCATTGTGGACTACTGCGGAGGAGTGGACCCGGCTCCCTCGGTCTGCTCCGCCCCCACGGTGGACTATGGGGAAGGCGAGGAGGAGGGGCTGGACTACCCTCCCTCCGTTGGCTCTGCTTCTGCAGACGACCTTAGTGAGGGCGAAGGGGACTATCCACCCTCCTTATATTCCGCTCCCACCATCTACTACGGAGAAGGCGAGGAAGACTACCCTCCGTCCGTGTACTCGGGCGTGTCCGAGGGCACGGACAGCGACCCATATACGGAGGATGAGGGTAGCCCGGTGGTGTCAGAGCGCTCCGTAAAGACCGTGAGGGGGAGAACCAGCACGGTGGTGAGCGCGTCCCCTGACCCATCCGCGGGGAGTGCCATGGACTGCTCTCGGGGTGAGAGTCCAGGCTCTCCGATGGTCTGGAGCTTGGGCAGTGAGGAGGAAGAGGAGATGGAGGTCGGAGAAGAAGCCCACACCGCCCGCTCCAGAGTGCGGTCGCGGAGCGAGGAGGGAGATCCCTACGGCTCACCAGGCTCGTCCGTCAGCAGCGCTGCACCAGGGCGCGTTCGCCAGTCGCGCTGTACCAGGCGCGTCCGCCAGCCACGCTGCACCAGGTGCGTCCGCCAGCCGCGCTGCACCGGGCGAGTCCGCCAGCCGCGCTGCACCAGCCGCGTTCGCCAGCCGAGCGGTACCCGGCGAACTAGAGGGGGACTGCCCACCGCCGCTCCGGCGGCTCCGGATCTCTCTCCCCTAATCGCTCTTCTTTTGGCACGTAGTCTGGCGCCTGTTACGTGTGTGTCTGTCCCTGGATTCGTCTGTATTCCCGTCTGTTTACCGAATCCCGTTTGCCCTTTCGTGCCCCTGTGTGTCGTTGTGCCTGTTTGTGTGTTTGTGAACATCCCGTTCGGTGTGTCTAACGTGTTTTCCCCGGTCTTCCCAGGGAGGGTGTTTTAGGGGATTCGTGACAGTCCTGCCATCGGGGGAGACGGCTCTCGGAGGTTCGTGTACCCAGCGGCTCCGGACCTGCTCGTCGGTGTAGGTTCGGGGTTTTCCAGCTGCGCCGGACGCTCTGGGAGTAGTGGGACCCTGGTGGGGGGTTCTGTTACGGAACAGCTCCGGACCCCTCCCTGTGGGCGTGTGTTTACATTGTCTGCGTCTGCCGTCTGCGTCAGTGGATCCTCGTGGGTGTGGTTGTTTGTGTGTGTTCATCCGTCCCACCTGTGGCTCGTCTCGTAATCACTTGGGGCTCATGTGGTCTGTCTATTTAATGTGCGTTCGCGTAGTGTCTTGTGCTTGTCGTTGTCTGATTCTCGACGTTACGTGTATGTATAGGTGTTTCTGTGTGCGCTGTCTTGCGCTTCTGTTGTCTCGTCTTTCATGCTGCACCCCGACGTTACAAGTTGTTGTCCAGTTGTTACTATGAGCATTTTTTTCTTTTGCAATGTCAGAGGCTGCTGATCATCGCTACTCTTAACAAGATCTCGCAGAATTCATCGCCGAGAATGTCAAACGTTTGAAAGTATTGTAGGGTGTGCGACAGCTCACAGAGCGGGAAATTCGCCTGGCTGAACCATTCAGGTAACCTGAAGGTTGTACTGGGCGCGCGCATCGATTTGGTGCTGAAGTGGGCTGAGCCCAGAGATTTGTCTGCGGCAGCAAAATTGATGCTAAAATTGTGTACTGTGCACCTTGCATTAATGATCTTCAGTGACAAGGTGAAGAACACTCCACTACTCTCAACTCGTTTGACAAAACCAATCAGAACCAATAAGTCATTTACGTGCCATGATGCCATCCATTTCATAACTTAATTAGCATTTGTAATTGATGTTAACATCTTCAAATCCACTCTGGCTCAGATAATTATGGATATACGAGACTTAAGATAGCAGCATAATCATTAAAGACAAATCGTCAACCTTTAGCCTAAGGCTGTTCGTACTCGATCGCGTACAGCTGTGCCTTGGACTGAACTTCTTTTAGGGTTTCGTGTCCAAAGGTTTTCTCTTTTTTTAAGGGTTTATTTAATATATATTTCTGACTGATGTTTTGTGCGCAAGAAGAGACCACTTCAATGCAATCGATTTGCAAACTATGGTAAAGTGAAGTGAACTGAAATTTCAGTCAAATGAACGATGCTGTTCAATTTAAATGGTTAGTATTTTTTAGTAAATTTCAGTATGAGATAAATCCTGGCACCAGTAGGCTACTCCTTAAATTCTCTGTAAATGTACAAAAGAAAAAAAACATTTTAAACCTGGTTGATTTCCTTATTACTCTTTTGACTGAAATATATCCATATATATTGATATAGGCTACCCTCTAAATGTGCGGCCCTTTCAAAGACCTCCCCTCCTTCCTATTGGCTGAGGGTAATTAAGCTGTCAGTTTAAGATGGCGGAGAACAATTTGCTGCCTCACATTCCCAGACGTGGAGGAAAATTTGTTACTCGTAGATGACATCTGAACTGCATCATTTCCTCAGCCACACATTTAATTTGACACGTATGCCTTGTTTGTAGACTGATACTGAAACTTGCTGTCTTTGTTCAAAGCCTTAAAGCCTTAAAATGGGCCGAAAGATAAAATTAGTCTGTTGAAGACCTTCTGTTGACATTAATTTGGAGAAACTTGCATGCATTTACTGATGCAGCACAAAAGCAATCTATGCCAAATCTATTATTCTGCAGTAATTGCATGTCTTAATTGTGCCTCGTAATGTAGGCCTTCCCATTATTATTTTGCAGTTGTTGCCATGACGTTAAAGCTTTTTTGGGATAAGACAGATTAAAAGTTTAAACATGCTCACCTCAAGATTAAGACGTGCTTGGGAGATGAAAAATCACCACATAGGCTTCAATAATTAATGAGATACAAATTTCTGTTGTCAATTGTTTGCCTATTTTGGAAGTGTTTATATCTATTGTTATCATAGCTCATGCCACTGTGAACTGGTCCCTGGTAGGGTTGCAGCGGTATCCGGTTTCACGGTATACCACGGTATTAAAATGCACGGTTATCATACCGTGTGCGTTTGCTTATTACCGGTAAAAAGCAAGCCAGCGGAGAAACTGACCCGCGCATGCGCAACTCCGCTCCGGTTCAGCTACTCAGCACAGCGGTGAGAATGGCAGAAAGTGTATCAGACTTAACACATTTTTTAACAAAAAAAGCTAAACTAATGTCAGCGGCGAAAATGACGTAATCGCGCTGTCGATTAGCGAGGTCGTGCACCTCTCGAATTTTGTAACTTTGCGCGCGCCGCGCCTCAGCGCGATGAACAAAGTCTTATTTGCAGGGTTCATGCACCTTTATAAGGTGGAATTAAAACACTTGTACTTCACTTTCAAGGTCCAGTTCAATATTTCCCAGCACCATAAACTTAATAAAGTTAAATATTTATACATATACTCGAAATAATTCGCTTTTTCATCACATTATTTAATGGTTGTTTATTTTCAAAACGCCCAATCTTAACGTCTTCACGTTCTCTCATGTTTCGTCCTGGAATTACAAGAGGCTCGTATTTGTTAACGTAATACGAGAGAACTGTGCGGAGTCGCGCTATGGTCACTAGTGAAAAGTATAAACCTAGCTTTTTATGGTCCTTGCCTTCACTGGATGTGAAAGACGCCATTAATTTACATGCGTTCATTTTCAAATTCTAACGTGCCTGTTTTTCACATGTTAAAACCAGACTCGGTGTGAAAGCCTTAAAATAGAAATCTCTATTGTGATGATGTCAGAAATAAATCCTCTCTTTCTACAGTATCTGGTGGCAGTACAACGGACGTTTACAACAGTTGTTGATCAGACACTGACCCAGGCTGAGTTGATCAGATATTAAATAATTTAAACTTAAATATTTGTACTGAAATCCATGATTTAGGTTTCTCTAATTTTGCAGTATTTATATAAACATGTTTACAGCTTTTTTTTTTTTTTTTTAAGGAGACATTTTGTATACAATAGTTGCAGGTTTCTACAATAGTTAATTGAACAAAAAAAAACTTGTTGTAATTTCTTTAAGGGTCAGTGTATCTTTTAATAATATACAAACTAACTGTGATACCGTGATAACCGTGATACCGCGGTATTTTCTGAGACGGTTATCATACCGTGAAAATCTCATACCGTTGCAACCCTAGTCCCTGGATAACACCTTTCCCAAGAACTGAAGAGCTTTCTGTCTCTCCGCGTGTAATTATGGATGAATAGGGAACAACAGCCCCCTAATTGATAGAGCTCTTTTCAGTCTCCCTTTATCTCCCTTTATCTAATGCACAGTGGCAAAAATCACAACGGCTGTTTGCCACCACCTTTTCAGTTCATTCATGTAAGATTGGCTTTTATTGTCCTGCGTATGTCCTGAAAACCTGCTGATTATGTTAACTGGTTTGCACATCTGCAGCAGAAAGGCTGAACAAAAGGACCAGCATTAGTGACTAGGATGGATTGCCTGTTTGAATGTTGGAGATAATGTTAAAGATTAGAATAACTCTCACCCATTCCGAGCTTCTTAACAACATTTGAGGTACCGAAACATTAAAGGAAGCCTCTTTTGCATGTCTTTTCCCCTGGTTATCAATAGTTTCATGGGCATCAGAGGGCTATGTGTCGAGTCTCTGGAGCATACAGACAAGACGTGATCGCTGACGCCCGTGGGGGATGTGCAAAGTGCGGTTTGACAGTTGTTGCATGTAATGCGACTGGGCCTTCTCACCTGAGGCAGAGAGAGTGTCCTTCAGACCCATCTGGCTGCCTTCCCACCGGCTAATTAATTTCCCCTTGACTGCGTGTTGTGGAAGAGGAAAGGGGATAGGAGCTTCTGACAGATGCCAAACAGCCTCAACGCACTGGAAGGAGGTGCATGTTGTCTAGAGAATAAAGTGGCTTCAAAAAACAGTGATATGTTTTGTCAGAATGAGACACCAACACCCTGGAGTCTTAAACATGAAATGAAGTGTGAATAGACCTTAAAGGGTGTATTTTATTATTATATTTTTATTCTTATTTACTTGTTTTCCAGAAATCTTTAACTGGTAACAAATACATTTAAAAAATAAGATAGTAAGGTTATTATGCATTACGGTACAGCAGGTTTCTTTCTAGATTTATAAATAAAGGCTTGTTGTAAAGAATAACTTTTCTAGAGAGTACCATAAAGTAAATAAACTGTGTTAAATGAACTCTTAAACTAGCTGTGTTAAATAAACTCTTAAAATGTTGAATTACAGCTAACTCAACACTTTTTTTGCAATTTTACTCTGCAGTTAGAGGTTTGTGACTTCCTGAAGCCGTTTGCTTCTCCAAGTCCTCTGTATTATAAATGATGACGTAAAAAAACAGACTGAAGAAGATGTGGGCTGTGTTGTCAGAAAGGTGCATGCTACGTATGAGCCAGACGGAAATCCAGCAATGTTTCCTCAGCTTGTTTGTCCATCAGTCCTGGGTGAGTTGCAGGAGACTGTTATTTATTTCACAAACCAACGTATACAGTGAGAGATTAATTCCTGTGTGTGTGTGTGTGTGTGTGTGTGTGTGTGTGTGTGTGTGCGCGCGCGCGCGCGCAATCTGTCAGTGTCAGGGCATCTAGAATAATTGCTATTAAAACATTTACAGGGATTTTATTCCTCACCGAAGTTCAACATAAATTCTTTCCAATTAGGATCAAGCTCTCTGAGAACTTCTTGTAACCTACATTGCAATGAGGTATATAATCTCTCTCTCTCTCTCTCTCTCTCTCTCTCTCTCTCTCTCTCTCTCTCTCTCTCTCTCTCTCTCTCTCTCACACACACACACACACACACACACACACACGCACACACACACACACACACACACACACACACACACACACACACACACACACACACAGTAACCAGAGCTATGTTCTCCTCAAATTGTGTCTAGGTTCAGGCCTGGAGCTACATTTGTGTCACTTTATTCATAATAACCTTCTATCTGGTAAGGAGTTACATTCCCTTGTGTTTGGTTAAAACCAGCAGCCTTGTACTGAAAAGGTCATGTGCTAATACTGATATGAAAATGCAATCCAGTGTAAGCCATAAAGATTAATGGGAGATGGAGACAAGCAGGGCACATATTAGAAACACTCTGAGGTCATTTCCATACAGGTTAAAGTTCAACAATTCTTCAGGATTCATCTTTTTTATCTGGGTTTGGGTGCGTGACTTAGCATCATGTCAGAGCCATTTCATTTCTCATTCTGAGTGGAAGACCATTTACTTAGAAATGAAATGAGGCACAAATGGGACTGAGGGCCAAGCTCTCTAGGATCTTTAATACTATGATATGTGTATAATAATGAGCTAAGTACATCACTATATTACAGTGGTAAACCAAGCAACAGAATCAACCCTAAGACTAAGATAATTTGAGACACCATCAAAATCTGCCGACTTCAGTTCATGCAAATCATGGTCCACCGTTTGAGTAAAACATAAATGTAGTGTTCAATATTTCCATTAATTTTGGATTTTAGTGTTTTTGCTCTTCACCCGAATTAATACTTTCTCAACACCAACCAGATTCTCTGTTTGAAGGAGTCCAGGTTCCCTCTGTGCCAAACCGAAGTCCAAATAAGATCTCAGCATGTGTTAACGAAAGATGGATTGGTTAATTATAGAACAACTGAGAGGAGGTGATATATTTTGCTCAATGGGTGTGACCCACTAAACCAGATTTTTCAAAATTGGTGCCATCAGTGTGTGTGTGTGTGTGTGTGTGTGTGTGTGTGTGTGTGTGTGTGTGTGTGTGTGTGTGTGTGTGTGTGTGTGTGTATGCCCATGTGAGACAGAGAGTAATAGAACATGAAGTCAAAGCACAGGGTAGATAAGGCTGATGACCAAGAAATTGTTAAATTGTTCTGAATGAGTCTTAAAAGATGGAGGTGAAAGAGGGTTTACTTTGTAAGGAAAGACTCTTTCTGTGGCTCTAGATATCAGTACTTTTTTTTAATAAGCCATAGGAACGCAATAACTCAAGTTTGAATAGTGGCATGTATCAGGCCTCTATGATTCAAAGCACAAACCTGATCTTGTGTTTCATTAATTAGTTAAATCAATATCCTCATGCAGCCCTGTTTGTCTTGCTGTCAGATAATATACTTAGACCTCCCCCGGGGTGCTGCACAGCCTGATTGTGATCTCACTCCCATTCTTCAAATTAATTTTTTATTGATTAGAGAGCGTCTGAAGTGCGTGCGTTTCCTTGCTCTAGACGTTCGGATGCCCATGCTACTTCTAAGTGTGTGAGTTCCAGTGCTACTGAACCAAAGGGAACCAACACCATTTGGCCCGTGTCTCATGCCTCAACAAACTTTAATGCTTCATGGAAATGTTTATTGGCTGCAGCATGTACAGGCAGTTTGCATTGCAGCCACTGGACTTATGACGCTAACGATTCCTAATACTGATGACAAATTAAAGGCATCTGGGGGTGTCGTGGGTTTAATTCAGTGAAACACTAATGAAGAGAAGAGCCTACCTGATGATCTCTGAGTAGATCTCGCAATCTTGTGGTTCGTGGAATTAGATGGATGACTCTATGACTCTATGGATTGTCATAGAGTATTTTTACATCTCATCCTGTGCATAAGTATAATTACAATGGTAAATTGAAAGATAAAATAGGTTACTGAATAGGTTACTTTGTTATGGACTAGAGATTGAGTCTGAATGCTGATTTCAGTTCATCAAATTTCAGACTTCTCTCTGAGTACCACATAACAAACTTCAATCAGCTGCAATGAAATGTTGGTGAATATGCTTTTGTGTATTACAAAGTCCAAATAGGATTGCTCAATCATTCTCTAAGAGTCCTTCCATTTGGTTTGATTTGCTCTTCATTACATAAGGCTTCAGGGGGATTTGTAAAGATTTTTTGAAAGAGGCACCATCTGTGATCATTAAAAAAATAAAAACAGGACCAGAGCAACACATCTCGTGTTGCCTTAGAGATGTTTCTAGTCGACAGAATAGAATGCTCAACCACGCACTTGTCCATAAACCCAATTTTGTTTCATCAGAGTAAATGACACTTAAAAAGTTAATGGTGAGAACTGAGAGAATATAAATACTTTGGAGGTGGAGATGTGATGGTCCATATGGTCAAATGCCTCTTTGAATCTTTTTATTACAATGATCAAAGCACTTAGAATATTGGCCAGACGCAAAGTGTACTACTTTAACTAAATGTGCAAACATGTTAGAAAGAAAATAATACATCTCATGTTTACAAAAGCCAGCTGACTCAATAAAAAGCTATCAACTGGTGACAACTGCAATTTCTTTAAAGGACCTATCAGTGTGGGGAAAAAACTGGTACGACCATCTGTTTGAATTCAACAAACATAACTTGCATTGAACCTGGAGTGTCCAATAGGACTACATGCAAGATGAAGACCTCCATCATGATCTGTGGTTTTCTTTCCCAGAAGATATGTGAGGAAGGGTCTGGAGGTGGAGTGGCAAACAGGTGTCTAGCAATAAGGCTGACGCTGTGGAGAGTGAAGCCAAGACAACCCATCTGGTCCGGATCGATATCTCTGAATTTAGCATCCCCGCTAAAGGGAAACAGCTTCCGACCTAAAACCTAGGATGAAGGGCGCTTGGTAAGATGCCTCTAGGATAAATATGAACCTATGGGGCAGGGATTAATGTTCTGACTCTCGCTAGTTGCGAGAAATATGTAGGCCAACCCCACAAATTCTGCTCTTTAAACATTAGAAATGATTCTCAATTTATGGACCATTAGTAAATTGTTTCTTGAATGAGTCCAAATAAAGCTAAATAAAGTCATCATATGGTGGAAGTTTTACCTGCAAAGGCTAGATAAGGGTAAGTGGAGAATATTTACTTGAAAATGGTGTTTGAGGAGGGGAGTGCATGTGAGTGTGTGTGTGAATGTTTGTGTGAGTGTGTTGAGTGTGTGACTTGCTGCCCAAGCATCATTATAATCCTTCTCCCTGGGCATTTAAGACTGCCAGAAACCAAGACGCAGCTTGTAGCAGGGTCTGCTATTTAACGAGGAAGGAAAACTGGGTGGGGTGATGTAACATTCAGAATAAGAGCCATGACAGACGTAGAAAACAAATGTTTAGTACTCATGAAACAGGCCCTAGCATCAACTCTCAATGCTGTTTTATAGCCATTCTCTGTTTGTATACTTTATATATTCAGTGTGTTCTTTTAAAGCCAGATCAATGTCATGTGCGCATGCACACAAACACACACACACACACACACACACATACACACACACACACATACACACGCGCACGCGCACACACACACACGCACACACACACACACACACACACACACACACACACACATCACTCTTTTCTTAGCCCCCTCCACCTCATCCATTATGTTTCCACGTCAACATGATAATTATTCCTTTTGTTCAAGCTTTCGCAGTTTTTTCTTCCCAGTCTGGATCTTTTTATTTTAACACAGACTAACACAGATTAAGCAATGGGGACGCGATATCTGGGTTCTTATTCCTTTCTTTTCTTTTCATTTTAGTGCTAAACGAGGGTGTCCCTGGTGGACTCGCTCCCATTGTTTTGGAGAAACCGAATGCTAGCAGTTCAGTGGCACGTGATGATAATTCAGAAGCCCATTCTGCCAAACCTTCCCTCACCCACCACCAAGTGCTCAGCTTACTGAGAGGCTCATTAGAGTCTGTCCCTGAGCGTCACATGTCAGGGTTAGGAAAAGAGAACTTTCCAGAACAGGGGAGAATGATGATGGACAGTTTTCATTTTTACATCACATGAGTGCGCTGCTGCTGAGACGTTTTCAGTGGCATTGCGTCAAACTGGTTTTGCTGGGAGAGATCTGTGGTGAGCAGGTCCATTGGTCTACAACAGCATGCAATTAACTGAAGCAGGACTAAATGATCTAAAATGCCAAAAATATGTGTTCCTAATTAATGATATTTTTTAAAAGTTTCTGTTTTTTTACATAACTGATGCATTCTTCATAAAAACTGTTTAACAAAATAGAAAAATATTAAAATAACAAAATAATGATATTAACTCCCAATAACAAATTTCAACATTTTAGTTTTACTTTTATTAAAAACAGGAAACTGGAAAATAATCTGTGATATTGAAAAGGAAGTAATTTGTCTAAACAAATTCCCATCATAGGATGAGGGAATTTTCTCCAAACTGCATGCCTTTATGGGATAATGTGTGCTTTCACAAAGAGCCAGGACAGCTCTTTCTCAAACTTACATTCAGCTTCACCTTTTTTGTAAGCAAAGCAGCACACAATGGATTACTGCACCATTAGCCACACCTTCTCCAATTTCCAAACTATACTGACCTCATCAACACATACTCGCGTGTACACACACACACACACACACACACACACACACACACACACACACACACACACACATATTTACTAGCCTTTCATCATCTGATAAGTGGGTTCAGCTGTTCCAGCCATACACATAAAAATCAATCTCACAGGCTACTAATCAATTACTCATTCTTACCATATTGTGTGCAATCTTAAATGTGTTTTCCTGAGATACATATGGGCTATTTTCCAATAAAAATGACACCAAGGACACATCAAATGCATTTTATTAAATATTATAAATACATAATTATTCTGCAATATAAAACTGCATCTTACATGTTATGAATTAAAAGTGCATATGATAAATTCATTGCTTCATAGTGTTTTGATTAGACAGGGGTTAAAAGGTTATATTTCATTATGTTCTCATTGCTACTTACAACACCCATAATTATAGTGTAATTACAGGCTTGTTCTATAAATTAATGAAACTGTTGGTCATTAAGTGGCCTCATAAACAATTTGTGCCAGTTACAGTTGTAATGTTGGGTACTGTCCAGCCACATAATGTCACACACTTATAGTAATAGGCTGGGTGTGCCATGATTTTTTTTCTATGTGTTTTTCATTTTATAATTTGCAGTCAACCAAGCCACATCAGGAAAATTACTTTACTAGCAAATGCTTTTTTTGCTTAAACAGCATCCCCTAGCACCCCAACACGACCCAGTTCAACTGGCAGTGTTGGCAGCAACCCCAGTCCTGGGAAAACACTGAACCAGGAGTGTTAAAGTCCATGCCTGGAGATTGACCACCCTACAGAGTTTAGTTCAAACCCTAATCTAACAGGCCTCACAAACTTCATCAAATCCTTTATTGCCTGGATGTTACAGCCAGGTGTTTGGAACTTCAGTGTGGTTGCAGAATGGTAGATCTCCAGAGGCAGTATCAGTAGATATCAGTGAATATGTCCAACACAGGTCACGGGATATGTCTAACCAAATCAGTAGATGGGTCTAGCCTAGGACAGTAAATATGTTTTATGCACATCAGGGAATATGTCTGACCCAGGTCAGTCAATAACAGCCCTGTATGTAAAAAGAAAGTTTGGTTATTGGACGTCTGCATAGCCTACTAAGCATTAGAAAAATACATGCATTGGAAAAAACTGCATTAGAAATGCACTCCTGTTGAAAAATAATTGCCATCAGTTTTATGCTGAGCTGGTAGTAATGTAATGGCAGTTTTTTATGACACAGCAACTCGAAACTGTGTTGCAAGCACCAAGGAGGTTTTTCCTGGTCTAAGAGTTACCTTTAAGATTTTAATCCATTTCAGCTCCAACTCATTAAACGTGCCTTTGTTTCCTTAGTAATGAGACAAATTAGAGTAAAGAGTCCATCACAGAGTTCAAAAAGCATTCAGTTTATCTTCCAAAGCAAATGTTAATGAATGAAGTCATATGTATATGAAAAACCCTGCTCATTTCATTGTCTATCACTGAACATATTCTACCCCACTGACACCAGTCTCTGCTAAAACTTCAAAGGATATTTATGAGTTACAAAGGCCTGGTCAG
This sequence comes from Brachyhypopomus gauderio, assembly GCF_052324685.1. Taxonomy (NCBI): domain Eukaryota; kingdom Metazoa; phylum Chordata; class Actinopteri; order Gymnotiformes; family Hypopomidae; genus Brachyhypopomus; species Brachyhypopomus gauderio. The sequence continues at coordinate 25,620,117 of NC_135215.1, read as the reverse complement.
CAAGTCGTGAGGCATCCTGTTTACTCTCCAAATCATTTACAGTTTCATTTAGCTGTGGACATTGTGGAGTCGGAGGGCACAACCCTGAGCCTGTGAAGGAGGACTGTGCTGTGAAGGAGGTCTGTGTTGTGATGGAGGCCTGTGCTGAGATGGAGGCCCGTGCTATGAAGGAGGTTTGTGCTGTGAAGGAGGCCTATGCTATGATGGAGGTTTGTGCTGTGATGGAGGCCTGTGCTGAGCCCATCACAGTCACCCATGCGAAGTTCCAGTGAGGTACAGAATAGCAGCGTGACCAAGAGCTAAATTGGAATTTATTCAATTATCTGGGGTGTGAAAGTCAGGATTAATCACATCTGCGACAGAATACCAGCACAAGAGAGGCCATGGTCTCACCATGCTTTGATACCTTTTACTGCAGAAGGAGATAGATAGATAGATAGATAGATAGAGAGAGAGAGAGAGAGAGGGAGAGGAGAGGGAGATCTGAAATGCCTCCTCCCTGCATCCACCACTTCTTCCCTGTCAGTCATTTTGAGTAGTTATGAATAAATGAATATGGAGGAGAGCAATAACAAGATAAATGAGGACATCCCGATAAAGCTGCACGCACACAGGAAGCGAAGTGCGGCTCGTCATATTACTTTAAAGAGGGAAATAATCAAAAACGATGCCATTGTTCCAGCAGAACGCCAGCATCCATGTATCATGTTGTGTAGTGCATAGATGCTGCAAGTGTGTTCTGGTTTGACGTTGATTCTAAAAATACTAGAATGTTTTGGCAGGGAAGCACAAAATAAGATTTTGCTACAGTGAGTTTGTAAGCACAATAGTGACACAGGCATATTAGTGTGAGCTTCGCATGTTCTTAATAAACCACAAGTGATGAGGCTGCTGTGGTTGTGTAGCACTTTTAATTTTTGCCGTTTTTTATATAAAAATGCTTTACAAAGGGTCTGTATACAGCTTTTTGAATAATGAATTAAGTTGGATATGAAGACAAACTGCAGGTTGGCACTCTGCAGTACTTTCCTGTGCGGACACACCTGTTTCAACTTGTGCTCAATAATTAGCTGAAAGACAGAGCGAGGGAATTACGCAGATCCACACCCACAGTGTAAACATCCAAGATTGTTACCACAAAGGGGTTCTGAGCCAAGCAGCAAGACGCTTAAAGAACATGCACCTGTTGTGTCCAGCCTTATCAACATCAATGTGTGTGTTAGTTACTGCTGTGCTGAACTGCCCACTTGGTATTTACTTCGGTTGCTTAATTAATATGGTACGTTAACACAAATTTCATCTGCACAACAAAAGCAAGCTAAAAATGCTCAAGGTAATGAACAATGAAGATTAAAGTGATCACGGGAGATGCACCTTTGCATCACTTTGAAAAAGTGAGAGTTGCCAACTAAATACTGATGTTACTAATTGCTTTACCTTCGGTTCAGCTGAAACTGTGTGGTATGTTAATACAGCTGAAAATCTCAGAATAATTGAATGGGAGAAAAGAATCAAAATGCACATAGCAACTGGTTCTTTGATCTTGGAGTAAAAAGTTCATAATCACTACACTGAATAGGACTATCTCAACACAGACAAAAAGTCTTTGAAGACTGCCAGTGGTCAAAAATCGATACATAGAAGGTAGAGAGAGTTGGATCATTAGGGAACTTCTTCTTATTCCTCACACATACATTCAAGGCCTAAAAATTTTCTGTCATCTAGCAACGACCATGTTGACCCAGGCCATTGACACGATCACCCTTGACAAACACAGGCATATTACACACTTCAAGTGCTTGTAACGCACCTGAACTCATAAGCTCACAGCGCTTTAATATTGAGGGCAGCAGACACTCCTCAGACTAAGGCGGTGATTTTTTCCCCTTTGAGAATTAATGAGATCCCAGCATTCGCTCTTTCATCCGGGCCTGCCCAAAATAATGAGAGCGAGAGAGCAGGAGCTCTTCATTCGGGGAGCCCCTTTCATGATACAAGACGTCTGCGCTCGATTGGATTTGTTGGGCGTGACGTGCGGTTTGACGGCAGTGACGCGGATGGTATTTTCAGCAGGGATACAGGCAGCCGCTGATGTCATCTGCGTTTCAGGATGGAGCTTGGTTCATGCGAGACACCTGGACATTTCATCTCAGTTCATTCAAGCAGTCAGTCTGGATGATATGGTTCACCACAGTCAGTCAGTAAAAAATGGCATGCAAAACTGCATTGAGTTTTATACCAATAATTTATTCTTCTTTTTTTGTCAGAGTAGCACACCTAGAACACGTTGACCAGGCTACAAGATGGTCAGCTAAACTGGTGATGCATTGTTGAAGTGTAGAGGATCAAGAAGTGAGCAGAAATGTACAGTTGTTCACCACACAACGTGGAGCAGGAAAACAGGTCACTGCAGAGAGTGAAAAAGCACCATATTCTTAGGCACAACACTGAGGATGTTCAGACCTGCTACAAACCTTCAGAGACATCCCATACCATCAGACTCCAATACAGCTCATTACCTTATTTGGCATCAGAGGTGAAATGATATATAGTGAGTGGAAATTTTACAAAATATACTGTATACCGAACAATGAGAAAGGACCATGAATACTGCATGTCAATGGTGCCATTAATACTGCATTAAACAGCTTTTGACCATTGTATTGTAAACCTTTTAAGTTCAAATAAAACATTTACCTCAGAAGTTAATATGAAGGAAAATGAATATTTACAGTACATTTGAGAGTTGACAAAAACAGTAAAATAGCTGCATAAATGCATACTGAAAAATTCAAGTACTCTGAACATTTAAGACGACATTTAAAATTATTAATAATAAAACTATTGTAAAGGGCAGTGACATCAGAATGTGAAACAGTAAACTGTTGTTTTTGAAGCCGCATTTGAGCCCCATCAGTCTTCAGCAAATGTAGAAAAAGATGAAGAGGTCTCCAGTGGTCAAATACCTCCAGTTAATATATAAAAGCTTAAACATTCAATCACTGTTTTGTTTCACTCAAAACAACATCCATCTTGAGCGAAACGTCTCCGCGAGGTGTCGCTCCGAATTTACAAAATGTGAAAAATAGCTCCATTTGCACAATAAAAAAAAGTCATGCCACAGGAGGTCAGTGCAAAGAGATGAGCTCAGGGTGAGCATCGGCGGGCCCCCGGGGGCCCCTACACGGTGGTGACGGACAGGAAGGCGTTGTGCACTTTGGTGCCGTCAGGCGCTCTGGCCCCGTGACTCACCAGCTCCTGGATGGTCATCCAGTTGTCCAGGATCTTGCGGCTGCGTTTCTTCAGCATTTTCCTGTGGCTGAGCTCCAGCACGCTGACCTCGGCGCCGGCCGCCTGCCGCAGCCACTCCAGACGGCAGCGCTGCATGAACTCGCGCCGGCGCCGCTGCTCTCGGGCCCGGGCCAGCTGCTGCTTGCGCTCCTCCTTGCTCCAGTAGCGGCCCATCTTCAGCTCGCTGGCCGCGTCGTCGTCCGTCGTCATGCCGCCGCTGCGCTCCTCGCGGATGCGCAGGGCGCGCTCGCGCAGTATGCGGTCGCGAGCGGGCCGGCGGGCGGCCGCGCGCACCTTCACCTTCCACTCTAGGCGGGCGGCGGCCGCGGAGGAGGAGGGCGGGGCCAGGGACGGGGGCGAGGGGCGGCCGCGTAGGCCCAGAAGGCTCAGCTGGCTTGGTGAGTGCTCCGGGGAGGAGGAGCGCTGCTGCTGTTGCTGCTGCAGGAGCTGCAGGTAGCTCTGGTAGTGGCGGGTGGCGAGGGCGGGGATGGCGGCCGGGGTCGGGTGGCGGGGCGGGGCGGTGGGCCGGCTCCGCCTCCGCGCCCGCTCGCAGCGCTCATCGTCAGCAGGGAGGGCAGGGTCAGACTCAGACGGGTTGCTGGGGCTCTGCTCTAGGCTACTGGACAGGGCCTGGCATGGCCCCTGCGAGCCGGGGCTAGTGATGGGTGTCTGCGGGCCTGGGGTGACCTTATCGTGGGCGGGTAAGGTCTGGCTGTGGCTGGGGGAGTCGTGTGCAGTTAGGGGGCTACTGCGTGAGGTGCCCAGGGTGTGGACTCCTCGCAGACTCCTCTGGTTGGCGAGGCCGGCTCGCCGCTGCAATGAGTGATCGGGCGAGCCCTCCGTGCCCAGCGGTGTGGAGCGGGAGCTCTCTGCCGTGTTGTATGCGCTCGAGGTGTCCTTGTCCTTCAACTTCTCACCCGCCGCTACCCTCTCGGGCTGCTCGGTGATGTCAGCCAGCTTGGCCCCGCCCACACGCCCTTCGTGGCCTGGTCGACCCCGCCCACCCCTGCGTAGGCGGTGCGCTTGCATGAGGCTCTGGCACTCGCGCTCAATGCTGCGCAGCTCCTCATTCAACATGCGCAGCTCTCGCTCCACGCCCACGCCGCCGCCCGCCTGCTCCGTCACGCTGCACGCGATGGTGCTGCTGCGCCGGTACACCAGGCCACACTCTCCGCCGTTCCGGATCTGGCACTTCAGCTCCAGCAGTTGCCGAAAACGGTCTCGCTCCATGCCCGCCTGGTTCCGCCCGCCCTCCTGGCCCACCGCCTGATGCGGGGCCAGGCCCGAGGGTTCCGTGGGAATGAGATGAGGCTCCACCTCCCACCTTTGCCGTGCATGTTTTTGAGTCCTTATTTGGGCGTGCGGCTCTGAGCTCTCCTCGCCCCCTCGCCCAACCCCGCTGTCTTTATCCTGCAGGGTGGAGGAGCAGGTGGCTGTATCTGTGACTGCTCCATCCTCCTCCGGCATCTTGGACTGCAAAGAAACACACACAGTCACATCATCTGGTTGAGAGGCTGCTTTGAAAAGGGGGAAATACATCTCAAGCTGGGCTTGCATGTTAGGTCTCACTCACTTGCTGATGACAATCGGCCATCTGAAAGATCTCCTCTTTTCTCTGCTCTTCCAGGATCTCCATCTTTAGCTCCTCCAGATAGTCATGCTGTTCTTCATCCAACCAGCCATCATCCATCTGAAAGAAGAGACAATGATGCTGATTTAGACTTTGCATGTGCTATATAGCAATGCACTGTATGTTCCTCCAGCATAACTCAAACATAATTCTGAGTAAATGTAAAATAGAAATACCACTGGTAGCAAGCGAGTGCTACTTTGCCAGTAGTTAAAATTTACTTTATCTTCAGTTCAAATAAATCTACATGATGACTGGTTGTAAGTTCATTCTTTTTACCCTTTCATGGCCTTCCTCTGTTAGTGCAAAAGTGGAACAGGTTCTGAAATCTGGCTGTGAAGCTACACAACCCCAGGCAAAGAGTGCTAATAAAAAACCCACCAGGACTTAAATAAATGAAAGTTGGAAAAGAAAGGAAGCCTAAAGACTATGGCTCAAGTCTCTCGGTTTTCATCGATCCCTTTGAACTAGCTGCAGGTTTCTTTCCCCAACTCTGCCCATCCCCAGACGGTAGATTTCAAGCACTACTGAGGGAAAGGCCAAAGAACACAGAGCAGACTATTAAAAAATCAAATTAAAAACTGGCAGATTATGAAAAGATGGGGTTGGCGATTTTTGTTCAGTGGACGTGTCGAAATGGACTCGTATTATAGTAAAGCTGGCGACTGAAGTAAGTGCTACAAGGAGAGTGGAGGCTCTGGTTCATTTAGAGGTGTGGACTGACCACCTTCACATTTCTAGTGGCATTCTGTCTGTGTGTAGTATGTACAGTGTGTGTCATTAGGTGAATGGGTGAGCTCTCCTCATCGCAGGACACCCACCACGAAGGCTGTGGAGAACAGGGAATGTGCTGGCCTACCTGTGCTCCCGGCCTGGTAACCAGCAGTACGATCTTCCTGGTGTCTTCATTTGAGAGAAGCGCCACGGCCTTCTCCCTGTCCTGCACATCACAGCCATTTATCTGAGGAAAAACACACACACACACAGAAAAATAATAATGACAAACCACCATTACTATCCAAACCACACCGCATCATCGACAAGAGGGGAACAAAGGTATCCCTGTTTCAAAGTAAATAAATTGGGGCACACACAAACACGCATGCACACATGGATACAGCTCCCATCCTGAGATAAGAACCCCTAGTCTATTAAGAATACGCAAGGCGAACGGATTACAGGGGGCGTGGCCCTACCCCTGGGAGTCTCACGCATTCATATACGAGTCCTAGCAGCACACGGTCAGGCACACAATTAACCGTGCTCTGACAGGTGGCATTCATCTCTCCCAGTATAACGTAATGGGACTGTCACAAAGAGATAATAGAGGCAGGGAGAAGGAGTGAGACAGAAAGAGAGAGACAGAGATAGAGACAGAAATGTGAAATACACTCTGAGTGCTTGGATTTGTGTCTCTCCTCACCTTTAATTACTCCACACCGTATACCCCTTTAATTACTCCACACCGTATACCCCTATAATTACTCCACACCGTATATCCCCTTTAATTACTCCACACCATATACCCCTTTAATTACTCCACACCATATAACACTTTAACTACTCTACACCGTATACCTCTTTAATAACTCCACACCATATAACCCTTTAATTACTCCACACCGTATACCCCTTTAATTACTCCACACTGTATACCCCTTTAATTACTCCACACCATATACCCCTTTGCTTTCCCAAAATATTGATACATACGAGCCTGCTACATGCTCTAAATGTTGAGGCAAAGGAATGCAAAAATTAGTTCCATGTATGCGATCCAGGCACTGCTGCCTGAGCCCCAGGATATCTCAAACATAGAACCAATGGATGATGGAAACTCCTTTCTGGAACCTTTATACACATATACTGTGTGTGTGTGTGTGTGTGTGTGTGTGTGTGTGTGTGTGTGTGTGTGTGTGTGTGTGTGTGTGTGTGTGTGTGTGTGTGTGTGTGTGAAGAATTGTGTGCATCGATGTGAGTGGGGACATGTGTGTGCGCACAAGTGTGTGTGTATGAAGGATTGGATGCATCAGTCTGAGTGGGGGAATATGTGTGTGGTGTATGTTACTCTGTGTGTGTGTGTGTGTGTGTGTGTGTGTGTGTGTGTGTGTGTGTGTGTGTGTGTGTGTGTGCCAGTGCATGCAAATATTTCCGTCAGCAACATTGTGGTAGGAACTCTACCTGCAAAATTCGATCTCCCTCTCTGATGCGTCCATCTCGGGCAGCTATGCTGAGAGGGCCAACCTAGGACAGACATGGGAGAGCAGATGTGTGTTCAGGTGACCGTACTCAGGTTTTAATCTTCTCCAGTATGCCAACTGAGATTACAATTCTCCACGTGATACTCTGATGCTGAGTGAGTTTGACAGATCTTTATTTCCAGATCATATATATTTATTTATTTTCATCATTATGTGCCACAGTATTCTGTTCAAATATGTCTTTCATTTATTCATCGTCATGTCAAGTTGTGAAATAACACCTTTTATGAACATAATCAGTTGTTGCTTCATACGATGTTAAAAAGAAGCTCTGACAACTGATTATGTCAATCAAAAAAAATAAAGTCAAGAGTAATGTTGACAGTGCCTGAAGTGTAGGAGCTGTCACATTTCATTTCGACCCCAAAAGCTCTGTATCCGATTATTTTTCTGTCTTATTCTTCTATATTTCACCAACCCAGGAATGATCTCTGGCTTTGTTCTAACAATTTAATTCGGAAGGGGTGGGGGTTACGGCACGTGCAGCAGAAAAGTGGGGGGGAACGTAGAAGAGCAGAAAACCACAGAGCGGTGACACACAAACATCAAATTTATACATGCATATTTAATGAGCTGAATTTGCATATTCCCTCTTCTCCCCCTCAGAGGTGTATAAATAGAATTTCTATGTAGGTTGGCGTGTTGTTTACGAGCTCCCTTCTGCTGGCGACATGAGAAAGGTGGTAAAAAAACATTTTAGGTGCTTCTAAAACCATTCTGATGTTAGATGTGCTGTATTTACATATCTCAAACAGAAATGTGCTGCTACAGCAGGCTGAATCTGCTCGACAAGAGAGAAGTTCTTCCACTAGAATGCATTCTTTGCTTCTGTGCTTCGTAGTAATGTGTCAGAAACAGCATTGGGAACAAGTAATCTATTATCCTCTGCAGAAGACGAGAGGAGTTTCGCTCCTAACTAATTAAAATCCTCCGCTAAAACACAGGAAGGGTAGAGTTGGGAATGTGAAATCTCTGCTCACATGGCTTTGTCTCGGCAGATAATTTGACTGGTGTTGTGACTTCACAAAAGCACTGTTGCAGAGATTTGGAGTTGGGGAGGGGGCGCGGCTCAAAAACAATGAATGTGTATCAAAAAGAACTCCAGCTTATCTTTTAATTGCGTTACCGGGGAAACTGCCTCTGCTGGTGCATTCATTCGATACCTTGAATTCATCTGAAAGGTTGCGTTAGACCTCGCATCCAACTCTGTGCTGCTGAGTGTTGTGTAAACTATTATAAACATTACCATTAAAATATAATGCAAGATACCCATCTCAGTTATTTCAGCGTACGGCCAGATGTTCTTACCTGACTGACATAGATATCTGTGTCCTCTTCGTCATCAGTCCTGTAGCAGAGCGTAAGGCCCAACTTCTCCTGACTGTTCAGACGACACAACTCCACCTCCTGGTACAAAATATTACACATTTAATCCATCCATCCCCCAAAATGTCTTTAATGTTCAAAATGAGAACACAGGCTATATATCACTATTATAAATACTATAAATTATTTTAATAAACAGGGTGACAGGACGTGGACCCCTCCACTTCCCCCAAGTGTGGCATGACTTTGAACCCATTAAAGCTTCAAAAAGCTGCAGCAGCCAGTAAAGTGCGGAAGGGCACTGTACATCACAAATCGCTTAATGAGCACTTTTATGATCGTTAATGTGCACGGCATCACAACTGACAAGTGATCTTAAACCATTCTAAACCCGCACTGACAAGCTTCATTTAGAGAGCCTCTCTGACCAGACTAGTGTTTAATTATATGTTATAACATATTAGCCTAGGGATGTTTGGTAAGTTATGTTGCGGTTAATGTGAAACTTTAATCTCAAAATCAAAATCCTGTGGTGATCTAAGAATCAAAAAAGAGATAAAATTTGTGTAGCATAATAGTAGTCTGAGAACTGAATTAATCAGGTATATGCATGAAGGGCACGTCAGAGCTGTGGTCCTAGCCGGGAAAGGTAGTGGCGTTCATTTGACAGAGGACACCGTTTAGCTGCAACCGACGGCTTGGCAGTGCTAACAACCCTGAGCTGTGTTCGCCGGACCAGAAAGAGGCTATTTATCAATCTGACAGAGGTGCCTAGCCATACATGGCCAGAGTCAGGAACCACGACCAAGCAGAATCATACTCAAATACATGTGTGCATTTGAATGAACTCCCTCTCCCTTTTTAAAGATTGTGGTGCTAAAACCATCCTAAGATGGCTCTAAGAATATAGCTCCACACACTGTTTCAGAGATGAGATAATCTCAACTTTACATATGTGGCAAAATTATGAGTGCTATTGTTCTCTATTTTATATAGAGCTAGAGTAACGCCAATAAACTCTGGGAAGGATATTTATCTTTCCAGCCTTAACATGTTTGAGTATTGATCTATCCCTTAGACTTGGCAATAACTCATAATCTCTTGGAGCCTCTGTTGTTTCTGCTTATGCGGCACAGAGCCGTTGGACAAAGGTCTCATAATGGCGCTTTCTCTACACAGCGTACTTTCTGTATATTGGTAAATTTGAACCGTACTTTATCAAACCACTGTTATGACTATGATATAAGCCTCCATCAGAAATGCATTCACGGGGGGTCATTAGCTTCTCGGCGGCCCAGTGAGGGGACATATCCATGACAGATGGACAGAAGGCCCATCATGCATGGGGAAAGCTCATTCATGTGTGAAACAGCACAGAGTGATGGAGTGGAATACCCAGAGAATACTAGAGAGGAAGATTTCTAGAGAGGAAGACTTCCAGAAAGGAAGGATTGATTTTCTTGGATCCCGCACATATTTTGTCAACACGTAAGATTCATTCAATGCGTTTGTCACCTCAGTTTTCCAACAGAATGGTTGACATGGCACGCACCTCATACTCAAAATCATCTGTCCGTTCGACCTCCGCCCGAGGGGTGGACAGATACTCCGGACACTCAAAGTACTCGTGTTCCATCGTCTGGATAGAGGGGCAGCTGGAGCAACACAAGTGTTAGATTTGAAAAAACTAAGCAAACACAAACATATACTCAACCCCTCAGCTTTGATTCTGACCATTCTGATCTGGCTCTGTCCTTTATGCCTTATATGGTTCTTATCCAGGTTAAAGAGCATCTAGTTTGCAGGTCGGAATATTATAGTTAAAAGAGCAATGCTACTGTCATAAAGGCTGCTTCCGTGCCTTTTTCGCAGGTTATGGCAAAGAGCAATTAGAAATAACGCAGTAATTTTGGAAGACAAATTGTTGCTGGCCGGCCACTGTTATGGGCCATAAACAGGATGAGCACGCCTCTGTTCGTCCTACTTTGCCACTCCATTTTGTTTTTAATCACCCTGTAAACTCCTCATTAAGCCAATGGATGGTGCTAGCAGGAACGGTAATTACATGCGAAGCTTGGTGAAGGTTTATGACATTAGCGGGGGTGGGGGTGGGGGTAGGAGTGGAAGCTCTGCATGAAAAAAAAAAGATTTTGGCAGTTATTTGATAATGAAGAAATTCTCCACGCATCATGGTCATGTCTTAAATACAAGGCCATGTTATTCACAGAACACGTGATGCCTTGAACACGTGACGCCTTGAAGGATGGCCCGCTGACGTGCAGTAAGATGAAGACATGATTCCAGAAGCCCAAAGCAGCAGAGATGAAGGAAGGCACTTGGATGAACTTTGGTTACATGGGAGTAGCTGGAGGTGCAACAATCAGCAGTCAGAAGTTGCTGAAACCTGATCTGAAACCTGATTTTCGTCGCTGTTGTAAACACGAAAGACAAAAGCCATCGTGCGTGAGCTCATACAAGATGTAGACATTTCTAAGGGTACCTTCCAGTAAGTATGAAGATTACTAATCAAAATGTTTTATTAACGTAAATGCATATTGAGTAAGTGGATCTTATAACGTCTTATATCGTCCAGAAAAAAGCAGCAAATAACACATGAGCCTACATGTACAAATAACTCCTTTCTCTACAGCAAACAAGGTTGTACAATCCGCCAGTGCACAGCATCCATAAGCCATGCTACCACTTCATCCTAGCATCGTAGCGCAGGTACGTACGATTGTACGCAAACATGTGACTGCCATGAGAACGCACTATGACAGCACGTACCTGTCTGAGAGCAGGAATGGGCAGATGTCCGGAACAGGTGGGGTGACAGGCCTCAGTTTTGCCAGAGCCGCGATGTGCTCAAAGGTGATGTCCGTCTGAGTGCACACGTCCACCGTGGCCCCATCCTGTTCATTGCCGCTAGTTGCGGGACCCCGCCGCAACACCTGGACAACCACGGGGTCCTTCCGCATCGCCTCGACAGCCGCCTCATGGCCTGCCTTAGAAAAGTCCCGCCCGTTTACCTATCCGGGTGAGACAAAAAGATGCATTAGGGTGTAGGATACATTGTACGCAGCCCCACATTTTGGCCTAGGCCAACTAGGCCATGGCCTAGAGGCGAAATGAATGGAATGCATAATTATTTATTAACAATAATAGTAATTATTTACTGATTGTGTCTGTCTGTCTGTGAGAAATTTACATTTTACTGTACTGTTCGTTTAGTGTTCTGCAGTTCCGAACTTCCAAATAGAACTGAAATCAAGAGTTGTTGGCTTGTTGTTTTTTTACTTTAGACTGAAAAATGCAGGTGCAAAAGGTCGGGACGACAAGGGTGGTGCTGATTTTTTTTTGTCCTGTTGCAGCCTAAAGATGGCCCTGAGTGTAGGACGTCATGCCGGTACAGGACACTTCATGGACTGCACACATGTAATTATAACCCACTTATAGACCACAAGCAAAAGGGAGGCACCACAGTGCCAGTGCATTATGGTTCTATATCTTTCAGCTTACTGTGACAGCTTTGCACAAATAAAATGGACAGGCATTCTGTACATCACAAGGTGAGGAATTTGTCATCCGGTCTACAAGGCACTTGCTGCCAATATGAGAACTGGTGCACACGTCTGTGGGTCCGTGTGTGTGCGTGTGTCTGCGTCTGTTTGTCTGTTCATGTATGCATCTGTGTCCATCTGATATATGAAGCTCACAAAAGACCTGCTGTTCATAATCAAACTGATGTTTGACAGGCCACACCTGACACCTGTCAAAGCAACACTGCCGACCTCCACTGAACCCCGACAACAGCTCACTGCCTAACCAATTAAATGGGTTTCTTCAAACCTTTCTGTGACCTGCATTTCAACCAATTATCTTTTTAAAGAAGTGCAGGAGAGAACAAGTCAGCCGTATAGTGAGAGCTGAATTTTAATGGAACTTGCATATTGGAATTTTCAGTGAGTCCAATAAGACCGTTTTTAAAGCCAAACCTTTGGTTTTTTACATTTGTTTAAACACGTACACACACATATACGGTTAGTGAATTATTTCAAATGAATATGGATTTCAACACTTAAGAGTATACACAGTCCTCATACTGACAGACTGAAACATAAACAAAATGAATCACTGCCTGACAGAATTCTCTCTGAGACATGTTGTCTAAACCAAATTAAATCACAACTGCCCCAACTTCATGTACAGAGAAAACCCCATTGTCGTTTGTATCTTTCATTGCTGCATTTTATCTCTGAAGAACAATGGTAAAAAAAACCTTGTGTAATTCTAGTAATTACATTGTCCATAATTGCAATTACTGTGAAAAGCATCCTGTTTGGCAGGCAGATAGCTACTGTAGTGGGGATGTCATGCAAACACGACAGGACGTTATCGCTGTGTGCGCAGTGTAGTGACCAGCCTCACGTTTCAGCCTCACGTTTCCTCTCATTTTTCAACTGGCACTCGACTCATATCATGGTCTAATGATTGCAAACCTGGAACAGTTCGTATGACCTAATTTGTAGGGAAAATTCCAAATGGTTAAGGTAAAGACTAGTCTTGTAGTGGTCAACCAATTAATCAACTGATGCCAATATGCCAATATGTCTTCCCCTAATTAATATTTTTGATGCTGACTCTTTTACAAAATAAAAATAACTGTCATTATGGTGTCAGCCATCAGTTACCCTGCCATTAAAATCCCCATATCAGTTGACCACTAGTGTCTTCATTTATAGTCCCAATCAATATTTTGAATAGAACTATGTGTACATGCAAATATTGCTGTGCAGAACTGTGCAAACCTGCATGTATTACTGCAGAATGGCTGCCTGGAGCTATAAAATAAGATTTTGCAATTTTGCAATATTCTAGCAGAGCTCTTAGCATCAAACATCAAAGTTATGTCTCGAACGGCAAGTTCTGCATTGAGTTTGTTGTCAGTTTCTATTAGACAATTTGAGTGACAACATGCGGAATGAAGGACGCCATATCTCGACGATCAATTATTTATTAGCTCCAAATTTCTTCACTTCAGGCTGAGGAAAGTACAGTTGTGGTCAAAAGTTTACATACACTTGTAAAAAACATAATGTTATGGCTGTCTTGAGTTTTCAATAAGTTCTACAACTCTTATTTTTCTGTGATAGAGTGATCGGAACACATACATGTTTGTCACAAAAAACAGTCATAAAATTTGGTTCTTTCATAAATTTATTATGGGTCTGCTGAAAATGTCACCAAATCTGCTGGGTCAAAAATATACATACAGCAACAAAATTTGTCAATTTTGGTGATGTAGCGAGTTGTGTCAATCAAATTAGCTTCATGTCATGGCCTCTTCACTTCTTGTAAGTGATTCTGATTGACTACAGCTGTTGACTTCTCATGAGCCCATTTAAATAGGGCTCATTTGACCCAGTGATTAGACTCAGCTACAAAAGCTACAATGGGAAAGTCAAAGGAACTCAGTGTGGATCTGAAAAAGCGAATTATTGACTTGAACAAGTCAGGGAAGTCACTTGGAGCCATTTCAAAGCAGCTACAGGTCCCAAGAGCAACTGTGCAGACAATTATACGCAAGTACAAAGTGCATGGAACAGTTGTGTCACTGCCACGATCAGGAAGAAAACGCAAGCTATCACATGCTGCCGAGAGGAGATTGGTCAGGATGGTCAAGAGTCAACCAAGAATCACCAAGAAGCAGGTCTGCAAGGATTTGGAAGCTGATGGAACACAGGTGTCAGTCTCCACAGTCAAGCGTGTTTTACATCGCCATGGACTGAGAGGCTGCCGTGCAAGAAAGAAGCCCTTGCTCCAGAAAAGGCACCTTAAGACTCGGCTGAAGTTTGCTGCTGATCACATGGACAAAGATAAAACCTTCTGGAGGAAAGTTCTCTGGTCAGACGAAACAAAAATTGAGCTGTTTGGCCACAACACCCAGCAATATGTTTGGAGGAGAAAAGGTGAGGCCTTTAATCCCAGGAACACCATGCCTACTGTCAAGCATGGTGGTGGTAGTATTATGCTCTGGGGATGTTTTGCTGCCAGTGGAACTGGTTCTTTGCAGAAAGTAAATGGGATAATGAAGAAGGAGGATTACCTCCAAATTCTGCAGGAAAACTTAAAACCATCAGCCCGAAGGTTGGGTCTTGGGCGCAGTTGGGTGTTCCAACAAGACAATGACCCAAAACACACATCAAAAGTGGTAAAGGAATGGCTAAACCAGGCTAGAATTAAGGTTTTAGAATGGCCTTCCCAAAGTCCTGACTTAAACCCCATTGAGAACATGTGGACAGTGCTAAAGAAACAGGTTCATGCAAGAAAACCATCACATTTAGCTGAACTGCACCAATTCTGTCAAGAAGAGTGGTCAAACATTCGACCTGAAGCTTGCCAGGAGCTTGTGGATGGCTACCAAAAGCGCCTAGTTGCCGTGAAAATGGCCAAGGGACATGTAACCAAATACTAATGTTGCTGTATGTATATTTTTGACCCAGCAGATTTGGTGACATTTTCAGCAGACCCATAATAAATTTATGAAAGAACCAAATTTTATGACTGTTTTTTGTGACAAACATGTATGTGTTCCGATCACTCTATCACAGAAAAATAAGAGTTGTAGAACTTATTGAAAACTCAAGACAGCCATAACATTATGTTTTTTACAAGTGTATGTAAACTTTTGACCACAACTGTATGTCCACGCTGACAACAAGCACCCAAAATCATATCAGCAACAGCTGCAGGACGAGCTTCATCTCACAGAGAGACAGGCAGGGCCGAGACAGTGTGACCTGCACAGGAGCGCAGCTGTGCCTGAAGCGACGGTTGTCCGGGCAGGCCAACCCTCTCCACCGCCAACCTGGCCACTGCCATCCTTGGCACAGCGCCAGGCCTGGATTTCCCTGCCAGGTGCGCATCCACACAGCGATGTCACCGTCTACACACAGACTACTCCGACAGCAGTGTATTTATTCTACAAGGAAGCTTTGAATTATGAGGCTTTGAAGCAGGAGCTAAAGGAATCTGGGACAAATAGAACCTAATGGTGTTAGTGAGCCAGTTCTAAGGAATCATTATTAATATGAAGCAGCAGAACCCAAATGGGATTTTAATAGCTGTTTTTAAATCTCAGTTTGTTAAATGAGTTTCAAATCCACACCTGGCACACCTTGATTCTTATTATACTGTTTCACACTTTGTTTGCCTATTAAGAGAAAAACCTTTTTCTTTTATATTAGATGTAGTGCCAGAGTATAATGCCTCAGGTTTGCAACAAAACAAGCTAAAATTCCTGCTGTTTATCGTTCCAATGGCCTGACAAACAAGTTTGTGCCACCTAAAATTTGATAGTATTAACAGGCTTTATGCCCACCTGAAACACCCCCAAGCCCAGTCGGTGGTACTGTCCACCTGGTGACACAGCCATACAGCTTCCCACTGTCAAACATGGCTGTTGTTAATCAGCAGAACCATGTGCAGTGGCATGTGGGGGGTGGGTTGGGGACAGTCAACACCGCTGGGTCCTGACAGATGGGCCAATTAAGTAAATAATAAAAAGCTGCATAATAATGGAATGGAGGCGGGGCACACTTCTACCTGCTCAGAGGGGGAGCCAGCCTTCGTCTGAAATGCTCAGCAGATGTGAGCGGGTGAGTGGAGGAAATAACACACACTGAAATGGGACCAGGTCATGACCACCGGGTGTATCTGGAGTGCATCGCAATCCACTGACATATAAGAGCAAGCAGTAGCATGTCCTTTGATGGAACACCCATTCACTTATAACCCACGTAGCAGGATCATAAGATTAGAGACATTTATGAAGATACAGTAGTTTTGTCTCAGTATATATGTTGGTACCTCTTACAGTAGTAACACAATAATTATTATACCTTCATTATGAGTTTGTTTTTTGCTAATAATTCTGGATAGATGTTTAAACAGTGCTTGAGGAACAAACATCCAGTGGTGCTGAACATGAAGGGGGGTGGGGTTTTCTTGCCATCAGTCACAAGTAATTGGCCAGACCTAGTTAGACTCCACCCCCTGGCACAGGTCCCTTCCTGCTCGCCATTTCCTCATTTGGACATGCTCAGTGTCTTTTCTACCTGCAGTTGTTCAGGTCAACATCCATTCAACTATCTATATGCCCTGCAAGCTATGATATACATAATGAATGTACCCTGAAGTAGTGAGCTTATAGAAGTATTAGCATTCACTCCACAATATCTAGCCTCCTCAAACGCTGCTTTACAACAGGCATTCAGGGGCAAACCATAGTGGCTTTGGCAGTATGGTATCAAGTCAAAGGTCACTGATGTCAATAGACTATGGCTTCTTGTTCCTGGTTCTCTAGTTTGAGCTGATCTCAGGACACCCCCCCACTGCCGTCCTCTGCAAAACACAACCATGAAAATGTCAGTTGTCAACGTGGTTTTCGTGTCGATGTATAACAACAGTATAAATGAGTTTGTTAGCATGGAGAAGTATTGATCTCATAATAATGTAGCTGCTTCATGGAATCACATATGTTGAGAGAGAGACAGCTGGGGGTTGTGGGTATACCATTAGACCTGTCTTATTACTATAGGACTGGTAGCACATTAGTTTTTGTGGCTAAACCCCCTTCAGATCAACGGCTTCTGTTTTCGTCTACACACGACATTGGTTTCATTAACACGTTCAAATGCACCTCAACAGTTTTACCATTGTTTACTTGTTTTCCCCCTAAGGGATTCTGTTAGTTGGTTTTGATTGATATTTTATAGACAACTGCCTTAGGCAAGAATTTTATTATAGCATATAAATGACCAACTTTAATGACATGTTTCATTTACCCAGATCCTGCAAACACTTTCACAGCCACATTTAATATTTTGAGCTCTTTTTAAACCAACTTTTATCTTCATGTTTTTCTGGTTGCTATTAGCAGAGCTTTATAGAGCACACTGATAATTTTCAGTCAAGGTGCAAAAATGAAATAATGTAATTAACAAATTAACAGAGTCATTAAAAATCCAGCCACAGGGACAGAGGGCAAGGCGGAGAGGGGTGTGTGTGTGTGTGTGTGTGTGTGTGTGTTTGTTTGTTTGTTTGTAAACATGTTTAGATGATATGCAGGAGTTCTCATATGTGGGTCAGTGCACTGTAGGTGGCTAGCATCATCAGAGGCATTATTCCCTTCCAGCTGTGCCATTTACACAGGTGAGATAAGAGAACTGAAGCATTAACACTATAGGCAGTGTGTTTGTGTGTTTGTGTGTGTGTGGCATGTGAAGATAACAGATGCATGAGTAGCTCTCGGCCACGCAGCCAATGTATGGAGACAAACATAGCACACACTCACACACACACTTACACACTCATTCACATGAACACAAGCACAGACACACACTCATGCACAAATTACATCAATCCACAAAGACTTGCACAGGCCCCAGGGGTTGTTTGGACAACCCTCATTCAAAAGTGTATTGTCTGTCTCTCCAGCAGCTGCCAGAAGAAAAGATAGGGACACGACGACAGGGGCTTTTCTTTTCCCTGAAGGGAAAGCTCCACTCTCTCCCTGCATTTCTTCAGGCTCAAAACAAGCCCCAAACAAGCCCCCATCCACCAGACCCCAAAAACCGATCCGTTCGCGCTGATTCCGCTCACGCCAATTCCGCTCACGGCGTGCTTTTCTAGCAGTCAGAATACAGAGGAGGACCAGAGCGGCCTGGCGAGCTGGGAAAAGGCCAGACAATCAGAAAATGCAATCGGGTGCTTGAGACAGGGGCCAGAGCACCATCGCTCACGCATTTCACTCTCCGCAATCTCATTCCCGACCCCAGACCGACTCATTTTGCAGTGGAGCAGTCGGGGATGAAGAAAACATCCGGCAGACCCACCGCCCACATCCTGTTTCATTAGGCGCTGGACTGAAAAAAGACGCGCGGATTGCGTACGTGACACAAGCAATCCTTAAAAATGCAACGAATCGGCGGGTGTTTGCAGTGTGGAGGCTGCAGACGGGGTGTGGTGCCATTTACACGCTGGGCCTCCACTCAGACGTGTCTGCATTCCACGGCGCATCGTCATTTAGTCGATTCCACTCCGACCACCACGCCCGCTCTCTATCGCAGAGGAATGCGATACGTTTCACCTCTGATATTTCCCCATCGAGACCTTCATCCTTGCGGAGGTGTTTTTTTCTCCACGGAAGCAAGGGATCCTGAATGGTTTCATGAGTGGCTGAAATCTATAAAGTTCTCAGTGATGCCAAAAAATAGGAGGTTGGAGAGGAAAGGGAGCACAAAGGCTGGGAGGAATCCCCGTGCAGACGGCTGAATGCGCTCCGCGTGAAGATAATATTCGCAGGGTGAGCAGTGGTGCTGCATCCGCGCCCACAAGAAAGAGAGCAGCGACAACAAAGCGCTCGCACGTCAGGGCTCGCTTCGCGAAAGCGGCTCCCGGCTGCGTGGAGTTGCGCTTTGAAATCGGGGCTCGTATACGCCCTGTGTCGTCTGGGGGTGGCCGTGTAAAACTTGACAGGGTGCATTCCAACTGAGAAGGACAGGAGTGTTTTCCTGTCATCGCGCGCCACAGTGAGGTCACGTGTCATTGGCGGTAGCTTGGTGACCTTCTCCGAGCGTAGCGTGGTGCCTACCGCACACAACCAGACTCTTCAGAGGCCTTTGATTAGCAGTAGCACTAAGCTGCATGACTGATATAGAAATCTGGATGAAAAACAGGGTGAAATACAAATAATTATGAAACACACTCACATACACACACACAAACACATATTTACTAGGGATGTCCCGATCCAGCTTTTTGAACTTCCAATCCGATACCGATATTTATTTGCACTTCCGATACCGGCCTATCCGAGCATGTATTAAAGTTTAAAGTTATTTAGCCAACTTACTTTGTTGTCAAACTCATGTTGATAACAAGTAGCCAGCTGAATTAGGTGTGTTTGAATGGTTGGTAAGGAGAAACTAACCTGTTTATTTAGCATGAATAAACTCAAAATAGACAAAATAATAAATAACAAACAGAAATGACATAAGTAAACCAAGGCATAAAAAGTCATAAGTGCAAATATTATTGTAAATATTAATGCAAATATCATAAACTATTTAAAAGCAAAATGCCTTCTACTCCCCAATCTCCTCCACACTTGTAAAGCTGCTTTATGACAACAACTGTTGTTAAAAGCGCTATATTAATAAAATTTGATTTGATGATTTGACTCCCTTCAATTCCAACTGTTTGCCTTGCCTGCAGTCCGAGCATGATGGGGAGATTATTTTTTTACAAAGACGAGCATTTCAATATGGAATTGAAGTTTCTTTAGAAACTCTTCATGTTGTTTATGGTGGTATTTCGCTAAATGCTTGATTAGATTGGTTGTATTAAAAGTTCTTACAGCTTTACCATAACGCTTGACTTTACCGTGGCATATGTTGCACTCTACCTCTTCGTCATTGTCGTCCTTTAAAGTAAAATAATCCCACACTGTAAAAAATAAAAAGTTGAGAAAACTCAAAATTTCAAGGCAACTTAATGCACTCGATTTTTGAGTTTTGATCCCAACTCAAACTCTTAAGTTTTTAAGAAATTCACTCACAGTTGAGCCAACTTATTATTTCTTGTTCCAAATAACAATTCCAAATGTTATGCTAACTTATTATATCTTGTTCAGATAATGTATATTTCACATGTACATAAATATCTAAATTCAATACTAAGAATACGGTAGCTAACTGAAGTTGGGTCATATAAGACAAATGACAAAACACATTTGGACGTTAATATTCAGTTCAGAGTAGCATAGGTTGCTGCTTGCCGCAGGTGAAATCCATCTCAAGATGTCCGGAGTCCAACTAAGGAGTCAAATTGAGCATGTGCAGAGGAGTTGGCCTGGCCTTAACTAGGGTTCAACTACAATTTGTATATTTTGACAATGCAGGTTGTAATGTCAGATCAACTTTTAACAAGAAACTCAATAAAGTAAGCTGATCCAATTACTTTGTTATAGTTTATGGTGAAATTAATTATTTTTGGCTCAGCTAAACTAAAAATCATAGTAAGGCGAGCAATTTTAAGTTCTGTTTTTTACAGTGCACACAACTGACATTTTTACAGATAATTTCAAATTTACACGGCCGTCTTAATGGTTAGGACAGTGGTTCCCAAAGTGGGGGACGCGCTCCCTAGGTGGGGCGCGGAGCTAGTGGAGCGGGGGGGCGGAGCTTGGACCTGTGTCAATAGGGGGGGGTGTGTGGGGGGAAAGGGCGCAAAAGTATTCTCATCTACTAAAGGGGGGCACGGCAGAAAAAGTTTGGGAACCACTGGGTTAGGATATGCCACTGAGCTAAATTGAGGAGGTGTGCTGGAAAATGCGGACCGGATTTTACTCTCACTGGTGAAAAACACAGCAAAAACTGGAATGGATTATCTAAATTGGTGCGCTGGAAAACCCGGATGGGACTTTACACACAAAAAAAAAAACTGGATCGGCAGTTTCTCGTGCCTGCCGATCCGATACCGATACACATTTTTTGCAAATATCGGAGGCCAATCCGATCCAAATATCGGATCGGGACAAGCCTAATATATACACAGCTCACTTACATGCAGACAAAAAAATAACCATGTGACAGTTGAAGGGCAAGGAGCCCTTGGGAGAGAAGACAGACCACCATATTAGGGTATCTAAAAACAAGCACTCAGCACTCGAGAGGGTCCCACATGGGCTGTTCAGTTCAGTCACACGGAGGCCCCGATATGGCTTACTGTTGTTCACATTAGTGATTAGCGCTTTTTTCTCTCAAATTGGAACTGGCAATGTTTCCAGTACATTCACTTACACATTCAAATATTCATACATTCAGAAAGAGTCTATTAAGTGTTTGTACACGAGCTATTTTCCGTGGCCTATCCGCACCAATTAATCAAAGTGACAAGGAATTAATGAGAAGCAATTAGCACTTTAGCACAATGCATAGTATACACGCACATGCACAAGGAGATGTACAGAGAGTGAGAAAGAGAGAGAGAGAGAGAGAGAGAGAGAGAGAGAGAGAGAGAGAGAGAGAGAGAGAGAGAGAGAGAGAGGGAGATGAGTATTAAGACAAAGAGTGGGTGTGCAGACAAAATAACCCTGCAAAAACATATGTTGACTAACAGAGTAGGGTAAGGTATGCCTCATTACACACTCATCTGGACATAGCACAGATAGACTGTAAACTAAGCATCAGCATATGAATGTACAGCTCCCAGCTCTGGTTAGCAGTTCATCAAACCCCTTTATATTTGTGCTCTTTATCATTCCAGCCTTCCTTTACCAGTTCTCCAGCACATCAGCTTGGAGTATCGGTCCTTACGCTTCTAATTCAGAATGCTGAAAATTAGGCACACACAGATAAACCACTGCCGGCTGACATGACCCAAAAGAACTTTAAGCACTTTGGTCAATAAAATCTGATTATAAGTGGTGGTTGACATTCAGGCATTCTGTCCTCATTATGCTTATGGACTACTCATTGCCATTCATTACCAAACTGTGTGTAGCGGTTGACAATCATGGCTTCCTAATCTTCCCATCTCCAGAATAAGGCAACTGTGATGTTACAGCAACACCAAGGGAACAGCAGCTTCTAGAATGTTCTGGAGGTTGTTTGTTAACACATGCTGCATTCCCCTGGACTTTCTTGGCTGTCATGGAGTGCTAATTTGCACCCACTTCCTGCGGCTCCTTTACTGATCTTCACTACAGCAGCGCTGGCAGTGTAGTGGTTCCACCTCTGAGGAAACATCTCACATCAGAATCCATTAATGGCTGCACTGCATCCATAGGGTCTTATAGTCTTGACCCACTTTTCTGTGAGCATGCATCAAACAAATAACGTGTGCATCACAACAGGGACACGTATCACAGCGGACCAACATGGCCATTTGTGGGTACCGAGGTAATGGCACTTTCACATGGATGGCATGTGTTAGGACATGACGAAGAGCATTAACATGGTTCGTATTAACAAGGCCCCACACGACTCCCAAGCAGCGAGCCAAATGCTAGCCATTAAGGGCAAGGACGCGGGTATCACATCCTTGCTACCTTCGTATATACAGCTGACTGACTGCGAGCAAAGTGTATTAACATCATAAGACTGGTCTACATGTGCGTGGATGTGGTCTGTGATGTAATTACATTTAAAAATGTAAAAACAGTGCCACATCGGCAAAAAGATGGGATGGCCACGGGTCATGTAGCTCAGTGTCATAGCGAGGCTAACGTGTGTTATTTAGGGGCTTCTGGCTGCTTCAGTTCTCAGTAAACCCCCTCTGGTATGGCAGGAGTCTACAATCCTGCCCTTTAATGACTCGATATAGGGATGAGAGTGCTTGACAGTAAACTAGAAGCAAAGCACAGAAGAGAGAAGACAATCAACAAAGGAGACACACAGCTAGACGATAAAGGCCGTCATAAACGGAAGCCGTGCAGTGCTGTGCACATTAGCCACAACCCAACTAACCCCCTCATGGCCCCTCATATCTCCCCCCATTGCTAATGTCTGCATTGCGGCGGTGGCCAGGGCCTCACTGTCTGGCCCCTCCCACACTCGCCAAATGCAATAATCCCTCATCATAAACACAGCACCTCTACATGCCTGAGACCAGCTTCCATCTGGCCATATAATGTGATTCGCTGAAATATTAAAGGCAACAACTGATCTGAGATCAGTGCCCGCGCTCCAAGAAATTGTATCAAGAAGAGCCCAGATGTTTACTGCTAAGTAATTAGAAGCTGCACTCACTGGCGGGAACATGAAAGGACATCCTATAAACTAGACTCCACGTCAGGGAAATATGGTGCTAATGGATCTGGGACTGAAATGAGCATGTGAGCATGTTTTATTATTTCAACTGATTCCATGCAGGTGACCAGTCCTGGAGACATCACTGGGGACACAAGTGATCGCAAGGCATTTCAGTTTGCAATTCACTTCATGGTACATTGTAGTCGGATCTTATAAAACAACACCTGCGAGAATCAACAGGAATTGGATGCTTCATACAAACATACTCCTCCACACCCGGAGGCAAGAGAGCAAACAAAATAAAACAAAAATAGAAAGGTACGGATCACATTTTCAGTGTCACTGCCTGCCCATCACTGCTTGTATTCAGAGCTCTGTATATGATGCCATTCTTACATCACCCATCCATTCTGCTTTAGAATATATGAGATGATGCTCACATATCTGATCTGATCACCACATTAAGGACCTCAGTCCCTAGTGCCCTGCTAATGCTTCTATTCACTGTCAGTGGACTATGAAGGGTTCTGTTCTCAAACAGAGTGTGATCGGGCCTTTTCATTACAGATGGACTTGCCAAGCCTGCTTTGTTTAGCCTCTGTGTATGTAACAGATGAGGTGAGGCTGATTTATCCGCGCGAGGACACAGCGTTGACCTGCCCTGGTGCTCGATGGGGCACTAATGCGCCTCCTACAGGTGGAGCGCATGGCCAAAGCTGGCGCGCTGCCAGGGGGAGGGGCATCTGCTCGCTGTCGGACCCGGGCTGCTGCTAGCCGGTCAGCCTGGCATCTCAGGAGCCAAAAAGTGCTCATGCCAGCAAACGCAGCTGCAGACTCTGCACGTGGTCACACGAACGGCACACACGTGAGGAGCATTGGCTTCGAACTGGGCCACGCTTTGAATAAGAGCTTGCACCTTCAGCTGGGCGGTTTGTCTCACTCAGTGTGGATGTTCTTCCTCCATCATGCCAATTAGCCTCATTAATCGCAAGGGAAGAGGGATTAATGCCTACTGGTGCCCCGGATGAAAACCTCGCACCCTGCACACACCAGCAGCAGAGCAGAACAGGCTGGGAATGAAATCATACACACAAACACACTCGCACACACACTTCCAAGCCTAAGACCTTGTGAACACACTTGTATTACTGGCTTCAGTGTTTTTTAACCTAGGTGTTACTACCTGCACTGGTACCTGCAAACACCATACACAGATATACCTGAATTGCCTGAATTATCTCAAACCTTTAGATCTTATAATATGGAAATACTAGAAGTTGCAATAGAATTTACTTTTGAACACATAGTCACCCAGCTCTAACAATGAGAAAGATAGCCCAAATGACTCAGAGGATTAGGCATAGCTGGCTAATCAGACATCGGCACTCTTCAATTAGAATTCCACACAGGTTTAGAGGAGATCCGAACGCCTTCCGACACCCTAGCTGTGGCCGCCTCAGAAGATCTGTGCGCTCTGGGGGGGAGGGGCCACATGGAGTGTGTGCTGCTGCCGCTGTGAACAGCACCACCCGGATCCGGTTCTCAGACAGCGGGACACCGCCCACCGCCGGCCACAGATGGTATGCTTGATGCCGGGATCTGAACTGGGCCGGGCCGGTCCGGAGGGATCTGAAGGCACGTGCCGGCTCAGCGCACGCGCCTGGATAAATGTGAAACCTGGCTCAGAGCCAGTGGCCACTCGGCTGTTTTTTAACCAGCTTTAAGGTTGGCCTTGCCGATGCCTGCCTGGGTTATCCTGGGAGCTGTCAGAAAAGGTGGCATATGGCACTGGCTGTAGACGGCAGGCCCACACTGGACACCTGTTCAAAATAATGCAACACACACATGTCCACGTACTCACATGATCATTGTGCAGCAAGTTAATGTTTTGTACTGCTTTATGGAGGCTGTGTCAAGATGCTGAATGATGGATGAGGTTGGAGTGGCGTGTTATCAGACACAGGCTCAGAGGAACCAGAGCAGCCTGAGCCAGGGGCTGTCAGTGGCCGGACAGGCTGTCACTCACCCAGGGGGCTGGGGCCAGCCAAGGGGAACAGACAGGAGCTCTGACCCTTCTGTCTACTATCACTTTCTCACTCTGTGCTTAGAGGTGTTTGTGTGTGTGTGTGGGTGTGTGTGTGTGTGTGTGTGTGTGTGTGTGTGTGTGTGTGTGTGTGTACCCATATTAGCTCACTAGATACCTATTGCTCATAAAAAACATGCATGCTCAAACTGACACATGCAGTATCATAACCTGTTTGTCAATGCAACATACTATATATATATATATATATATATATATATATATATATATATATATATATATATATATATATATATATATATCACATATATTGCCTATGCCAACAGTCATATTTTGACACAGATATATTTACACACATCCTATATACCACCGGCAGCTTCCTTAATGATAGAAACCATTTCCATGTTCCTTTCCAATGTGTCTTCAAATGCCAAGACTGTCCAGGGTCACCCAGGTGCAAGCTATTTTGGTCCTTTGTAGGACCATTTGAGTTACCCCAGGCAGGTATTGGTATTGCATACAATACCCTGCTGATGGGGAAAAGCTGATATCAGAAGGACAAAGGGCAAAATCACTCGTACTGCCGCTGTTGGTCTGTGGGAGAAAGGGGCACTACTGAGCCGCCAACCCCCCCCAACCCCCCCCCCCCCCCCCCCCGAGCTGTGTGGTAAGATGGCAGTGATGGTCAGTAATAGTGATTGCTCATCACCTCCGTTACTCAAATCAAGTCTGTAACGTATCGTTTTCAATCTCACGGGTATGGTGGATGTGTGCGCACAGGTATCCTCACAGACATCTTCCGACAACCAAGGGCAGACACGTCAAGACTTGACACATATGTCAAGACCGGGCAAATCTCTGTCTCACACATGGGGACACACACTCACTCACACTAAGTCATCATCCCTGATACATACTACTGATTCTCTGCTTTCCAGTACAGCTGCAAGTGTAAAGGGTATTGTCTTCCTGGTTACTCCCTACTAAACAAACGCAAGGAAGTTCTCCGATTATGCCTTAGCAGTACAAGGACAATTGCCTCTGAGATCTGCACGCAACAGTGCTATAAAATAAGGGGAGGGGTCAAATATTTTCCCGACCCACATTTGTCTCCTGCTCCCATTTACTGCATTGAGTAGTTGTCATGCAGATTTTTTTCCCCAACCGTTTGTTTTATGAGAACCTATTCCATTGGTTGCCGCTTCAAAAAACCAGCCTTCATTCTTCATCTACTGAAACCTGCGATGAATTACAAATCAGGGGAATAAACTGACAATAAAAAGGCAGCTTTATTTGCTCTTTGTTCGGATCACCAAAAGAGACAGAAAAAGTGCGATGGGAGTCATTATAGAGCGTTCTGATTGCCTACAGAACATTTGGGTAGTGTTCATGCTACAATGTGTCAAAAACTATTTTTGAGTTACTAGCAAGATAAAGTTGCATTTTGCAGTAGCTAATGTGTCTTGTGCCAAGGAACTGATTAGCACGCTCACCTCAGCCTCCCCCCTCCCGGTAATGTCTCACGATTTTATCACGTCTCATACCAGGGGTCATTCACTGATAGGTACTATAACTCTGGACGACCGACTGTCTCTGCTGCAGTTTACTACTATAGTATGCTAATGCTCTATTTAGTACATTCCAGGCTATGTTAGTAAAGTACACAACACTTACTGACCATACAAAATGAAACAATAATGGTAGCAGGCCAAGTAAACTTGTTCGATTTATATGGCCTTGAAAATGGTTAACACAAAATGACAATGACAATGACTGAATAATTGTATTATAATACTTGTAGCCTTGAAAGAAACGAAAGCAATACTTTCAAAAACACTGTAGAGTCGATGTTACGTCTCATTGGAGATGAGTGTCTAATAATTTGATACACCCACTTCAGGTTAGGAAGAGGTTGGTAAGGAGGTGATTACTTGGATGTGTGATCAGATGATCAGAGCCTTGGAGATAGATGGGCTGAAAAAATGTCAGTGTAACTACATCGTAGAAAGTTTCATAGTAACAGGAAAGTAATATATACGTAATGTTACATCAGTTTGGAAAGTGACATTTATTGCTTTGAAAATATTGCTTATGGTTTATTAATGCTGTAGTCCGTGGTTTTTGACGTTAGCTGCGGTTTGGTGTGCTACTCTAATATAAATGTTACCCTTTCTTGAAAAGACTGAGTGCTCGGAAACGTGCAAGAAGTCCAGAAATGATTAAGTGATCCCAGCATTTCGACAGCTGCAGAAACACAGTGCAAAGACGCACTCCGCTACTTCAGGCAGCCGTTTGCTGAAAGAGAGCGGGAGCACAGGCGGGAAAATGAACGGGAGCTGATTTTCTGACGGCGTGAGCTGTGGCTTACTGCACAGACAAACAAGCAGGCGGTTTTAAGTCTCTGTCTGGAGTGGTGAAAGCCGGCGGTGCAGAAATCGTGCGTGAAAATAATGCAAACAGATTCATTTGCATATCGTCGGCAGTTTAAGGCTGAGAAGGCGCCAAAGAGCCGTAACTGCGCATGACGCTTCACACATCAAGAAAGCAGGCGTGATCTGGCAAGGATTGCTGCTGAAATGGGCGACAGAAAAAGGAATACGAGTGATCACTTTATTGGGTGCCCCCACTGCGTAGATGTTTCTTTCACAAGCCAATATCGTTGCGATCAGTTCTATGTGCTCAGAGGTTAGCTGACAGCTGGAAGCTTGTCTTGTTCTCTTGCACAGTTAGGTTTTCCAGTGGCAGTGAATGAACTGTTCTGGAAATGGTCAGGTGATGTCTAGGTATTTTGTGTATGTAAATGCGTATTTATCAGCTTATGCTCCAAAGGCTTAAAGTACTCTAAACTTTAAAGATCCATAAATGCGTGCAATTGCCTTTTGTCATCAAATTTTTACGTCACCCACGAAGAAGGCTAATAAAAGCTGGCGATAGGCTATGTGAATTTGAAAAAAATATTTTGGTATATACGGATATGCAGCATGCATTATATTATAATATCTTAAAACTGCTAGATGAGTGTGGATGTGCATGTATAATCTACCAAAATTATTATTGATCACATGAATGCCAAAAACACCAGGAGAACTTTCATTTGTGCTAGTTGAGATCGGTCACAATGCTACCAGACCACCAAGAAGAAATGTCGTGATTTGTTATAAAACTCATTTTCATACCATTTCCCACTGTGACATCAATATTGTGGAGGTCATTACTGTCTTACCGATTTACAAACGATACATTGTGCAACCCTAGATGACATCTATAGGTAAAATGTTTGTTAGCCTATTATGCACAGCTATAAAACAATGTACTAATGAAGTTATCATAGTATAATGGGTTTAGTTACATTCAGCTGTTCAGTGTTTCAATGTGTTCAACAACCTACATTTTGATAATGTAGCACTGGCTATGAGCTCTCAGATCTGCTCCTCTGCCCCTACTCCCCCTACACCATAGCAGGATGCCCCAATCACATCTGGCCTCTTCACTGCACAGCTGCCAAGCCATTTCTAATTGGAAATGCTTTCAGCAGCAATAAATCCATCACCGTATGAAACAGTTTCGGTTTTCACATACATTTGATTCATCCAATTATTGTAAGTTCTTGTCGATATTTAAGTTCCATGCCCTTTGCTTTCCCCATCTGTAGAGTTCTGAATTTGTGTCTGTGCTCCAGGCCCTACATACACTTAGCCATTTCCTCTCTTGGCTCTGTTCCAGCCGAGGTGTTACCCATGTGTCTTTTAGCCATATGGGTACGTTAATCAGGTGATAATCACGCTGCCACACTTTACTGTGCTCTCTAGCTGCTAGAACCCATGTTCCACCATGCATCACTCCTCTCAGAACAGGCTTCTGCAGCCAGTATGTTTGGCATTGTTCGTTTCTGCATGAGTTACATAGTCATTTTTTACAGATTTGAAAATAGATATATATAAAATTTTAAATATAAAATAAAATAAAAAGTTTTGCATGTTCATGTCATTAACATCGTGGTTTTTAAGTCAGAGCGGGCACTGGTGTGCAATTTGTCCAAAAGTGGTTCCACAAGTTGAGAGGTTGAGCGCAAGAATACGAAACAATCGTTAGAAAGACGCATGTCTACCACGATGCCTAGTTAGAAGCTAAAACCTTTATTTAGTTGTGCCTGTCACTGTTGTAAGTGGCACGGCTGCATAATTGACTAATTACTGCTATTAAATTAATGACATTTCATTATATTTGCAGGGGTTAGAGTCCGTTCACTTGCAGCACTGACGTGCAAAATTGGCATAATCATCTCAGTCTTCTATATAAGTGGGACATGTCACTGAGGACCATGGGGGTAATGAAGGGGGCCTGGGCAGCCGAGCTTTGCTTCATAATTACCAATCAATTCGCAAGGAGCTCAGCAGCCTGGCACTAATTACCCCCACGCAGGTCTAGTGGGGGCAGAGAGGTCAGTTCCTCTTCCATCTGATTCACCACGACGAGCGTTTCATACCTCCGCAGCTTAAACCCCAACAAAAGAGAGAATGGGTGTGATTCTCTGAGAAGCAAACACACCATTGTGCTGCGAGATCGCCCCTGGTTCACGAACAGCGCAATGACCTGCCTCAAACGGAGAGGAAGGAGTGGTGTGATGGGGAGTGGTGAGTGTAGGCGCGGCTACATATGGGGCAGAGCTCCACTAATCCCTACATATGAACAGGCAGCTGTTTCGCTACGGCTGACTTTATGTTTTATGTAGCAGTGAGGAGTTCATGGTGGCCAACACATATGATGCCATGATTTTAATACCTCCTCCACATGAACAAACACACACACACACGCACACACACATGGTGTAAAGACACATGCAGACATCATGGAGTCATGCGATGGCACGTGAAAGGGCTGAGATGGTGGAAGTGTAGTAAAGAGCATACAGGTGGATGGACCGGCACAGAGGGTGTGATGAGCAGATGGAAAGGTCAAGTCCCACTCTCTCTGGGATGAAAGACCTCAGTGCAGGAAAAGGTCACTTGAGCATCCTATATAGTAGACTTCGCAAGCCGTCAGCTGTCAAGAGACGGAGAACTGCTGGGAAGCCGAACAGGGATGTAATATACTCAACTGAAACTCAACTTAGAAATCACAGCTTGTGTTTTTGTTTATTTTTTGCACTCTTATTATCTCCCAACTGAGTTGTTTACTACACATCTGTAGAATTGCCTTGCACTAAATGCATTCACTGGTGTAGCCAATAAGAGAGGCACTATATCTAACGTGGCAGTAAATGTTAGATATTACTCATCCTAGCCAATTAAGCATAAAGTGGCTCAAAGCTTCAGTTTGAATCTTCCGTCCCTTTTAAAAGCCTGCAGCTTTTGTTGCGATTATACGGTTTTCCATTAAATTTGAATAAACCTCATACTGTGCGAATTGGGTTTTATTTGAAAACAACATTACAACAATGAACAACAAACATACACACAGACATGCATTTTACCATGTATACTCGTATAGCCCATGTGGTTATACATTTATTTTATACATAATTATATATAATTCACATGGTTAAAGTCTGCTTGGCATCACAATTCTTTTTGTCTATTCTAGCATATTATCATAAATGACATTAGGCAACATTGAATTATTGGTGTGGAATATTAGATGGCAAATGACAAACATTTGTATGCGGCCATCCGTATGTCTCCTAGTTGGTGGACTGCTGGTTAAGTGGAAAAAGATGAACAGACCAGCCGCAATGATATATATTCCTATATCTCCATATTAGCCTAAAGGAGCTCCACCTTAGAGAGGGGGAGGGGCTATTTTATCTGTCAATCCACCCCACTGTCCCCAATAGATGAATAACATTCTTTTCCAATAAGATTCCCATGACAGATGAACAGACGTGTACATACACGCTCTCTCTCTCACACACACATGCATGCACACACATGAACACACGCACATAGATGTTCACAGTCAGTCTCAGAGTGTTTCGGAGATCCCTGTAGGGTGTGTGCTATCAGTCAGGGTTATCATCTCAGCCTGGACACAAGATCAATCAAAACAGCACATTTTCCCTGCCTTTCTTCTCGTGACCCTGTTGTGTTTTATGGAGGAACAGAATCAGTTAGAGAGCAGCATTGGGACAACAAGATGGATTACTACATTTGTGGGTAACAGACAAGGGTTAGGGCCTGCAGAGAAATAAGCCAATAAGGGGGTTTCTGCGTGCACCGAAATACTAGTCACCATGCCTCTCACTGTCACACACACACACACACACACAGAAAACCATCCACCCACCCACTTAGGCAATACCTGGAATACACACGTGCACAAATCACAAATCACAAGCCAGGTGAGCCATTCCTTTTCTCTGAAGGTGTGGAGTTATAGTCCCTTGCCAAAATGGTTGATGTTACTCTCCACGGCCATCAGCACACAGCAGCACATTTTCTGTTCCTGTATGGTTCCTCTTGGCCACTTTGTCATGTTAGACGCAGACTGGCTCCAAGCCCACCAAGCTAAGCCGTACTTTGTCTAATAGGCTGTTGAAACATACTCTAATACCTTTTTGTCATTTATCCTGCTACATTATATATATATATATATATATATATATATATATATATATATATATATATATATATATATATATATATATATATATATATATATATATATATCAGTAGCGAACCGTGACCTATAAACCTGGGCCCGCTACACCCCCCCAATTTTTTTTTTCCTCTCCTAATAAACTGCACTAAATAATAAAGAAAAAACCGAGACGACAGTATAGCTTTAGAAACGCATGTAGTGCGTTCAAATAACATTTGTACTAGATAACTTGTTAAGCAAAATAAGTTTCCAAACAAAATAAGGTTTCACAGCTCCGTGGTTCTCGCAAGCGGAATATGTAAATGAGGACGTCAAAGGGCCGAATCGAAACTAGCTAGCGGCGGTAGGCTAACGACAGCTAGCGTCACCACAGCGGGCGGAAATTATCATACAGTTAAGCCCGCCCACTAAGAGGGAAGATATGATTGGTCAATTTTACTGTCATTTGAAACTGGTATTGCGCTGAATTATATCTGTAAACGAACAGCGGGCATCACAGTCCTGATAGGGGGAGAGACAGGCTCACAGGCTTCCACTTAACCCCTCACCTTCCAACACAGATTGAATAGACACGGTTGAATATTTTATTTGCTTATATTTTTTGTAATTGTTTAGATGTCGATTGTAATACTGTAAGTAGATAAAATAAAATTGGATAATTATATATATAATGTTTTAAGAATATTTTAGGCCCTCTGAGAGGGCGTAGAGGGCCCTGACGGTTCCCCACTGATATATATATATATATATATATATATATATATATATATATATATATATATATATATATATATAGATAGATAGATAGATAAAGATAAGATAAAGATATATACAAGATAGAGGTTTGGATGCTTAGATGAGTCGTTCCTGTACACTGTTATGTTGAAAATAATATGCAAGGATTTTTTCTTTGGTAAATGGGCAGACGGTTTACTGGCCCACATTCAGACCTTTTGGCTTGAACATGCTCCTAGATGCCCCTGGTGGCAGGTCACTTAGAAGACACAGAGTCTCACTGTCTCACTCCGCCATCAGGTCCTGACAAATGATCATCGGTGATCATCACAGCTGAGGTATTTTCGACCAAAAAGTCAAAATTTAGCATTATTTTTTTTATTCATACAAATAAATAATTTTTTACAAAAGATCTACTTAGTGCATATGAAAACAAAAATCTTAAACAAAAATGTTTAATCTTGAATATCCGTAATTGCAGCTCAAAACATCTTTGAGAGTGAGACAGGAAGAGAGAAAATGAGAGACAGAGTGGGAGAAACATGCAAAATACACAGGAGCCTTATGGTG
Organism: Brachyhypopomus gauderio; assembly: GCF_052324685.1. Lineage (NCBI taxonomy): Eukaryota > Metazoa > Chordata > Actinopteri > Gymnotiformes > Hypopomidae > Brachyhypopomus > Brachyhypopomus gauderio. The sequence goes on along the minus strand of NC_135215.1, from coordinate 25,586,847 downwards.
AGTGGAGCAAAAAGAGAGGAAGGGGCATTAGGTGTCTGTGGCAAGCACATGAAAGTAAGAACGCTCACACTACATTCATTAATCATAACTCTCTCACACCCCCAGGACTAGAAGATCTAACTACCACGAACTATCAGACATGCGCACTGTGTGTGTGTGTGTGTGTGTGTGTGTGTGTGTCACAAAGAGTGTGACTCGCACACATATAGACACTTCCATGAGAAGGAACACCACCAGTGTCACAGCTCTTATATTGGTGAACTCATATTTAATTTCTGCTCCTTCATCAATGGTATTATACATTTTTTTCACACGATTCCAATATTACGATTTAATATAATTATGTTGTAGCTTAAAATAGGCATTTTACTATCCTTTTATCATTCTCATTAACTTGTATTATTACAGAGCCTTAGCAGCTGTAATTAGATATGGCCATTGTAACAAGAGAACTGAGCACTGTAAAAAGAGACACAGGCAGAGTAAGAGGTTAGACACAGCCTCCCTGACACACTTTCAGTGGCATTGCTGAGGAAATTTGCTCCAATGAGAGTTCCAGCCCCTTCGAGGCTCCTGCACTTCCAGACTCCTCCTTCACATCTCTACTCACTGTGTTTGGCAGGGCTTCTCTCCAGATGTGGTTCCTGTATGAACTGAATGCTCTTTACTTGATTAGGAGTAATGTCATGTGACAAATAAAAAACACTCTTGTGTCATTTGGGAAATACCAGCAAAAGCACACCAGGAACACACGTGCAGAGCGCCAATGCATAACACAAATTACCCAAAAAGGAGCTGACACGAATGCCACACAAAAGGACAGAAATAGGAGAGGATGCACCTCTTTGTCGTCTAAGAAGAGTACTTAGTGAGGGATAAAGCCGGTTGCCAAGTCCCCCTTTTACTGCACTTCACTCCTCAATGACCAGCCACAAAAGAAGTAATAGCTCCACATACGTGTAGTTGTTATACCAGGCAACCGAGGACAACTGGGAATCTGACAGGGACAAGTGCTAAAGCTTTCTGAACCACAGCTGCTCTGAGTCATATCCCTCTGTTTAGAGCAGTTGCAATTCTTTTTCTCAAAAAGAGAGAACTTCCTATCACCTCTAACCAGCAACCAACAGGAATAATCTTTCTGATAGTCGTCTATGAACACAAAAAGGGACCTGTTTACATCTAATTAAAGCGCAAAGCCGCTTTGTAAAAGGGCTGAATAAGGTTGCGTTCAGAGCGGCGTGAAAATATTCATTAGCACGTGCGGTGCTCAAAAGAGATTTAGCGTTCCTCCCGTGAGGGGCGTGAAGCCAGAATTGCCCCGCCACGAAAGGAAAGGAGCCAGGAGGGATATGAGCTGGTCCCAGACCTGCCCCTCCACCCCAAAAGCCAAGCTTAATGGCCCAAGCCAAAATAACCAAACTAGTCTCAGATCATCATCTTTCATGCCTGAGAAAAAGTGCATCCAAAACAAAATAAAAAATTTAAATGTCAGGTAGGGTTACTCAAATTCACATCACACGCAATAACAGCTACTGGATTAATAACAGAGGCTGAACTGAAACACGCAGTGATGCGGAGCTCCAGCATGAATGAAACCTTTTAGGTCATCGCGCGTCACACGGCAGCAAAGCGCATCTTACAGCGCGTGTCATCGCCGAGCTGTCCAGTGGCAACAAGTGAGGCCAAGATATCATCAGATGTCATAAGCACACGTGCTACCACAGTAATCGCAACTCCAGTGTCAATACAAGCGAAAACGGTTGTTGATGTTGTCAACTCACTGGAGGATATTCTTTTAACCCATGACCCCCAAAAGCAAGTGATATGAGAGAGAGAGAGAGAGAGAGAGAGAGAGAGAGAGAGAGAGAGAGAGAGAGTGACCTAACTGACCTAAGTGTCCAGCCCTAACTCCGACGGACACAGTTAGATAATACCTCAGACAGGTATGACAAGCCCTCGAGAAACTGCCACGAACAGGGTGCTTTACCTGGGCGATCTCGTACAGCAGTTTGTAGTGTTCCTCTCTCTTTTGTAGCGTGCACAGATTGCAGCCCATCCTGTCCGAGGGGAGGAGGCGGTGGGACCACCCCGCGGGCGTCCGCTAGCGCTCCACGCACACGCACCCACACTAGGGAGCTCCCGCAACTTCTGAGCAGCGTTTCTCATCGGGGGATCGCCCCTCCCGCTCTTCCGCTCACATGCGAAACAATAAACACACCGGACCAAAATCTCAAGATCTTTTTTTTCACCGGCTTCCAAAAAGTGTGTGTTTGAGCGGGCGTGACAGTAGCCGAGTTCGGCGCGTTCCGTTGACCGGTTCTGTGTGTCTCTGCCTCTCTCCTCTCTCGTTCGCGCGCATACTACTGAAGCACATTCGCACACACGCGCGTGCTGTAGTAGAGCTCGCTTAAAGACACGCCCCCTTCTCTCACTCTCTCGCTCTATCTCTCCCTCTGACTCGTGCGCAAGACTACACTTACTTCAAGTCATGAATAAAAAAACAGCTCCATTGGTTATTAAAGGTGGTAGAAGAGCAGTGTGTGTGTGTGTGTATGTGTGTGTGTGTGTGTGTGTGTGTGTGTGTGTTAACTGGTTTTATATTTCAGTATATTTACAAGGTATCGTTTCCATTTCATTAATGCATTATGTTTATGGCTTACAAACATAGTAGCTTATGCTAAAATCATTATGTACGATATTTGCTGCAATATTAAATACAAACATGTTTATTTTTGTTTCCATTTTGTATGTGTATACTTCCCTTTATGTAGTTTTGACCTTTTCTTTATGTCTGTGTAAGTTCACCCAGTCAGTTACTATTGCAGTTCAATAGATTCTGATATTTGAACAAAATAAAAACTGTACAGCAAGAAATAATAAAGTGCTAATAAAGTATTACAAAAATATGGGTAATATGTTGTTATAGCACAAACATCATTAGGGTTTTACATGAACAGTGTTGCTACTTTGAAATGACTTGATAATCATAATGTTATTAGTAAAATATGTCCAGTTAAAAATGTAAAAAATGGAGCACCTGCTGTAAAGCATGACAACTGATTGTCAACAAATTGGCTTCCTGACTAGCTGCAGAGGTGGCGAGAGGGATGTGCAGTTAACAGCAGACGAGCAGGGCAGTTGTCTGCTGGCTGTGGACCGCGTCTCTCGGGAGGCAGTAATCCGATTTGCAGAGCTTTAATTTCACTCGGCAGGCCAGAAGAGTAGAAGGGTGAGCACTGATGCCCACATCAGGAACCTCCCTGTGCTTCACACCCCTCCAGCTAACACACACACACAAACATGCACTGCACTTCATGACACAATCATTAATACTGTGGCCTACATAAAAATGCTGAGCAGGCCTAGTTTGAAGTTCGGATCAAGAGAGCAAAAGGAAAATATCTAACTTTCAAAGAGAATTGCAAAATACATTGGCACTGGTCTGGAAAAGTATGGTAGAGTATGACATGGTCACTTTACCACATTCTCAACAATTGGGCAGGTCCATGTTTGGTGTTCACCATGAAAAACGTTCAGGTCTGAATGCTCCATTATGCTATAGGGAAGGTTTTGCTTGCAAGGTTAGAGCCATTTATTCCTTCAGAAAGGAGGCTCACTGCAAATGTGTAATGTTATTCTGATTGAACAACTTTTATAAGAATGATTTTATAAAAAATCATTCCTGATAGAAGTGGTCTCCCCCCAGAATAAGACAGGAGGGATCTCTGAATGGTTTTATGAGAATCAAAATGAAGTAGGTCATAAGGTGGGGCCTTCATATAACCCAAGTGAACAGCAGTGGAAGCCTGATGTGGACCATTGGACAAGTGTGTTAGACACTATCATCATCAGAAGTCCAGTTGAGGGAAGAGTGGTGTTCCAGTGTGGTGTACAGTCTATGGATCACTTAAAGGCCCAACACATTACTAAGACACACGATGTTGTTTATCCCTTTTTAATTTGTCCCTCATCTGTACATTTAAGTCTTCTGACCTCATACTGTTTCAGTTGGAAACCGACACCACAATTTAGTACACTGAACACTTTGAAATTATTCTGTGCTTCCTAAAAAGGCAAAATCAGAGACATTCAGTTTTATCCTTCTCATTTTCACAAAAGCATGAAAAGGTCATCTGAGAAGGTGTTCTTTAGGATAACAAGAGGAGATGTCATCCCAGTGACCCTTTAAAGGTGACATCACCAGAAAGTGCTTTGAGCTGCTACGGTGAGGTGACCTCATCTCTGTAACCCTGAGATACCCGGAAACAGCAGCACATTCAACACCACGGTCATACAGGTTCAAGTCAGGATCAAGTTCAAAATTAAATATGCAGTCTGCAAGGGTAAAATCCCCTCGATGAACCTTGATGACGTTGTCTGTGTATGTAAAATATATGTAAGAAGAGGGTTAATTTTTACAAGTCCTGGAAAAGCACTCATTTACAATTCTGACCCCAGTGATATCATTGTGGCAGAAATGTCAGTTGTGTCTTAGCAAATGATCAAAGCTTTTTCAACCTTGGCTGTTAACACCGTCATGTTCACTCAGCATGTTCACTGCTGACTAAGCTCTGACTCTAACCACCGATCCTCCTAGAGGAAATATCAGGAACTTTTTTCTCCCCCATAAAACGTTCCATAAGGAGACAATGGACAGGTGTCAGATGAGGAAGGTTTCACCCAGGCAGTCACAGTCAAAGTGAAAATAAATTTTATATTTATATATATATATATATATATATATATATATATATATATATATATATATATATATATATATATATATATATATACACACTACCGTTCAAAAGTTTGGGGTCACTTAGAAATGTTCTTATTTTTGAAAGAAAAGCAGTTTTTTTTTCTATTTAGCTAACATTAAATGCATCAAAAATACACTCTATACCTTATTAATGTGGTAAATGACTATTCTAGCTGTAAACATCTGGTTTTTAATGCAATATCTACATAGATGTATGGAGACCCATTTCCAACAACCATCACTCCAGTGTTCTAATGGTACATTGTGTTTGCAAACTCTGTAAGGAGGCTATTGGATATTTAGAAAACCCTTGAAAACCTTTGTGCAAGTAGGTTAGCACAGCTGAAAACAGTTTTGTTGATTAGAGAAGCTATAAAACTGACCTTCCTTTGAGCTAGTTGAGAATCTGGAGCATTACAATTGTTGGTTCGATTAAACTCACAAAATGGCCAGAAAAAAACAACTTTCAATTGAAACTCGACAGTCTATTCTTGTTCTGAGAAAGGAAGTCTATTCCATGCGAGACATTGCCAAGAAACTGAAGATTTCCTACAATGGTGTGTACTACTCCCTTCAGAGGAGAGCACAGACAGGCTCTAACCAGAGTAGAAGGAGAAGTGGAAGGCCCCGCTGCACAACTGAGCAAGAAGACAAGTACATTAGTCTCCAGTTTGAGAAATCGACGCCTCACAGGTCCTCAACTGGCAGCTTCATTAAATAGTACCCGCAAAATACCAGTGTCAATGTCTACAGTGAAGGGGCGACTCCGGGATGCTGGCCTTCAGGGCAGAGTGGCAAAGAAAAAGCCATATCTGGCTAATAAAAGAAAAAGATTAATATGGGCAAAAGAACACAGACATTGGACAGAGGAAGGATTGGAAAAAAGTGTTATGGACAGATGAATCAAAGTTTGAGGTGTTTGGATTACACAGACGAACATTTGTGAGACGCAGAACAACTGAAAAGATGCTGGAAGAGTGCCTGACACCATCTGTCAAACATGGTGGAGGTAATGTGATGGTCTGGGGTTGCTTTGGTGCTGGTAAAGTGGGAGATTTGAACAAGGTAAAAGGGATTTTGAATAAGAAAGGCTATCACTATCATGCAACACTATGCCATACCCTGTGGACAGCGCTTGATTGGAGCCAATTTCATCCTGCAACAGGACAATGACCCAAAGCACACCTCCAAATTATGCACAAACTATTTAAAGAAGAAGCAGGCAGCTGGTGTATTATCGGTAATGGAGTGGCCAGCGCAGTCACCAGATCTCAACCCCATTGAGCTGTTGTGGGAGCAGCTTGACCGTATGGTACGAAAAAAGTGCCCATTAACCCAATCAAACTTGTGGGAGCGGCTTCTGGAAACATGGGGTGAAATTTCTCCAGATTACCTCAGCAAATTAACAGCTAGAGTGCCAAAGGTCTGCAATGCTGTAATTGCTGCTAAGGGAGCATTCTTTGACGAAAGCAAAGTTTAAAGTAGAAAATAATTTCAAATAAAAAAACCCATTATTTCTACCTTGTCAATGTCTGGACTATATTTCTATTCATTTTGCAACTCATTTGATAAATAAAAGTATGAGATGTCAGGGAAAACACAAAATTGTCTAGGTGACCCCAAACTTTTGAACGGTAGTGAATATATACATATAGTGTCTTTTACCACACATGTTGTCACAAAGCAGCTTTACAAACACGTGGGTCAAAATCCCTAATGAGCAAGCCAGTGACAACAGTGGCAAGGAAAAACTCCCTAGGCAGGGATTAGAAAGAAACCTCGGGAGGACCATGAATCAGAAGGGAACCCAATCTCCATTGGCCGGCCCAACTAGTATCAGTCCAGTTTTATAGTTCTGTATCTAGGCCGCGCAGCCTCAGGTAGGGGCAGGTAGTGGCAGTATTGGCACGTCCACTGGCAAGCCAGAGCATTTTCTATGTACTTTAAGTAACCAGGATACAAAATGCAGGTTAAATATGTAAATATGTAAGCAGCCTTACTTGTTCATAAGGCACCTGACAATCTTGAATCAAATGACATCTCTCACTCCTCAGATGACTCACACATCCACGGAAAGATCCATGGCATCTACCTTACAAACGACAGCTACATACTTGGCAAAGGAAAGCAAATGTCTCAGATCAGACAGGTAATTCAACAGAAATTATTTTGAATCAGGCGAACAGGCACCATTTTAAGTAAGTTTAGTGATAAGTTTTGGAAAAAACATTTACTGGTGTTTAAATGATAACATCCATGCTGTCTCATCAGGCTCAAGTACCCTCTGAACTCTGTCAGATTAAGACCCAATGAACTTCATTGGGGTTAGAGCATTAGATGTTAGGTTTTAGTAGAACCCCTCCCTTCCCAGTACTAAATTAACACCTTGTGATGGAGTTCTGTTGCCACCTGAAGTAGATGGAAGTTCGATTGAGTCTGTCACTCAAGAGAATAAAATATGTGCTGTGGCTATCAGAGAGCTGGCACTTGGGTCTGAGTGCCAGAGCACAAATTTGTCACCCTCAAAGCTGTAGTTCGCTGATGGGTATGGATGCTACCTTCTTCCTTCACTACACACCCAAAGTGACTAATTAGCAAGGGTGGTGTTAATTTTACTGCTGCTGGACACAGCGTCACAGCACTCAAGATTTTGTTGTGTAGAAGATAGTGAAGGAGGCGTGTGATAGCTCAGCTTAAGGAGGCGCACGATTGCTCAGCTTGCTGGCCAAGGCTCATTTTTGCATCAGCTCAATCGGAGAGAGAACAGGGTCCATCTGCCTCACAGCTGGGGCTCACCACATCGCTGTACCAGAAATGATGGGCTTTCAACGGCCAGCCCCCACCACAATCCATACACGGTCACACGAGCTAACGTGCGGGCAGGCTCCTCTCTGACATGTTAACCCAATAGAGCAGCTCCCATAAACAAGATTATGGGGTTCCCCCCAGTCCAGCCTGGCAGTAAAACCACTCTCTCTGGCTGTGGGGCTGGAAACAGCCCTAGAGGGTCTTTTAAAGCACCCCCAGCATCTGTGCCAGATCTGAAGCGCCTGCCATTAAGAGCCAAACTCAGTGACTACCAACTGCTCTCCATGGCAGAGCTGGCTATGGTTACATTTGCACAGCAGGAGTACAGTAAACTAATGCCACCTATTCACTCTCCTCCCCTCTCCTCCCCTCGCCCGATCTCTCTCCCTCTCACCCTGGAGAGTCCAGTCGTGTCAGGTTGCACTTAGCCAGCTGTTGTGTTGACTGTATATTCAAAGAGGGATCTCAGTTCACTCTTTATGGTGCATTTGTTATTGTCTTGTTCTTTTGCGCTAAGAGTTAATGTATGTGTGTGTATGTGTGTGTGTGTGAGAGAGAGAGAGAGAGAGAGAGAGAGAGAGAGAGAGAGAGAGAGAGAGAGAGAGAGAGAGTGTGTGTGTATATAAACAAGTGCACATGAAGGCCACACCAGCTGTTCCCCCATTGTCCAGGTGCTTAACTAGATTATAACACTAAGCATTGGCCATGTAATCACTGCACAGAGGACAGAACACATGAATGGACACACACAGACACACACACGAAAGAAACCTGTAGTGGGTCTCGATCTCTTTCATTTGCCACATGTTTTGCATGCAACCTTTATCTCTGGATCTGTCTAGTTTAAGGCTTGGAGGCACTTTGCATTTAAAACTCCTAATCTTGGCCCACAGAACGAGGCTTTAGGAAGTGAAAGGGCAGATTTGACACACTCCATCAGCCTCCTTTCTTCGCTTGGTTCAGGTGTTTTCTGCAGCCTGGTCTGTGGCTGCTGGCCACACCCCTCCCCACCCCCTAAGCCTACCACATCCTTTACTCATAACATACATAAACCCCCCTCCGGATAGTATCCACCCCTTGGAGACTATGCACTTCCAAATCCTTCCTGTCCTATAGAGGATTCCTGATCACGAAGTGCGGAATCAAAATACCAGCCCCCCCCCTCAAAAAAATAAAATCCGGGTCGCAGCTGTGTAAGGACGAGTCGTCCCGGCGTGGTGGACATTACGCTTGCAGCTGTGGACCGAGGGTAAATAGTAACACTTGCTGCATTGATTGCAGTTTCTGTGTGTCCCCATGTATCCCACCAGGAGACCAGTCAATATTTTCAATAACAAGCAAGACTGTAGCAAGGAATCTGGCCCTGTGGGGCACAGGAAAGCAGATGTATAAGACAAATTTACACTAAGGGCATAAACCACCCAAACACACGCGTAAAGACACATACACACACACACACACACACACCCTATCCCATAGCTTGGTGTGTTACTCCTGGTCCCCAGGTTGCAATAATAGCCCTATAAAACTTTTACTGGGTCGAGATTGGCCCAGGCCCCATGGGGCATGCAATCTGAAAGCTGAAGCTGTGTATGCCGACACGTATGCAATGCAATTTTACAGTCATTATGGAGCCCCTTATATCTCATCACTAAAAGGAGACTTTGGAGCTGCAAAGAATGATGGTAAATACAAACTAGATTTCTTATTAAATGAAGGACTGTAGGCAGTATGCTAAAACAATCTGACCATTTGCAGGTTTGAAATTCTCAAATAACTTTGAAGAAGTTCTGTTTCCTTTAAAAATCATCTCCTTTTTCTGTGTGTCTGTCACTGTCTGTCTCTTCCTTCTTCTCTCTCTCATGTTAAAACATTATTCCAGGATGAAAAGAGGGACCCCAAAGGAAGGGTTTTCTTTCTCTGCTTCCCTGATATGAGTGAGTTGGCTCTACTTTGACAGAATGATTTTGCTGTCAAGATTAACACCAGTAAGTGCAATACTTGGTTTCTTGGGATACAAGAAGCTTTTTCAGAGAGCAATACAGTACATCTTGATAGGTTAAGAAATACCAAATTGCACTCTTATAGGATGGATCATATGCAAGTGCAATTTGTATATATATATATATATATATATATATATATATATATATATATATATATATATATATATATATATATATATATATATATATAACTCCTGCAGTATATTGCACTCTGAAGAATGTTCTAGTGCATTGTGCTCTAAGAAAGATGAAGGCCTATTATCTCTGTCCATTTTTTTCCTTTTGTAAATTAATATAACTATACTTCAATATCCTTGGGAGTTTGCAGTCATCTGTATTTTCACAATGTACTGTCTCACTGCATTTTCTCAAGAACGCTCCATTACACAGCCCTGTTTTGTGAAGTGGGAACCTGCGTGTTTCAGCAAAGAGGCCTGTGACAACGCCATGAAAGCAAACAACTTCATCGCCATTTAGAGAGTCCTGAAGCTGAACAGCAGCAAAGTGATTCTGGCTGCCTAAAGGGAGTCGCAGCTGCAGAGATACGTCAGTATGGCCCGCCATCTAACTGACGATGAACATTGATTTTCTGGTTGGGTTGAACAAGACGTGCGCATGGAAATCCGCTTGATGGAGATGCGGATAATCTCATTCTTCTCCTTTAACTTTTCCGTCTTCTTCTTCTCCCTTCCCCCAAAACAGGTTCCCTACCCTTGTCATGGTTGTCATAGCAACCTCGGCATGTAACGGAGTTCGTGACAAAGAGGTAGCAAGGTGAGATTCATTTCAAAAATAGACACCGGAGAGCCGTCGCTGCACTCAGCGGGCAAGCGTGCGTGCGACAGCGTTCGGCTTGCGCCTGTATGCACACAATGCAAAATGTATTTATTTAAATTCACATTGACAGCAGCTAGGCGAGACCAGGGCGGCGTGTTTTGACGTTGTACACGCAGCGGAACGCATAGCGGGTGGGTAGCAGGTGGATTTGTGGTATCAGCCACTAGACTCACCCGATCACAATGAGGTGGATGAGAACCAGAGAATAGCTGGACTGTAAAGGCAGGAGCTAAAATGACAGTTCAGCTTCAGCGGGGCCACTAATCGTTTTCTCCTCACAGCCTCGTCTAGGTGGTTCCGAGTAAGATACAGACGCTGATACAAACTGGCATATCCTTCAGAGTTCTCATGGAATAAAATTCCATACACACACACACACACACACACACACACACACACACACACACACACCCTCTCCACCATAACCCTTAGGAGGTTGTTACTCTGCGACGCCGCAAGGCCTCGTGAAAATCCCCCAGGCTGTGTTGATAATGTCAGTGCTCAGCTCTCCTCCAGTTGATCCAGACCTCCATCTGCCCACCCGCCTGTGGATTTACAACCCCTCTCGCTGCACCCTGCCCTGCGCATACACTCCCCATGACACATCCAGCAAAAGTGTGGAGAGTCAGAAATCCTGTTCTAGAATTCCTGTATGGAAACACACCCAGGCATTTGCAGAATATTCGGGCAAAATGCAGGGGAACGAGTCAAGACCTATTTCAAGAGAGATCTGATGGCACAGACCGTTGAGAACTACACCTCAAGTGCACCCAATCACAAGCGTTTAAAAGGGAAGAGAGGCTTTTAGACCTGCCAGCTCTGAAGTGAAACCCCATACTCGCGCTAATGCCACTGAAGTTGGTCCGACACATAGAGATGGCAGCCCCCTTCCTCTTCAGGGTGGACCATAGCTAATCAGCACTCACACACACTACTCTCTCAGTTTAGCCCTGCTCCACAGAGAGAGAGAGGGAGGACTGAGTGAGATGGGGGAGATAAATACACACATATATATATATATATAAACTCATTCATGTATATAAACACTCAGTGTATTTTTAATTTGTATTAATTTTAGTGATAATCATTTTCAAATTAATAATAACATTCTGGTAAAACTACCTCAAATTGCCTGGAACTAAGAGTAGAGAGAGAGGAGAGAGAAAAAGGACAGAGAGGAGACACAATGTTAATGAGCGAACACTGACCAGAGGTCAGCTGTCAGTGACAGAAGAAACAGAGAGAGACACACTGTTAATAAGTGAACACTGACCATAGGTCAGCTGTCGGCAAGCTGTGCAGAGAGGAATAAAAGCCCATCTAGCATGATAGAGCCATCCAGCACTAATGAAATCATTATAGCCCCTACTCTCACACTCTCCTTTTTAAGAGCACACTCTCAGAATCAATGCTTATAGACATCAGGAAATCCAGCCCTTCCTTTAAGTCCACAGTCCACAGTGGTTCTGTCTGAAGTGATGTTGCCTTGACAGACCCCCAGAAAGCTGTGCTGGAGGCTCAGTGCACTGCAGTGTGATGTTTTGCACACAAGGGCCCCATCCAGCCCAACCAGCTGAACATCTCCTCCCTGTTTGAATGGCCTGCTCATGACAGGCATGATGGTTACCTGATGATGTGCTGACTAGTTCTGAGACAGCGATAACACAACATCAATCCACACCTCAAATATCTTGACCAGAGTTAGGCAAAGCAAAGCCAACACTGATGGATTAGCACCTACAATGTTTAAGTTCACAGAGACCAAACTACCTCTGTATAGCTGAATCTCCCCAGTTCGTGGGACTGGAACAGCAGTCAAACTTAATTAATCTTGAGCAAGAGTCAAAAAAATCCTAAACTGGTCCAAATTGTCTGAAATATATATTTATTCATTCGAGCACTGAACTCATAAATGTCTATATATTTTTCATCTGACTGTCACAGAGACTTGTACCAGCAGTGTTTCAACAACTCATCCTATCAAGAAAGATTGAATAAACCAGAAATTTCACACCACATCAAACAACACAGTGGTGAAATACCACCTCCGTCCCTTCACAGACAAATTCAGTCAAGAGCAACTTCAGCTTTATCCAGACATCCCCAGTGGAATGTCCCAGTTATCAGGACTTGGTAGAACCTGCTAAAATCCAAGAAGAACATGTCTGCGCAGCTGGCCTCCGGCAACGCCCCGCCAGCAAACGGTCGAGTGTCCACAAGTCACATCTCCTAGGCTTTCATGACGGACGAGGCCCCAGGAGTCCAAAAGCATGGTGGCTCCAGCCACGATATCAGCTCTGCGCCTCATTAAAAGCTGATTTACAGTAGCTCTCAGAGACCCCAGATGCCTAGCAGAACACCGTTCCCCTCTACCAGGAACACACACACACACACACCCCTCCAGGGTTCAAGAGTGGCCAACGGTCAAGCAGAAACGTGTGGCAAGTGATTCGTGAATGTGAGGTGGGGCTGGGGTCTGGTATCAGGTGTGTGGGGAGGAGCTGTACAGGGTTATCTGTGCACCTCCTGGGCCCGAGAGAAATCCCAGAGTGGTTGTTTGCTTATTGGCCTGTTGTGACTTTTAGAAGCTGAGGTAATTGGCTATTTGTGGCTTGTGAACGTCGAGCTGACAGACAGCAGAAAGAACAGGCCAGTCATAGATAGGTACCAGATGCCATCATTAATGTTTGAGGGACAGTACATCAGAGGCTTTGATGTTTTGTCAGAAGCACAATCTCAACATAAGCAAATAAAGAAAATGGTAGACAAAGTACACAAGATCGTTACGCTTATTATAACAAGTGAAGTATATGTCCTCAATATTTATATTTGAGCGCAACAGGTAAAGTAAATGGTTTTAAATGTTCTTGAATATTAAAAGTAAAGTGTGTTACAGTTAAAATGTTATTGTGGGTTCGATTTCCAGGAAGGACACATGCTGTCATACTGATTCATATGTAAATCAATCTGGATCAGAACATTTGCCAAATATGACACTTAAAACGACCCAGGTTGTTGTGTAGGAAGCGGTGAATACATCTGCGAAGCCCTTTTACTGCCATTTAATTTTAATCAAATTACCTGCATCTTCCAGTTTCAGCTGTAGGCCTATGTAAAGTAGTTTGAGGTGTGTTAGGGTATACTGTGCCCACTGAGCCATAAAAGCGTTTTTTTTTATCACAAAGTATGCAGAAGTTTCCGGCAGTGGTGATGTTGCTGTCTGCGGATCGGCTAATGAACCACGGTGCTACACACAGACTCAGTACAGAGAACCAAATGCGTGTGCAGGACTCAGGAGGATAATTTAGCCCACAGTTCAGTGATTCGCACTATTTGATGTATTCGAGGCAATGAGAGATAAGACCGCCATAGCAACTGCTTTTTTTCCCTCATAAAAAGTGAAACCAAAAGATATTTTTAAAAATTAACAGGTATGTTTCCTGCTGTAAAAATAAACAAGGCATAAGTCTAAAGACTAATCGCAGTGTTATGCTATTTATTTCAGGTCTAGGAAACACGATTCAAAAGCAATTTATGTTTACACCATATGTTTTCGACCGTTAATGCGCTAGCTCGCGCAGAAATGAAGATTGGTAGGCTACAGCTAATGTCGAAGTAAAGAGGGCAAATGCAAGGGAATGTTAAAGTGTTTGATGACGTTAGTTTAATGTAAATCTTAAAAGCCACGCTTCCCACAGTAAAGCTGTAGCCATTAAACTCAGCCAGATAAATTGGCGGTCCGAATTGTAGTGGCAAAATAAATTTCAATTACAGTCTCCATTATCTAAAATTGGATTTCTCTTAGACACCCTCCCATACGCCCACGTGTGCGCGCGCTCACGCACATTTAAAAAGGACTAATCATTAGAAGGTCAGCGGAAACCTAAGAATCGTTGCTTTGATGTGGCCAACAAAGTCGGCGCTAATCAAATTAATTACACCAAACCTTATCTGCCAGGATCAATACATTGAGGCTCCTTTGAAGATCACTCTGCTTCTTCAGCAGGCCACACGCGTGTATTCGTGGCGAACACTGCACCGAGCCGTGCTATGACGTTCATTCATACATCTCGAGAGAGCTGCGACAGTGCGCGGATCAATACACCCGCAAAGGCACAAATAGGAGTGTAATAGCGCTATGCCTTTATTGTGGGAACGCGGATAAGCAAGAGAGCTTCACGCGGCCATCCAAAGAGTCCTTTAATAGGGTTCAAATGACCTTTTATTCAAAGACAACGGCGATCTGAAAATGACAGCATATAGTTAACATAGCCTATAGCAGGACAGTCAGCTCTCTATAAATGCGTTCTGAGGCTTCGCGAGCGTAATTGCGCGTGTGCGCTTATACTTAGAAAGAGAAAGAAGACGGGCATCTGCCCTTAATAACCTGCTGCCATGAGTGCTATTGGGAAGGAGGCTCACGAGAACCTCCCCAGGTGCCCAGCAAGGGAGATCTGTTCTGCTCCGCTCTGCTAATGGATCCGCATCAGACATCCGGAAGAACGAGCTCGCTCGAAGGACGCAAAACATTCTCCCAAAGGAGGACTAACAACAGGGCACTGTCAGGGTAGATGAGAAGTCTGCTGCCTTTTCTGGCTAAGTTGATAATAAACAACAAAATAATCACTGTGTATCTGAGAGATGGGGCAGCTCACGGTTGTTTTGATTCACTCTCGGATTTTGCCGTTCCTAAAGGCCCAGGTTGAGTCTACTAGAGTAAAGGCCCTCCAATCTACTAGACTAGTCTAGTCGTCGTCTTTATCAGCACATCTCCTGCATACGAACAGCACTTTTAACAGCAATGTCTTTGTTAAAAGTGAGACCGTGAGAAACCCTTACGTTTTGGTGAGTTTATACCAAGCTTTTCAATCTTCATGCTCGTTAGACTTGCGGTGCAAAACTTGGAGAGTCTGTGTTTTCCTCATTTTGAAATGAAAGGAAGAAGTTATGTTTGATGACATCTTTTTTTATTTTTCACTATATACTACAAATTGTAGCAAAATTCAACATGGAGGTTTAGTCATTACTGCAGCAAATATGGCATGACTTCAGAACACATATCAGAAATGCCAGGCCTGTCCGCATTGGCTTATGCTGAAACACTTAACATACCACACTAAACAAGGGCCATTTTGCTCAGAATATAAAGTAGATCCAGCAGGGAGAGCTGAAGCTGAAAAATGAAACCACGTTCTGTGAGACTGTATCACAGCTCTGCTCATATGCATAACAGAGCCCATGCCCACTCACTGAGGAGGATCTGTCAGTCATTCTCAGAGTGCACATTGACCTTGCTAGGTGGGGCTGGGGTGAGGGGGAGGGTATTGGGGGGACCAGATGTCATCCCTCTCTGGAACAGATTCACTCCCATCCCTAAATCCCTGCAGAATGTTCTGGGGTCAGCCCCTAGTCAAAGGTCGATGGATAATCTGCATGACCAGTCTGCATGTTTGCATGCACCTCAAGGACAGTGTGGCTGGTGGAACAGATGAAGGAGTGACATATAAGGAGTATAGGTCGAGCAGTGGGAGATATCCATCAGGCCAAAGCTGTACAAACACTCTCTTCACAAATGGAGCGAAAGATCTCGGCCAATAAGCACATGGCTCGCAGCAGACAGGAAACAACGCATGCATGGACAGGCTATGTTCATGTAACAGGGATTTCCATCTCAAGGTTCAATACCAACTGTACCAGCCTCACATGGTATATGAAGCCAATATCATTATGCACAGATAATCTATTAGCAGCAGGGGTGTTTATCGGCTGAGAGGCACAGATGGGCCAGTGCTGGGAAGAGGGTACTGTAATGTATCACACTCTGAACTGATTCCTGGCAGAGACCCCTGTGACTCTGACTTCACATCCCATTGTGCCAGAGGTCATCTCACTTTCCTTTGCATGGAACGATAGTGCAGAAGACCATCTATGGGGACATGAACTTTGCCCTTTCCTTGGACTCTGACCCAACAGTGACCGAGCTTTTTGAAACCTCCATATCCTGATGCATTAACCTGGATGTTGCAGATTAATCATTCTGCCAGAGGTTTAGTCATAGTCTCGGGTGTCCCGCTCTTTCGCAAGTGAAAATGGGAGGATTGTTAGCACAGCGAATGGAAAGGCAATGAGGAGCACTGCACTGGTCCTAGAACTGATCAGGTGATGGGGACTGATGGAGTTTAGGACAGATCTCAGTGAAGCCTGAGGCCAGGTGTCAAAAGCAACTTGTGCGTGGCTTTGCATGTTAAGCACACTAGGGAGTTATACAGAAATGCACTGCTCAGGTACTGCATAAGAAGGAATGATCCCTGAGGAAGACCTGAAGTAGCAGACAAAACAAGATAAAAATGAGAACCTGCCCTTATCATGAACACAAAAGAGACTGAATATAATTAGCTTGAAATTTTAAGCATCAATTCTGCCTCTCTCTCTCTCTCTTACTCACACACACACACACACACACACACACACACACACACACACACACACACACACACACACACACACACACACACACACACACACACACACACACTCCCTAACTTTAAAGTGCAGTAGTTTGAAGCAGTTTCTCATCCCAGTCTTCATGACCAGCTGGAACAGATGGTCCATATGTCTTCTCTAACCTAGTTCCTAATATGCCTCCACCAGGTTTTGAGTGTCCTGAGTGGCTTGGTTTAGAGCTGGTGCAGAGCAGGAATGTGGAACAGCTGGTGAGTCCCAAGGACTGGGTTGAGAAAAACTGCTGTAGCATAATGGCTAAGATATGTCATCACACACACACACACACACGCACACACAAGTCTCATTAGTCTTTTGATTAGGTGCTGCAATCCTGTGTTTTTACTGTCAGAACTCCTGTCTCATCACCTCCTGCTGCCCTCTGCAGACAGTCTCTGCATCCCAGCATGCTTTAACACATCCGTCTCTGCTTTGCAACACGTGGAGCTACAAACACAGTCAGTGCGCTGTGTGCAGACATGCAAGCCCCCATGAAGAAAGAAGATAAATATTTAATGCCGTCTGTGCTCTGAGACTACTATTAAGCATTATGGATTGCTGGAACAGTGCTTACCCAGGCAGAGATAAGATTACTACCTTCTAAAGGTTCGCCGTGCTGTTTCTGTTAAATATATTCTAGTCCGTGGGGGGTGGGGGGTTGGATGGGGGTTTGGGGTCTTATTGCTCTAATTAGTGCAATGGAGAATGGGGTGGTTGAGTAAAACACAGTCTGTTGGGACACAGTCATTAATCTAAACTGTCATTGCGTATAAAAAGCCACGTGGCTGAAAGATTGCAAAAATTATTTTGTGTGTGTGTGTGTGTTTTTGTGTGTGCGTGCATGCATTTGCATGTGTTTGTGTTTGTCTCAAATGCACAGACTGTGAAACCTTTCCCTCTTTGTTGACATATCTCAGTGGGAGAAGGCACTCAGCATTTCAATCATTCAGCATTTAATCCTGGAATATAACCCAACCCATCCAGTGTTTCATGAACTAATCCCAAAATATAACCCAACCCATCCAGTAATTATGGAATCTAACCTGGTCTGTTCGGTGCTTCATGAACTAATCCCATAATACAGCCCAACTTGCTCAATGTTATGTTAACTAATCCTGGAATACAACCCAGTCTGCTCAATGTGTTTCATTAACTAATCCCAGGACATTGCTCAGTCAGTCAATTGCTTTATTAACTAATCTCAGAATGTAACCAGGCCCATTCAATATTGCATAAAGTAATCCAGCAGCTCTTTGCAAACTCTTTTTCTCCCAAGTGTAATGGCTGGTCTGCCTTTTCAACAGCCTTGTAAGCAATTCTGGAGACTATGGAGACTCTCCATGCTGTCACACAAAACACTTTGTACTCAACAAAAGAGTGTTACTGAGCACAGGAGTGTACCAGAAGTAAGAACTGTGTGTGTGTGTGTGTGTATGTGTGTGTGTATGAAAACATAATTCACAGCATAATACAGCATGAAGCTACTTGGTAAACTACTGACAATTTAAATCCATATCTGACTTTTTATAGATACACAAATCTTGACTGTAGAGAAAAGTGGCAATTATGCTCTGATGAGCACAGCTGAACAAAGACGGAATTCCTTTACAATCAGAGCCTTTTAGAAACGCAAGAAATGTTCTAGGCAAGGTCTCAATAGATTAATTAGGAACTCATGCCTTTGAAGATGTTGTTTAGGTTAATGGGCCTTGATGAAATGCTAATCTAAATCATGATTTCAGACTCCCAACCCCCCACCTTAGACATGATAAATTATCTGCCTGTCATTTTCCTTCTCTCTTTTTTTCTCTTGTACACATACATGAACATACATACATACATACATACACACACACACACACACACACAATCTTATGATTTCTTGTCTGTGTAAGTAACTATGTTTGCATCAGCACTAACCAGGAAGCAAAAAGGACATTCAGTGGCTCTTTTAGCTTTTAGCCAAGTCAGACATGGATTTCATATAACCACAGAAGAGTTTGTGTAACCGCAGAAGAGTTCGTATAAACACATGGAACATGAATGGTGTAAATCTCAGCTTCATGTACATTATCTGTATTTAAAGGAGACTTGGTCAGTTTAATGACATGGTTAGGGATGCAAGAACCAAATATTTTAATGCATTAATAATGTTCTCTATGATAGACTACTTAGTAAATGGTTTTACTCAGAGTGCTTCTAGTTCTGTGATTGTTGGCGATAATTTTACTTTTTTTTAATGGATAAAGTCAGGGACCTAAGTGTCATGGTACCGTTCCTCACTCCTCCCTTCATCTGTGTTGGTATCTACATCAGTGTCTACATATGTTTACGTTCGTGTGTGTTTGTGTTTTTGTCTGTTAATTGGATCACCTCTCTTGTTAATGTTATGTGTTGCATTTGTTTATGTTCTTGTATTTAAGCGTGTGTGTTGTCTAGCGTTGTCAGATGTTCTCTGACTAGTGTGTGTAATGTTCAAATTGCCTGCTCTCTGCTTGGTGTCCTGCTTCCTTGCACAACATTACACTTAGATATGCTTAACAGTTAACTTCAGAAGATCTCAGATATAAAACCTTGATGCTTGCTTACAAAGCCAAAAATGGACTGGCCCCTCCCTACATGATGTCCATGGTCAAAAGCCGATCTGTACAGCGAACACTTAGAACCTCAAGCTTGGCTCGACTTGAAACTCCATGCTTAAAGTCTCATGGAAGACAAAGCTCCAGACTATTCTCCGTCCTGGCTCCAAGATGGTGGAACGATCTTCCATTAGCTGCTAGGACTGCAGAGTCTATTGCTATCTTCAAGCGTAGACTGAAGACTCACCTGTTTGTTGAGTTCTTACCAGAGCACTAACTCAGTTGATACCACTTGCCGTGTTCTTAAATTGTATGTCTGTCTATGGTTATTTTTGCTTCTTGGCAAATGCCTAACTTGCAAAACACTAGGTAATGATATTGACTCCTGTAGTTTAGTAGTAGTCTGACTCAATGGTGTCTTGAATTCTGGCCTATCTGTACTATTTCCTAGGATGTATTCTGTGATCAGAAGCAAAGCACTTTCTAAGTCGCTCTGGATAAGAGCGTCTGCTAAATGCCGTAAATGTAAAAATGTAAATATCTCAAAATGGCTCATCAGAATGGTGTAACGGAGCTTGTCACTTAGAATGGTTAAATGAGTGTTCTGGTTGCTATGCTATCGAGCTGGGTCTTTGGTAGTGAAAGCTCCTCTTTACTTCCTTTCTGACATGGGTTCAAATCCTTGGTAGGGTAACTGCCTTCAGCCTTAAGAATTCAGGTTTTAAGAATTCAATGAGGTTGATCATAGTGTGAATACCTCTGCTTCTCTAGGAGATATTATTCCAACTAAAGCTCTCTGTTGGTATTGGTTCAGAACATCGTCAATCTATCTCTCAGTTCATGTTGCATCCCGTTTTTAAAATAGCCAAATCGGCATCTCTTCAGTTGTGTGAATTATAGACCAATTTCAAAGTTACCCTTTCTTTAATAAACAATGGAGCAAGTAGTTGCAAAACAACTTTTAGCCAGTTTGGAAGAAAACAGTACAGTATCTTGAAATTTCAGTCAGGTTTTAAAAATATACGGGTACTGTTCTAAATGATCATTTAATTAATGTTAATACTGGGCATGTGTCTATATTGGTTTTGGTAGATATCAGTGTGGGGACATATGGTTGATCACAACATTTTAATTGAGAGATTGCACAAATGTGTAGGAATATCTGGGACTACATGTTCCATACTTATCGAATAGAAAGTTTATGGTTTGTACAGATAACAGATTGTTCTCCTGTGCCGATATTTCCTGTGGGATCCCACAAGGATCAGTTCTTGGTCCTATTTATTTTCATTATATAAGCTCCCTCTGGGTAAATTGATTAATTGGTTTAATATTACTTATCATTTGTATGCTGATGATATGCAGCTTTATCTCTCGGTAAAGAGAAATTATTTCAGTAGACTTTATAAGTTTAACTGAATGCATTAAATCCATTAAGGAGTGGATGACCTGCAATTCCCTCAAGCTGAACAAGAACAAACTGAGGTACTGGTAAAAGGTATAAAAGGTGCTAAGAAGGAGCTTGGCCCATTGGCTCTCTAGAATCAATTCTTGTTCTAGAAATTTGGGAGTAATATTTCATCTTGATCTAAAAGAAAGTAGTACAAGTAGTAAATATTTTCAGTTAACAGATATAGACAAAATTAGACACAGAGACAGATACAGGTACTTTTAAAAATACAGAGAGAGTAATTGATGCTTTTATACCATCACATCTTGATTATTGTAATGTTTTATTCATGTCTTTTATAAAAAATCTTTGACATGGCTGCAGATTTTTAAGAAAGCAACACGATGAGTGAAGAGCAAGCATATGATACCAGTATTGGCATCATCGCATTGGCTGCCCATTGCTGTTAGGGTTAATTTTAATTTTTTTATATTATCAGGCAAGAAATGGTCATGGTCCAAATTACACTTCTGAATTATTAGTCCCATACTCAAATGCCAGATCATTGAGGCTCTATAGTCAAAGGTTTCTAGAAGTCCCTAGGGCAAAATGAAAGCGAAATGGTGACTGTGCCTTTGCAGTATGTGTCCCAAAGCTTTGGGGTAGTCTGCCCTTTGATATTAGAAGGGATGGAGCAATAGAATTGTTTAAAAAAAGGCTAAAGATGTACCTGTACACATTAGCTTTTTAGGGCGTACTCACACTAGGCACGGTTTGCTCGTTCCGAGCTGGGGCCCGGTTATTCCCCCTCCCCACTCCCCCTCTGGCCTGCACTCACACTGGCTTCATCAAGCCGGCCCGAGCACGCTTACGTCATCACAACGCCACTTTATTTGGAAAAAAAGCGCGCTCGCACAAAGCTATGGAGTTCCCAATTCTCTTTTTATTGTATTTTTGGGAGTGCAGAAACACGGTGCAAGCACAGATTTATCGATCATTTGTAATTTGCCGCCATGACTGTTTAACGTGAGCATCGCATCACTGACGTCATGTTTGAGTTCCGGCAAAATGAACCAATCACACGAGGCACCAAGCGTGCCCGGGCACGGATACCGAGTCCACGCGAATCGTGCCCTGGCCGACCTCTTCAAACGAGCCCGGGCACAGTTAACTGGGCCGGGCCCGGGCACGGTTCGGAGCGATCACATTAGTCAAACAAACCGTTTATTTAAATGTTTAAACACAGAAGAGTTCATGCAACCGTGTCAGATTTCATATAAACACAGAGGAGTCCATGTAAACATGTGAGATTTTATGTAAACACGGTCCATTTTTCATGTTTTTACTCTGGAGATATTTGGTTCCTACGAACTGAGCAAAACTAAATCCCATCAAAATGGGCATGTCTGTGTAAGCAGGGGCCTTCATCACAGACTTGCAGGTCCCCCTGTGTGTCTCTTCCTCGTTAGCTCGACTCCAGTGACCTGCACACCAGTGGCAGGCACCAGCAGCACGGCCTGCTTGCCAACAGCCGCCTTATTAGTGCTCTCCCCAACCTGGCCATATTAAACCGTCCTGCGCGTTTGATGAGGAAGGGCGGTCTAGGCTGGGCCATTAAAAATGCATCTGTCTCAGTTAGGCGATGCATTTACAGTCAAACAGCAGCCTCTGCTACCGGGAACGAGACATCAGACACCTCACACCGCGACCTAGCCACGCAGGTGCACGTACGATCACCGAGGTTTCACTTTGTACGCATAGGTGTGTGTGTGTGTGTGTGTGTGTGTGTGTGTGTGTGTGTGTGTGTGTGTGTGTGGTGTGTGTGCATGCGAGAATCGCCCAGAGGAGGTCTTCCCACCATCTCAACTGCAGCCTGATTCATAATTAAATCGAGGGAAAACATCTATGGTAACTTTATACATCAATGGGTGCCAGAGTCATGTAAGACACATGACACCCAAATGAAATGGGAAGCTCAAAAACGCACGCACGCATGTACGCACGTACGCACGCACGCGCCATGATGCGTCGTGAATCTTTCATATGTCTCTTGCATGTGCGGTTAGCCTTCTCCTCTGCTCATGGGCTACATGCCAGTCGAGCGGTGTGGCTTCCTCTGGACTACTCTTCCTCTGAACCCCGCGCCTTAGATGTGTGATCATAGCCTCAAAGGGAAGCGATGCACGAGGGGCGTCTCTTTCTTTGTGGTGGTTGAAGCACCTTGTCTCAGGGTTGTCTTTCTGCTACAGATGATCCGTCAGTCAGCCCGAAAGAAAAGCAGCGATGTCACTGTCTCCCAGGCCCTGCGCATCGCCACGGTAACCTTCCACTCCCTTTAGACTTGCCTCTCACTTTCTCAACTGTGGCTCATTTTTCCTCTCTCTCTCCCCCTCTCTCTCTCTCTCCCTCTCTGTCTCTCATCCTGCCTCCCTAGACCTCCGTTTCTCTGTCTCTCTCACTCTGTCTCTCTCTCCCTCTGACTCTTTGTCTTCTCTCTCACACTCTGCCTTGTTTTTGCTCTTTCGCTGATTCTCTCTGTCTCTCTTTATGTGTCTCTCTTTCACACTGTGTCTCTCTCTTTCCTAATGATACAGGACACAGAAATGCAGACTGACCTGTCTGTGGTTTGGGATTACAATGGGGCTCAGACGGGTCTCTGAAAGAGAATTCAATATCAAAAGACTTCAACGGCAGCCTCCTGCCTCTAAAGGATTCACAGAATGCAGTTTTTCATCTCTCGTGTGTTCCTGTAGAATGGTACTGACCACAGAATTTGTACGGCTGTACGTCTAGACCAGATCACCACAGCACTGTTGGCTGATCATACCTCTACCTCTGAGATCCAGTGTCTTGGCCTTTTTCATACTCTGTATCTCTCTTGCATACAGGGAGGCTTACAAAGAGATTTCCAGAATGTTCATCCCGACTAGAATCCCTGTATGACCAGGGGCTAGAGCTTGCATTGGTGTTTGGAAAGACATAGGGCTGGAGTGAAGCCCTTGGCGGAAGAGTGTCTTTGGCAGAGGAGAGAGAAGCACTGGCTTTCATCTCCCCATCTACTGCTTTTCCTGTGACACGTACACACTTAATAACATGACCGCCCCTTCCTGCCTCTGCCACCGCATGCCCCATTACTGCTGCCACTAGCACTGGGTCTGCTGCCATTTCAGAACTGCAGCTCCAGCTCAACATCTGTCACAGCAAAACACAAACAGGAATCTCACAGCATCCCAAAGCCTTAGTGTGGCATGGAGCTGAGGAGAAACGATTTTCCACAGGCCAGCCACTAGTTTATCTCCTGCAAAGGCAGAACCTGTCAATCAGACGAGGTGATTTGAAAAATGATTCTGTACATGAAAGGCTGCCGCCACAGTACTCCTCAGCATTCTGGGTAACTCCTAATCCTAAATTAGAAAAGACCAGAGAAGAGCCTTAATTAGAAAAGACCAGAGAAGTGTGCCATGCTGTGTGTTTCTTGCCAAGCCACTGTCCTGTTTGGTGGATTTTCTGAATCTCACTGGAGGTCTTACAGAAGGTAGCAGGCAGAAACCAGCAGAACTCTGCCAAGCCGAATAGGAAGAACTTGAGAAGCATCTGCTCCCCAACCCCAGCCCTAACCTTGGAAACTAGCGCTACTCCTCTGAAGTCTGCTGAAGTGAGGAAGCCTAACCTGCTTCACCTTTGAATTTTGGGGATGCTGCCAGAGAAAGACAGCCCAGTGACAGCCTGCAGAGCGCTATGGGAAGGATAACCCATCGCAACCACAGGAGGAGCCCCACTTTGCTGTTCTTTACTGGGTAAACAGCCCAATAAAAGTGTCACTGTAACAAGCAATTCCGATCATATATGACACCCCCTGCCATGCCAGTAAAACTACTGGAGACTTGACAGACAAGGTAACACACCGACATAGAATGGTGTGTATTGAATGACAACCCGGATCAAACTGGCCCAGGAGAATAGTTTGTGTGTGTGTGTGTGTGTGTGTGTGTGTGTGTGTGTGTGTTTGTGTGTGTGCATGTGCTTGCATGCGTGTGTGTGTTGGTGTGTGTGCGTGGAGGTGTGTGTCTGCTCATCAAGCCCCCTCTGTGCTATCTCCTTCCCCAGCGTCTCCTCTCTATCCAGAACACAGCCGCCTCCACAGGCGCTGCCACTGACACAGTGATTTATGAACCACTGTCATGGGCAATACATGCCATTCTACATGCATCCTGACACGGGCTTGCCATGGTCCCGGACTTTATTGCTAGCTCAACTCTTCGCCGCTGAGAGTGTAAGATTATTCATACCATCCCCCCACCAGCTATAACAGCCCTACTAAATAATGGACAGTGCCACTCAGTAGGGAAATTCATCGAGTCTCGCTGGGACTGCATGCACAGGCAGGACTTCCTAACACGTCGCTATGGGCTTGGAGATTACCAGTGTGGAATTCCGCATATCCGGAGGAACTGCACAATTGGGCCCCTGTAGGCCGTCGCTCTTTGAACAAAGTCGGTCAAGCCGTCTTGGGATGCCGTCAAGCCAAGCGACTTCGAGGCGAGGTAACGGTTAGCGCTTGGCCTTGCAGGTTAGCGCTTAGCCTCGCAGGTTGGTGTTTGGACTTCCAGGTTAGTGTTTTGTCTCCGTTTCACCATCGATAACATACATAGAGGCTAGCGAAAGCAGGTACTGCTGCCCGAGAGTTTCGCAGGAGGAGGTGGTCTACCCTGCCTTGGTGGTGGTCCTCGAACCTGGCTAATCAAAAAGTGCCCAGCGGCAATGTGGAGAAGTGTTTACTCATGAACACCATGGAAATCTGTGCCCCCCCACCCCAACTAGCAGAACTTTCTATAGTTTGGCTTAGCCAGCAAGAAGGGAGGCCTCCTTCAGTTTAGAGAGAGAGAGAGAGAAAGAGAGAGAGAAAGAGATGAGTGATCCTTTAAATTTTAACCAAAACCTTTTAATCTACTATTATCACAGCTCAAGAAGGACACTGCCTTTTACAGCAACAGTAGCAACAGCATAAGACAATGCAACTTGATTCTGGATAACGACATAAGACAACACAGGCTGATTCCAGAAAAAGACATAAGACAACATAGGCTGATTCTGGATAATGAAATTCCAAACTTATGCCAGGCAAGGTGTAGTGTCTGACTGTGAGCAGTAATATGAGAAGTTTTCCACTGATACCAGTAAAAGAGAAATATCAGCAGGAACAATTTGGAGTTACATTTCCCATGCATATCGGAAATGTATGCCAGTTTTCAAAACACTTAGACTTTATTTCTCTAGATTCAGATTAAGCCAAGGCCTAGACTAACCATGGTGATTTACCACTGGAACTGTGTTTAATCCAGGCCTGGGACATACTGTAAGTATATAGTGCTATTACCATTGGCACTGAGTCCAACGCTGGGTGTAATCCCAGCCTGGCACAACAGTATATAGTGCTTTTCATGTGTTTCTGAACATTGTAGCAGTAATATATATTCAAAGCTGTGTGAGTTGTGTAGACATTGGGGCCTGTATACATGGACAATGTTATTAAAAATGCTCTCTATATATCTGCCTTATCTCCTATCTCCTACCCTCTTTCTCTTTCTATCTTTTTAAATATTTTTTTTAATTATACATTGTGATCTCTGGATTTTTTATTATGTCTCTCACAGTGGACATGCACCTAAGATGAAAATTTCAGACCCCTCCATGATTTCTAAGTGGGAGAACTTGCAAAGTTGCAGGGTGTTCAAATATTTTTCTATATTTTCCTCACTGTACCACGCCTTCACAAACCACTCATTCATTTTAACTTCCTCCAACTTCCTCCAACCTCTGGGCGTCTTGGGTATGTCCAGATTTACAGAGCATTTATAATGACATCGTCCACTTTTTCAGGCTCCTGTGTCTTCTGATGCACCATGTCTTCATTTCAGAACTCGCACAGCTTTGACTCTTCTCCTGAAGAGTGCTTCTTCTGCCTTGATTATGAACATCTGTCAGCAACATCACCCACTATGCCATGCTCTGATACTCCCTGGCAACTATGGCGTAGATCCCACTGGAGAAATGCTACCTGAGCAAAACAGGGCCACTGTGTACATTTCTACTGTTTCAACTATGCAATTAATTACCAATTAACGTACCTAAGTATCAGAAAGCATGCTATTTTAATTTCATTATTACAGTTGTAATTACAGTAATTATAGTTGTAGTTAAATGTTATCATGTATAATCGTTTTAACAAGCACGTTCTGTTAAGGAGACCTGTGTAGCTGCATTCATTTTAAAAGGATACCTTCATGAACCATATTAACCAATTTTATTAAGAATTGGCATTAATCAGAATTGTGGTTATATTGGCAATGTGACAAAGTTCAGTCCTGTTTCAGAGACTCATGCATGCTGGTGTCCCCAGTTCTGTCCTAGCAACACCAGGTTGACACATTGCAATGAAAAAAGACTCTTGCATGAGTGTGTGTGTGTGTGTGTATGTGTGTCTGTCTCTGTGTGTGTGTGTGTGTGTTTTGTAAAATTACTTCTAAATACACTGTATTAAAACATAATCAGAATATAGCCCTATCCGGACGGGATTAGTTTTTCAGGGGGACGTCTGTGAAAAATATTTCACCCTTGTACTCAGTGATAAAACTCTTGCATCCGGACAGCAATTGAAAAAACAGGAGGACCCGTGAGTTTTTGGCTTTCTCGGTCACATGACATCGCCTTGTCACGTGATAGCATGTTTAATAATGTCACACTGCCAACTCTGATGATTCCTTTTTAACTTTTAACTTTACTACTGTTCAGTTCAGCATTTAAGATCTCCGTTTAAGTTAAGCTATTTTGTTAAACCAATACAGAAAACACATTATAAAAAATCGCTAATGAATGTAAATAGCTAAATAAATCCGTTAAATAAAATAAAATAAATCCATTAAAAAATCCAGTAAATCCATTTTCGCTCACCGCTGTCTTTACGTGGATCTCCGTGAAAACGCGCGCCCAACGTGTAACTACGGTGCGTGGCAGTGGACATATAGCTGTTTTATTAAACGCGAGGTGATGTCTGCATGTATAAACTCAGACATGTGGATCCGGACGGGACTAAAATTACCAGACGACCACGGAGTACAGCGAAAAACAGTAGGTAATTCCGCCTGTAATTTTCTCTGAGGACGTCTGAGAAAAACACGGACATGCTCGTTCCGGACGGGATTAAAATCACAGAGGACCCCCCGTAAAAGAGAAAATTACCCCAGGACCCCCTGAGAAACTAATCCCGTCCGGATAGGGCTTTTGATAACCAAGGACTGTTATTTCACTGTCAGTGCATCTATGTGGTGTATTTGTTATATGGTAATACGGTAGTAACATATGAAACAGGTTGAAATATGAAGGGCAGTCAGATATGACTGTAGTCAGCCTTCTATATGGCGGCCCTTCAAAGCCCAGCGCTTCGTTCACCACAGTCCATAACTGCCTGCGTCTCGCTTGCTATTTAGTATTGACAACTGACAAATGAATCGACTACTTCACAAAAGACTGTGCTGCATCTGGAGAGTGGGTGGGAGACTCACTCTGTACCAAACCATGCCATCTGCTTCCCTCCCTAACATACAGTGTGATTTATCTGCCCACATGTTGCTGGCTATTTAAATTTTCCCTCTGTCAGTGCATAAAAAATTGCATGTATGGTAGTATGATAGTAGTCCATGAAACAATTCTGTCACATCATTGACATATATGATATTAATCAAATTATACACTATCTTTGTTACCTTTACATATTTTGAGAAGGTGGTTGCGATCAAATATGTTTGTAATGAAGCCTGAAAACTGAGGAAAAAAACAAACATTATACTGTACAATAAAGTTATGCTGACATCTGCTGGTAGGACACAGGAAGTGCATTTCATACCAGGAAAACTTTGGAGTCCACCTTAGTGTTTCCTTAGTTTTTTCATCTTTGGGGTCCACCTTAGTGGTTTCTTAGTTTTTTCATCACGTGTTCCAAAGAGCGATGTAGTAAGACACTAATCTCACTGGCATGTGTTTATTTACAATAAGGTCTGTTGGAAATGACTGCTTTTCAACCTTTGAAGGATCCAGAACTGAGACCAAATCACAGCATGGGCATTTTTGGCCTGTAACATTTATGTGTGTTTGGGACCATCAGGATGTTGCTGATGTGCAACACACATGTTTGCTATTACAAATCAGTGTTTACTTCATTACATGACATTAATACCACATGACATTAATACCACATGACATTAATGCAAGTTCTTCTTGTGCCACCAAAACTGCTGTACTACAAAGCATCAACTACACACAACCTCTGAAGGTGTCGCGATATCTAGCATTAAGACATGAGGAGCAGATCGTTCAGATCCTGTCCTGGACAGCACATCTCACAGCTTCTTGATCAGATTGCAATCTTGGGAATCTGGAGGCCAAATTAAATCTCTGATTTTTTTTGTCATGCTGCTCACACCGTTCCTGAGCCATTTGTGGAGTACGACAGTAAGCTTTGTCCTTGAGATGTCACTGTTGTTAGGGAATACAGTTGCCATGAGTATGTTTAAATTGCAACATTGTCTAGCTAGGTGGTACATATCAACGTCTCCATATGAATACAGAGACTTAAGGCTTCCCAGCAAAACATTGTCCAGAGCATCATGCTACCTCCACCAGCTTGCCTTCTTCCCATAATGCATCTCTTCCCAAGGTAAGCGGTGCATACCTAGCAAGCCATCCACATAATGTAAAACAGAATGTGAATCATCTGTCTAGGCTACCTTCTTTCACTTCTCCATGATCCAGATCTGATGCTCACATGTCCAGTGTAGACATTGGGGTCAGCACAGACACTCTCACCTGTCAGTGTCTACACAGCCCCACATAGCAAGCTCTGGTGCATTGTACTGACAACATGTGTATAATTGCCAAAATTAACCTTTACAGTAGCTCTTCTGTGGGATATGACCAGGTGGGCTAGCCTTCACTACCCATAAGCATCAGTGAGCCTTGGGCACCCACAAACCCATCGTCAATTCACCTGTTCACCTTGAATCACTTTTGGTAGGTTCTACCCTCTGCACACAACACGGGAACACAACACCTGGTGTTTTGTAGGTTCTCTGACCTTTTCATTTAGGCATCAGTTCGGCCCTTGTCAGAGTCACTCAGATTTCACACACTTACCCATTTCTTCTTCTTCCATCACATGAATTTCAAGAACTGACTGTTCACTTGCAACCTAATATATCCCACCCTTGAACAGCTGCCTCTGCAACACGATAATCAACATTAGTCACTATTTGTGACACAATTTGGTCTTTTGCAGAAAGTGCAAGTGTGAGTGAGCAGAGCAAGTTCATGAGAGGATTTTTGACTAAGTCTCTTCCGTTCAAAATACAAATTTTATTGAGGACAGGATTTTGTTTTGTTTTGTTTACATACTGTGCTGCATGGATTCCTATACAACACATAACTGTCATAAATGTGAATGGCGTGAAACTGCATCTCAGATACCAGTAACAAATATATACAAACGTGATGCAGAGATGGTTTTGCGGTGGTGAGCAGCGTAGTCTCTAATGTACGTAGCCTACTATATGGCATATGCAACAAAATATAAGGCAACATTTTGCCATCATGGACCGTTGAACTACAGCCAGTAACTAAATAGAGGCAGTTCTGTCAGTGCAGTCAAAGAAGTACTCAAACATTGACCCGATTTCATACATTCTGACCAAATAGAATTGACCTTTCATCTGGCTTTTTACAGAGCTAAAGCGTTATTCAAAGCTAGGCACAGCTAAAAGTATTTTCATTTTGCCACAATATATTATCAAATGTCAAACACCAATGAAATCTAAAATATGCAATAGTTGGTAAAGGACTGCACAAAAGGAGTGATTGTATGGCAAGCAAACAATTGGTGATATTAAAATTCCTGTAATCTGATATCAGATTATCTTTATCACATGACTATAGCATTATTTCGGTGGGACAATCTGCTTCTATTTAAATGAATAGATTCAAGAGGTTGAGGATTCTCGATAAGGCCAATCAGAAGGTTATTACAAATAATTCCATATAGTGGTCTACAAACTGCACCTGTGAACATTGAACAGTAGAGTTAGGGTCAGGTGCCTCTACTGTCCAGTTAGAGGAAAGAAGGGTCTCCTCACAGGCCCAAGGTCATCCAGGCCAGGGCCAGCAGCAGTAGAGAGATAGCACCGAGAGACTGGCAGCACAGACTGGCTCGTCCTGTAGGATGACAGGACACAGGTCACGGGTCAGGTCACGGGCTGATAAGCAAAGGTCGGTTTAAAATAACATCTTGTAAACTTATCAGAACTATGACTCGACTATGATGAAATACATTTGTGTGAATTTGTCTGGATAACATGCTACGGTATGGTGTCAGCATTTATACTTTAGCATTTATACTTTAGTAGTAACATTGCATTTCACATTTTTTTGTGTGGGTGGGGGGGTGGAAAGTGGCATGGCAAAGTGAGAGACCACCAGGGAGGGAGAGAGGTAGCTGGTGAAAATGGGTACGGATAAGAGGGGGTCCACCATGGGAGAGAGCGCGTCCGCCCGGATAAGAGCGCGTCCGCCTTGAGTGAGAGTGAGTCCGCCCGGATAAGAGCGGGTCCGCCCTGGGTAAGAGCGCATCCGCGCGGATAAGAGCGGGTCCACCCTGTGTGAGAGTGGGTAAGCCCGGATAAGAGCGGGTCCTCCCTGGGTGAGAGTGGGTCTGCCCGGATAAGAGCGGGTCCACCCTGGGTGAAAGTGGGTTTGCCCGGATAAGAGCGGGTCTGTCCTGGGTGAGAGTGGGTCCACCCAGATAAGAGCGGGTCCACCATGGGTGACAATCACCTTGCACCCGTATCTGTGAGATGAGGCCGTCTCCACCCTCGCAGCGGGGCCGGATCTCCACCAGGTAGTCACCTGTCTCAGGCATGGGTAAGTCAAAATAGTGGTTGCCTGTGGTGTACACCTTCCCATATCGCTCGCCTTCCTTCCTGAACAAGATCTGTGGCACAAGGAAGATCCAGAAAGAAACTCCACACTGACGGATATGACGTCTTATTGAACATAATTACTTATCAGCGTGCCATCTCTGATGTTATTCAATTACCCACCTTATATCCTTCTACATATGACTCGTTCCAGTAGTTATAGATGTGATCCCAGTAGATATACAGCCATTTGCGGTCATAGCTGACATATTTGTACACTCTTAGACGCCGAGCTGGAGCTGGAGAAAGAGTAAAGAATGTACAACAAAGCATACACAACAGCAAAATGTTACACTAATGACTCTATTGGAGTTGTTTTTGGAAATGATCCAGGATTGAGTGTGGGGTTTGGTTAGAAGTGACAAAGCAAAGTTTCTGACATTGCAAGTTAATAATACTGGTGGTACTGGTAGTACTAGTGGCACAGGTAAGCATGAGTGAGTGTCAGAATATATTTTTACAGTAAATGTTACAAAAGAATAAATTATTTATATATGCCCTTTGCAAAATAAATAAAGTAATATAAATTCTGAATATGCACTATTCTTGTCTTATGTTGCTCTCTATAGAGGAGGCATTTCAGCACGCTGCTGGATGCTGTGTGTGAGTTATGTGGTGCGAGATGGCAGGCATACGTGGTCTCCGGGTGAACATCTCACAGTGCTCGCTGGGCGGGCCCAACCCGGCGCCGTTGTAGGCGCGCACCTCAATCAGGTAGTGTGAGTCCGGCCGCATGTTCTCTAGCCGCGTGTGGTTCATCGCGCTCGACACAAGGATGCGTGACGCCGACGCCTCGTTGTCATCATACTTCCTCCAGTAGCGAATCTGTGCAGAAGGGGAAAGGGGAGGCGCGTCAAGGGGCCGGGCCTGCATGGGCGCCAGCAGTGCTGGATTCCAGTGGGGCTGAATGTCAGGATTGGGATTATACATTTGGATTACTGGGTGTATCCTGATTGGAATGCTGCAGAGGTGTCATGACCAGCAGAGAGTGGAGGTGGAGCACGGCTTACCTGGTAGCCATCCACCCAGTGAGGAGGGACCTGGTAGACTGGCATCCACCACACAAGGGCTTCGGTAGAGGTGACCTGCCGAGCGTACACGTCCAGCGGGGCCTCTGTGGGGGCTGCAGGGAGAAGCCGTGGTACAACAGGTCGGGACAGTCACACCAAGTTTCACCGACTGTCACCTACTATGATCAGGAAGGGAAAGTCAAGGAGTTTCCTCAAGGCCAGCAGTAAGACTGGTAGGACTCTAAAATCCATTCATTGGTATCAGTGTTTTACTAGTGTAAAATGTGCTGTTTGGTGGCCCCACCCCCAGCGAAGGCAAGACAGTGTCTCCTCACCAGTATCAGATGAGTACAACACAGATTTCACACTAGTTGGCCCCTCCCCTTTGCTGTTGTAGCCTTTGACCTTGACCTCAAGCTCGATGTTGGGGATGACAGGTTCTCTATAGACGAAGCGCCTGACCTCTGGGTCATCCACCGTCGCCCACTGCCAGTCTTTGTCCTCATATGCCTTGAACATCACCACATAGCCGAACTTTTTGCCGAAGAAGTACTGCGGCTTCATAGGCTGTGAGAGGCAGAGGACATGGAGGAATGAGTCATTCAGAGAGCTCAGAGCTTTATAATAACGAACAGTGAACAAAAATAAACAACAAACATTAACAAACAGCAACAATGAACACATGCTTATGCAGCACAGTATGAGAACCTACAGTCCAGGTGATAATGAGCTCCCTGTTCATGCCAACGTAGCCACTCACATCAGTGGGAGACATCGTGGGAACTGAAAGTAGCAAAACTTGGTTATACTTCCTTTGTGGGGAAGGGTATACTTTTCTCTGTGGGACTCGCAGCTCTGGAGATGAAAGGGCTCAAATTGGACAGGGCAGGAACTGGCAGCACTTTGGCTTACAGTAGGAAATTCCTCAACACTTATAACACATCATGAACATAACTTGCTTAGTCATACTGACATCTACAAAGGCTTATGTACAAAACCATAAACTAAGCAGTTGTTTATGAAATTATTCATCATAGCTGAGGTTGTCCAAAATCTAAAGCAATATACACTCATGTGCCAAAAGTCATAGAACAGGAACTAGTATCAAGCAGGATGCCCTATAGCACAATGAAGTGCTCCACTGATTCTACAAGTGGATGGGAAATGTCAGAAGGGACGGTGTGCAGGCCACACCAGTCACCTGAACCCTCACAGTGCCTTGTTGACAACAGGGGTCCACCATCAGTCAAAGTCACATAGATCCATGAGCAGGGGGACTTCACTGAGAACAGTATCACAGAGCCAGAGGCAAGTGTCAAAAACCAGACAGGCCAGAATCCAAAAAAAGAAGTCAGATAAGCACAGTACAAAAGGGGCAAAACAATAATGTACAAAAGGCAGAAGGCAAGCAAAATATTTTTTAAAAATGTGAGATCCTGGAAACATTATTTACTGCATTAATGAATCTGACAGGATCAATGTGTGTGTGATGAGTAACCATGGAGACATGGTGTACACATAGCACTGTGGATTGAGTACCTTTAAATTCACACACATCCGTGGAAATGGAATTCCAAATCTATCTGACATCCACTATCATGCCTTCTTCAAACTACAACAATGTATATCGCCCAGTGTTTAACCATCCTCACATGATAATACCTCACACATTAAACAGCTGTGGCTGTTTCTGGGCTTTCTGGGAGGTAACGGCACTTCATCATCGATTTACGTTCTTACTGTCCCATGACATCTGGCACATCAGTGTATTATATTTTCATCCATAAGTGAAGCACCTTCATCAGCTGCAGAGGGACTTATTTGTTCTTGGTGGTGTGAGGAAAGGCACTCACTTGCATCCCAGGTTTTGATTTTAAAGGAGGGTAGGCTGCTCTCTCCTGCTCCCACCTCATTGATGGCATACACACGAAATTCATACTCCATCCATGGGTAGAGGTCAGTGACCTCTGCAGTCTCAGCCTTCCCGTCCAAGAACACAGGAGCTGAAGAAGACAAGCCTCGTGTTGGAACTTCACTTATGCGGCTAGAAATTCAGTATGCTTCATAGCACAGAATAAAATTTCAAGGTTTTAAAGAGTAAAGTTGCAATCACAGCCTAAACATGGTTTGTTGCCCTCTACTGGACTCACAGGTAACTGCAGTTTTCCAGTCCTCTGGGTCTAGAGCGTAGAAGTCTCGGCTCTGTATGACATGCTGGATGAGGGGGCTGCCATGATCCGAGCCCAGGTTCCACACCAATTTTACAGACGTGTCTCTGACCTCCTCCACACGCACCCAGCCTGGAGGACCAGGCCTACCTGGAAACAGATTCCCAAGGATTCACTGTGTTTGTGGTTTACTGCCAAAGTCATTTTAAAGAGTAGCTGCCTATTGTTCATAACTGAATAACTATTCACTGGGTAAACAGATCAGTACCCATTACAATACTACTGAGACAACCTTCGGCTATCATTTGCATATTAAGTCTTGTACTGAACAAAATCAGTGGTTGTGGCCGACCTTTGACATATACGTTAGCGACTGCGGTGGCGTTGTCGACAATGGTCTGTGCTGTGCAGATGTAATTCCCAGCATGCGCAATCTGAATGTTCTTAATCAGCAAGTCCCCTCTGTTTGCTTGATCCTGAACACAAATAAACACGTCTGGCTTCATCGTGAGAGCCGGAATACTGCAGTCAAGGAGTGCAACAAAGAAGTGTTGAAGTTCTGCTTCTCCCTGAGCTTGAGCGTGAGGCTTGTGCTTACCATACGCTTCTCATAGTGCTCAAAGTCAGTGTCGAAGTTGATGACGTAGGAGTCCAGTGACCATATGAAGGTGATGTCCAAGCTGGAGTCATATGAAGCAGAGCACGGGAGAACAGCAGAGTCTCCCACAGCCACCTCCATGTCCGACGGGGCTTCTGTGATCTTAGTAGCCTCTGAATCAGATACACGCATGTACACACGAAGGCATTAGTACTCTTAGCCACCCAGAAACACCTTCACTTGTTACCAAGAAAGTAGCTACACTGCTGTAATACTGCAATACTGTACACTGGTTTGTAATGAGTGTCCTTCCTAATCCACAGCCGTGTCAGATGGTGCTGTGAGAACCCGTTCACTGACCAGTTATGCTGAGGATCCCTGTGCTGTTGTCTTTGCCGCGGTCGTTCTCGGCGTAGCACGTATAAGAGCCCTCGTCATTCTTGGTGACGTTCAGGATCTCCAGACTCCCATCATCCCAGATCAACATACTGTGACACGTCAGATAGGAGACAGAAATAACTGGGTATTATGAACAGCAACAGGGATAATACATGTACATATTCCAACATTATCACAATATAATTTGTCAAAATTTATCACAATATACTGATTATTCAGCAAGGTGAACCTGAGTGTAACTAACCGGGAGGAGTTGGTTAGCAGAAGGGAGCCTCGTTTCCACACGAATCTCGGCTTCGGTGCCGCACGTGGTTTGCACTCGATGACCACACGGCCGTTCTCGGCACCCAGCAGGGTCTTCTTCACAGGATTGTATATGAACGTGGGAGCGCATGCTAGGGAGAGCATGGAGTATATGTAGCTTATTAGCGGGATGTAGCGTGTTAGCGGGATGTGGCATGTTAGCGGGACACTTGTATCGGCCAAGAGTGGAAGTAGACGTGAAGGACATAGGGAGGTTTCCACGCGGGAATGAATCTCATGGTGCACTTATGTGAGTGGTGAAAGGAGGAGTGTGTGTGTGTGTGTGTGTGTGTGTGTGTGTGTGTGTGTGTGTGTGTCAGAGGTGGGACCAAGTCAGTGTTTTGCAAGTCTCAAGTAAGTCCAAGTCTTTATACCTCAAGTCCCGAGTCAAGTCTCAAGCAAAGACACTCAAGTCAAGTCAAGTCTCGA
This sequence comes from Brachyhypopomus gauderio, assembly GCF_052324685.1. Taxonomy (NCBI): domain Eukaryota; kingdom Metazoa; phylum Chordata; class Actinopteri; order Gymnotiformes; family Hypopomidae; genus Brachyhypopomus; species Brachyhypopomus gauderio. The sequence goes on along the minus strand of NC_135215.1, from coordinate 25,550,036 downwards.
GTCAAGACAGGCAATAATCAAGTCAAGTCCCAAGTCTGAAACTTGGAATTTCAAGTCCTTTCGAGTCTTTTTTTTTTTTTTTTACCAATGTTGCAGGTATATTTTAAATGTAAATAATAGACATGCGTTCTTTTTTAAATCTGTATTCTCCTCAAATCTTGATAAAACATGTGCAACTGAAAACATGAAGTATAAAAAAAAATTAAAATTACACCTCTTTATTGCACAGTTCAATTTGTTAAACTTAGCTGCAAAAATATTCATACTTTAAACTACAATTTTCCAGAAATAAATATTCTGTGAAAAAGTCATAAGTAGAACTCCATGTTCAAATAAAAAGTGCTGATATTTTCACAGTACAATACAAAGAACCATAACAGCATTTTCCCTCTCTTCTCTTATCTGGTTTCTTGGAGAACATGTGTGAGTGACACAAGACAAACAAATATAAGAACTGAACAATTAACAGGAATCTGCAACTTTAGACATTTCAGTAAACTATTCTGCATTGCATTTGCTGGCCAAAAGTATGTGTCATTTGTGCACGATGAATGATGTCCCCATAGCTGAAAACTCGCTCCACTTTTGTCAATATATTTTTTTTCTCGACGTAGATGTCTTCAAATACACAATCCATGCTGGGATAGAACTGGATATTATGATGGTGACAGAGAGAGGCTCTCTTCCCCGAGTTCAGATACAGAACCCAGGGATGCCAACTCTCACGCATTGAGCGTGAGACACACGCATTTGACCGTCTTCACACGCTCTCACGCCACACATCCGATTTCTCACGCCGGAAAAATTCTAGTTTATTTACCTCTGATCCACATCTATGATTCAATGAGTTACTAGTTCGCTCTGGCACCAACCACTGGCGATCGATCGATCGCGATATAATACTTAATTTGTGTCCATTTTACACCCCGCCCGGTAAAAATTTACGTTCGCCAACCCCCCATTTGATTGGTTGTGCTGCAGCTCATGCACACACACACGTACAGAGTATGGAAAAGCAGAGGACTGGTCTGCGTCAGAAGGACGGAAATGAAATTAATGGGGCGCACTTTATAAATATTAATATGCGTTTTAAAATTTAGATTTGGGGTAAAAAAAATCAAGTCTTTGCAAGTAAACAGGTTCAAGTCCAATTCAAGTCCCAAGTTATTGGTGTAAAAGTCCAAGTCAAGTCTAAGTCTCTGAATATTTTTTCAAGTCAAGTCAAAAGTCTTAATATTAATGACTCGAGTCTGACTCGAGTCCAAGTCATGTGACTCGAGTCCCCACCTCTGGTGTGTGTGTGTGTGTGTGCGTGTGTGTGTGTGTGTGTGCGTGTGCATGTGTGTGTGTGAGTGTCTACAGGGACTTACAGACCACCCGCAGCTCTGCGCTGGCATAGATAGCCCCCCAGTTGTTCTCAGCGACACACTGGTACATGCCTGAGTCTTCAAAAGTTAGACTGGAAAACTTCAGCTCTCCCTTACCATACTGGACACAAGAGTCATTCTGACATCAGCCTTCTGTGTTAAGCACGATATAACCCCCCGTTTTTGACCCTCCACAATGGGCAACTGACCGAGTAGCCATCCTTCAGCCAGCGTATCCATGGTAACGGCTTGCCCACAGCTGTGCAGGACAGAGTGAGCTCACTGCCGACATCCTTTTCGGTATCGTTAATATGCTCCGCCCACTCAGGTGCTCCTGGACATAGAGACCATAGTGATCCACTGAGACCCGTGGAGCCATAAGACCCACAAACAGCAGCCTCTTCTCATAAGTGACCCTGCATGCTTGTTTCTCAGGACACGCCCAAGTATTGCATTTTCATTTATTTATTTCATCATATTTATTTGCATAATATGATTTTATAAAAAAATTCTAATCCACGTCAGCTGCATTGCTACAGCAGGCGTCCTCACCCTCCACGTAGAGCCACTGGCGGTACCAGTCCATCCCACGGACGTTGAGAGCCTCGCACTCGTAGCTGCCCTCGTCCTCATACTGCACATTCATGAGGTGCAGCAGCGCACCGTTCATGCTAACCTCGTAGTTGGGCGGGAGGTCTGCGTCCAGCTTCCTCCAGCGCACATGCGGCAGAGGGCTGCATGGGAGACAAGAACATGGTCTTGATGGGCTAAACACTGGTGAATCCTCCCTACTTGAACCCTCAGACTAGCCATGGAGTCTCTGATTCTGCCTCCTTCATTTGGCATGAGATGGTTTGCTACAATAAATAGATGCATAACGTTGAATAAACTATGCTGACATGGTGTTTCCCATGGGCTACACAGAGTGCATCTAACAGGTTTTTGCTATATCCGACGTTGACAACTTACTTCCCCAAGGCAAAGCACTCCAACGTGACGTTCTGCCCAACCAGAGCATAGGTCTTAGGAAATTTCACTTGGATGTCTGCAGGATACCGCTTCACTTCCTCTGAAAGGTGACAGAGGAAGAAGATTTTCCAGCGATCTCATAGCAGCGTACAGGAGTAGACACTGCCCCTCCTTGCAACTTAAAGATACTCTGGATATGCATATTTATGAATGTGACAATGCATATTTATGACGACAATGCATAATGTATAATCATTAGTAAATGAGTATCCTTGTCATATGCAGGCCTATACTCACTCTCTATGACAGGTAACAGTGGGATAGGGGTGCTGAACACACTCTTGCCAATGGTAGGACTGGACACGAAGCATGAGTAGTTGCCAATATCGGAGGCCTCCACTTTGGCAATGTAGAGGTTCCCTGTGGACTGAGACACAAAGCGCCTCTGGTCTGGGATGATGAAGTTGGGGAAATCGTTGTAGATCCAGCGGTACATCACATCAGCTAAGAGAGAAACAGAGGAGAGTGAGCAGCATTAACATCATGCGTTTTCAGCTGAGATGGGTTTAGTGAGGATCTGTGGACTGCATAAACACACTTTATCAGAGCATGTATATAACATGCAAAGGTCTTGATTTTTGATCCTGACTATAGTATACAATTGACATAGCCTACTTGATCAAATCTATTGTGTATTATACAGTTACGTGTGTATTAAACAATTCTATTTTGTTGTCCTACGTTTTTTTGTAAGCACATTACCTGGATAGCGAGAGGGCGGCACACACTGAAAGACGACCCCCTGTCCTTCTTTAACATGCACAGCCTCTCTCTCGTCAGTAGAAAACTGGTCCAGAACTGGACAGAGAGGGACACAGAAATATACAGTGAACAATGAATAAGATCCTTAGAAACTAAACACAGAAATGTACAGAAACACAAAAACTGCTATTAGCAACAGTATCCAGACATAGACCTGTCACGATAACAAAATTTTTAGAACAATATATTGTCCCAGAAATTATTGCGATAAACGATAATATTGTCATTTTAAAGTGCCATTATAGGGCTCCCCAAAGGAGCTTTAAGACAATGTGCCACAATAATAATATAGTAGCATAAGAATACAATTACACCAGTTTGCAGTAATGTAATGTATTGTAAAGCTCATGTATGGTGTCATATTTGAGCTTGACCACATATCTCTAATGGCAGAGTAAAATGAGATGTCTTTAATCTCCTTCAGAATGCCATCTTTCACTTCATTATATAAGGTTGTAATGGCAGTTTGGGAGATATAGGTTTTCTTTGGCAGTTCATACTCCTTGTCAAATCTTTGCAGCATGTTTATAAATGTTTTCTTTTCGACCGTATTTAACGGCAGCATCTCTGACTATATAGCGAGTTAAGCCTGGTTTGTACTTGACGCGGCGCAAGGGTCCGCGCGGCGAAAATGACGTAATCGCGGTGGCTTCGCCCGTGCGCGAGAGATCGCGCGCTGTCGATTCACGAGGTCGTGCACCTCTCGAACTTCGCGCGCTACGCGCCTCAGCGCATTTAACAAAGTCATGTTTTTGATTAAGTTAAATATTTATACATATATTCGAAATAATTCGCTTTTTATCACATTAATTAATGGTTGTTTATTTTCAAAACGCCCAATCTTAACGTCTTCACGTTCTCTCATGTTTCGTCCTGGAATTACAAGAAACGAACAAATTCCAGCATTTTTCAAGTACTTTAGCCTAAATTCCAGCTCTTTTCAAACCTGAAACACAAAGCAACATTAAAATTCGTCAGGTAAATGTTCAGTTCCCTGTCTTTAATTTCTACCACATATCGTTTCGAACAACAATGCTTTCACCGTTCGCGCAGGTTCGCGCGAGGTGGGCGGAGTCGCGCGCTACGGTCACTATAATAAACAACCATTAAATAATGTGATAAAAGGCGAATTATTTCGAATCATTTCGAGTATTATTAGCCTTGAATACGTTGGCGAGTTAACACATCTCCACCTGTGTGTGTGTGTGGAGGCACTGTTATTGAAGCATGCGCATTCCGTGTACTGCACTCATTTCCTAACCGGTAGATGTCGCTCTCTGATCACAGATTCGTCTTCCCTTAAGCCCCCCGCACACAGCGAGCAACTAGCTGAGCAAACGGTTACGCGTGCCCGTTTGCTCAGCTAGTTGCTCGCCGTGTGCGGACGCTTGAGACAGAATTCTGTGCCTCTTGAGCCTGTGAGACATTTATCTAACGTGTTTGATATTTTCTGGCACGCGTGCCCGAAATCTCACCGTGTGCGCTCGGCTGAGCAATTTGGCTCAGCAACTTTTCGTCACCAGCCAATTGGAAGCTCGCTTGGCGTCACATGACACTTCGGCGTTTACGCCGTTAACGGCCATCACTAATCAAAAGTAAAGAAAGAAGTTGAACAGATAATAAATGAGATATAAGATGAGACAACAACCATGAGATATAAGATAGTTAACATGGCTTATTACATCGAATTTGGCGATAGAATAATAAAATAATAATTTAATCAATTCGGTGTAGGGTTGCCACCTGTCCCGGTTTTTCTTCTTTTTAATATTAGGTCTCGGCAAAAAAAATCATTTAATGTCCTGGTTTTCACTAGGTTAGTTCAAACGACTATTTAGACTGTTTCTGCACACTTTAAATCTGTCTTTTTTTTCTCGCTGTGTCCATTTGACACCCCCGGTAACATTTTACGCCACCCCCCCCCTCCGTCAACAATTTACACTCGCCACCCACCACCCCCCACTGTGTCAGTATGACAGTGTCCTTGTTTTTTGTCAGACAGGCAACCCTAATTCGGTGTCGTCAGTATATGGTGTCTCAACCAAATAAAAATGCTGCTATGTTTCATAAAGACATGTTTCACGACACCGAATTGATTAAATGATTATTTTCTTGTTCTATCGCCAAATTCGATGTAATAAGCCATGTTATCTTAAATTTCATGGTTGTTATTATTTGTTCAACTTCTTTCTTTACTTTTGATTAAGCCTGGTTCACACTACACGATTTTAGGCTGGTTTTTCAGTCGCCGACTGATCGCCGACAAAAACTGTGGTCGGAGGCGAATCGGCGATCACTCGTCGCTCGCTCAGTCGTGTAGTGTGAACTGCTGAAAGACGCTGAAAGACGCTCGCCGAGTCGTCGCCGACTGGTCGCAGACGACTGGCAGATATCTAGCATGTTTAATATCTAGCAGTCGGCCACTGCGAGTCGGCAGCAGCGTCTAGCTACAGCCAATGGGAACGCGGAGAGAGAACCGCGGCACCGCTGAAGATATCTCTGAAGAATGTAAAAAACTTTCAAGAATGCTTTCAAAACAGTAACCCAGCAAACACACAAAATCCTCACCTTTCTTACAACTTTACTACAACACTGTGTTTAAGTTATTGTGACAGCACTGGAGAAATAGTGCGATTGATTATAACTATGTTCACTGCAACGGAGAGATGAAATAATTCTGGCAACTTGGGACTATGGAGTGTTTAAACGGTAAAAATAAATAAATAACAATAACGAAAATGTGGAGTACATGTACATTGTTTTTTTCTTCTACGTGGTGTTGCTGGTTCTGGGAGAGTTTCGTGTTCTCGTGTTTTTGGACGGCAGCCAGATGAGTCGGCGATTCCCCAGTCGTGTAATTCGTGAGCCCGCGTCGCCGATCAGTCATGTAGTGTGAACGCCACAACAACTGAAAGACTCGCGATTACAGCACGACCAGTCGTGTAGTGCGAACGGCACAAAAACCTGACGACTGAAAAGTCGTGTAGTGTGAACCAGGCTTTAGTGATGGCCGTTAACGGCGTAAACGCCGAAGTGTCATGTGACGCCAAGCGAGCTTCCAATTGGCTGGTGACGAAAAGTTGCTGAGCCAAATTGCTCAGCCGAGCGCACACGGTGAGATTTCGGGCACGCGTGCCTGAAAATATCAAACACGTTAGATAAATGTCTCACAGGCTCAAGAGGCACAGAATTCTGTCTCAAGCGTCCGCACACGGCGAGCAACTAGCTGAGCAAACGGGCACGCGTGACCGTTTGCTCAGCTAGTTGCTCGCTGTGTGCGGGGGGCTTTAGATAAATGTCTCACAGGCTCAAGAGGCAGAGAATTCTGTCTCAAGCGTCCGCACACGGCGAGCAACTAGCTGAGCAAACGGGCACGCGTGACCGTTTGCTCAGCTAGTTGCTCGCTGTGTGCGGGGGGCTTTAAGGAGGGGGGTGTGAGAGAGCACCACTGCGTGCCTTTCTGAAATCTCACGTAGTTGCGGTTTATTCTCATGTAAACAAATTGCGCGAAAACCCAATGGCCAATTATCGACATCAGCAAAAATGATCGCGGTTAAAAAAATTATCGTACGATAAGTCGATAATGTAATTATTACGACAGGCCTATCCAGACAAATTATATGGCTTCTTATTGGGTATGTGTCACATCAGATTCTTTTTGACTATGCCAAATAATAATGACTTAATGACTAATGACTAATTCTGCCCATAAGAACAAGAATCATTGTACTGAAAAAACTTTGAGGCTAAGACTCACTTTGGAGGATAACGTAAATGTATTTCACTTACATCCAAACTTGACGACAGCCTCTTTGCTGATGACCGTGCCATAGATGTTCTTGGCCACGCACACGTATTTCCCAGTATGCTTGCTCTTATCTGGGTTGGTGATGACTAGGTTTCCACCCACTAAACTGTAGTGCTCATCAGGCTGCTCCATCAACTTGATCTCCCAATTATTATGCCACCACCTACAAATACAATGTTGGTTTAGCAAGTAAGATATGAAACATAGGAAGTAATTCACTGAAAAAAAAAAATCTGTTACAGTAATTGTAAAGTTACACTAGGAGTTGTAAAATATATTGCGTGTTAATGATTGTTGCAATACTGCTCATTATTGTAATGATATTAAAGAGCAATAAGGCAATGAGTATTATACTTTTTTAGTATTGCGAGCTGTGAGTATTTTGAGTAATCTATTTCAAATGAGTACTCTTGAGGTGTTTTGGTAACTCATTGACAAACATATGATCCATTTAAATAATTTAGAATCATGCAACCATTGAGAACAACAGCAGAGGAACTGAAGTTACTTGATTGTGGCCGGTGGGTTAGCGCGCACTCTGCAGTTCATGGAGATCTTAGCTTCAGGTGAATCCTCAGCATACACAGTGTCCAAAGGTTCCTCCTCGAATATGGGGCCGAAACCGGTGGCTTCCTCTGACACACAAACACACGTCATTACAGTCAAGTTCTCAGAGTGGATCCAGCAATAGTATTTTACATATCCTGCATCAAAATGAATTCTGTAGGATTTCATGCAAGTAAATCTGGAACCAGAAGCTATGTGACTTACTGTCAAAGATTCTGGGCTCAAAGAACCTGGGCTTGATTGCATCTACAGGAGGGATGTAACAGACACTAAAGTTATTACACATTCTAATACCATATTTTGTGTTACTTGAGAACTGAATTGAAATGAAGCATTTAACAGATACCCACCCACTGATGAAAGCAAAGAGGCAAGACTGCACAGGAGGAGTGAGGTTGCCATGGTGATGCCCTCACCAATCACACGATCCTGAAGGTTAGACAGCCAGAGAGAGAGAACCCATCCCAATTAAGATAATTCAGCCTGTTAACATGCTGGTCTTAAATTAGTTTAAAAATGGTCTTGGTCTGCCTAAACCTGTTTATGTCCAGATTCTGTACATAGACACTCATGTCTGACTTAATGTCTCCTTTCCCCTCACATAGCAAACCATCCATCCATACATCCAAAAATGCTTTCTCCAGACAACCGTAACAGCTCAAAGCTCAGCTTATTATAGACAAGCCCAGGAGACATGAAAGGCTGATGTTTCCTCTGCTAGAGCAAAGAATATATCTTTTTCCAGAGCCTGACTCAGCAAAATCATAGCCTGACTCAGTCAGACCCCCAAGCATTGCTTCTCATTCAAATGCAGTATAGATGTTCTGTGCAAGCATCTGCACCACAGTAGTGGCACTGCTGTGTCCTGCCATCTGTGCATGACTCTGCAGAAACACATGACAGAGGGAGGAGCCAGGGCTTCCTGTGTGAATCTGTATGGACTCCCTTTCAGTACAGAATCTACATAAACACATCTAAGTGATCATATCTCCTTTAGCACTCCCTTATTTTCTACAGCAAATTATTGCATATCTTCCACAACCATTGAGCTATGAAGCATACATATGCACAAATATATGCCAACATATTATAAGCCAGAACTCATAACAGAACAGGAACAATCATAGATGAAGAAACAGCATAGGAACAATCACAAAGGAAGAACAGTACGGGAACACCACACATGAAGGAACAGTACGGGAACGCCACACATGAAGGAACAGTACGGGAACGCCACACATGAAGGAACAGTACGGGAACGCCACACATGAAGGAACAGTACGGGAACATCACACATGAAGGAACAGTATGGGAACGCCACACATGAAGGAACAGTACGGGAACGCCACACATGAAGGAACAGCATAGGAACAATCACAATGGAAGAACAGTACGGGAACGCCACACATGAAGGAACAGCATAGGAACAATCACAAAGGAAGAACAGTACGGGAACGCCACACATGAAGGAACAGCATAGGAACAATCACAAAGGAAGAACAGTACGGGAACGCCACACATGAAGGAACAGCATAGGAACAATCACAAAGGAAGAACAGTACGGGAACGCCACACATGAAGGAACAGTATGTGAACATCACACATGAAGGAACAGTATGGGAACGTCACAGATGAATGAACAGTATGTGAACAATTAATGTCTTAGACTTAATTAGGAAGTGTTTTTTAGTTTATGTCTCAGTTAATTTCCTGTGTGTTGTGTTGGTATGAACAGGATGAGATGCCTATGAATAATCTTATCTTTGTTTATGAACAAATCTTAAAAATTAACCATCTTTATTTGTATGTATTCAGTTGGTACTACAAGATTAAACTGATTTTATTTTTTAAAATGTTCTAAACATGTGACAAGATTCAGTTTACTTGCACTGTTACAGTTTGTTATTAGAAATTGTCAGTCTTATGAAAAGTTTGATAAGCATAATGAATCAGCCAGTGTTGTGTTAGAACCACCACTCCATATTATGTACATGTGTAGTAAAAATGATTACACCAGATTTTTTGCAGATGAATTGCAGCATGTTCTTCAGTTTATATGTACATTTACATGTGTTTATGCCAATGTTTTATTCAACCATTATGATAACTTTTACAGACTCTAACACAAACATTTAGGTAGGGGAGTGAAGGAGCAGGGTCATATGTATTATTTTGAACCAGAAAGAACATAATAATAATGTTCACAACACATATAACTATTGGCAGAGCCAATCATGGGCCCAAATGTGCAGCACCTGTGACGGGCAGGGTGAGCAACTCAAAAAGGAAGCGATCACGCCAAGTCTCAGGGAAATAGGATGGTTTAATAGAAAGTGTGCAAACCAAAAACCCGTGCATTGTTCCAAATGAAGGAAATAATAACCAGCAGTCAACTGGTACAAAGACAAGACATATATAGACGAACAAACGACCCTCAGGTGAGACGGATCACGGGTCCCGCCCACCTGAGGGACGAACATCACGTGACCAAAAACAGGACCGCTGCCGCTGTAACCGGGGGCGATCGGTAGGGGGCCCCCCCACAACGTGACAGCACCATGCTCACCTCTGAAGACTTAACCATTTACCAGCACTACAGTAACAATAACCACCTAAAAGAACTTCTGAACTTCAGCAATTGGTTTTTCTGTTAATGTTAATTAGAAGGAGATACATTTATTAGAGATACATGTAATTAAGAATTATAGATTTTAAAATGTTGGTTTGTTTATGTTATTTGTTTATTTGTTGATATCACCCCAATGCTCCACCCCTGCACATAATGTCTAACAGCGTGCACCATCACAGCACAATGTAACAACTTGGTGCAGTCTGGGAAAAAGCTAAGCAGAGACACGTCCTCTGGACAGTTTTACTCATCAAACTCCATGTGAGCCAGCAGATCTTACAGGATTCATACATATACAATATAGCTCAGAAATTAGCACACCCATTGTTAGTATACACAAACATCTAGAGAAACAAAAATCTAGAAAACCCAATGGCAAAATAGTTCTAGCAGCTTTGCTTAGTAAACATCTGACTAATCCCAACATAACTATTGCAAATGCCAATGAAAGAAACATTTAGTATACTGGTTTACACTTAATATACTGCTAATAGTAGACAATCAAAAATGAGTATACTCCCAGTCAAACCTGTAAAATGTGACATGAAACTAGTATTTTGTGTGTCCACCTTTGCCATCATAGATAACTCCATTCCTGTTGGATAATTTCCTTTCGGGCTTGAATTAACTCCCCAAACTTTTTAGAACTCCCCAAAGATACTCAATGGGGTTTAAATCAGGTTACATACACTAAGACTTTCACTTTTGTGTTGTAAAAAGGCAGTTGTGGCCCTGGCTGTGTGTTCGGGATCATTATCATGCTGAAAAACTGCTTGTCGACCCAATGTCTCCAACAGGGGAATGTTCTCTTCCAAAATGTCACACCATTTTTCAGTGTTCATGATGCCATCTATGAAACACAGTTGTCCTGCATCCTTGGCACTCATACAAACAAACACATTTCCACCATCTTGCTTTATTGTCAGGACCATGCATTTATCATGGTAGTCTTCTCCCACACCTGCGCCACACCTTTTGGATACCATCTGTTCCGAGGAAATTGATTTTGGTGTCATCTGACCAAAGAAAGCAATCCCAAAAGTGTTGTGTTTTTGGCTAAATGTTTTTAGTAGTGGTGGGACTTTAACGCGTTAATTTCGATTAATTAATTACAGGAAAATTAACGCACTAAAAATATTAACGCATTTTAACGCATGAGACACTTTTGCACCGTGGAATGTTTCCCCGTGCACGAGTTCCAGACATACAGAGTATATGGACGCACAATAAGATGAGCATGATGCAGATGACTGAAGAGGCTACGCTGGTGGATGGGAAATTTAAATTTTATGTAGGAAGGAGTTCGCTTATCACGGGAGCACTTCCACCCTTCGTTACCACACCAACGCAAAACATGTTGGGGCTAACGCGCAGGTCAGTAATGATCACTTAGCCACTTAGCTGCTAATTGTATTCCTAGTACGATATGGTGAACAAACGTCCGTATTTTCCGGGACATGTCCGTATTTCACATCCTGTCCCGGGCGTCGCGGGTTTTTTTTAAGTGAGGAAATGTCCTGGGGTGAGTTTCCCAAAACGTTCTTAGCGCTAAGTACTTCGTAACCTCGTTCTTACGTACGAGGTTAAGATGTACTTAGCGCTAAGAACGTTTTGGGAAACTCACCCCTGGTTTTTAAATTACCTTCATTGGACCATTAAGACTGGATTAAACTTTCGCGAGTGACCGTCGCGCGCGACTCCGCACGCGTTTATACGTGACGCGTCATATTATTTAGTGTTGTTCGCTCTCTGTGGTCGAAGCTAAAGGCTTGCAAGAAGCACTGCAAATTGTGTCAACTGATGCAAGTTAAGAACTGCCGTCCAGAAAGACAATGTCGAAGAAAATCCAGCAGCTGTATGATGAGGAAAGGGAAGTAAAACAGGTTATTGTGAAGAAACAAATGTGGCTCTGACTGGGGATCACTGGACCTCTGTTAGCAACAAGAATTATCTTGGTGTCTGTGACAGCTCATATTATAGATGATGAAGATCCAGTCATTTGCTTTGAGCATGCAGAAGACCACTTATAGGCACTATGGAGATCCCTGTGGCAGAGGCCTGGAAAATTAAAGAAAAATATACCATCTAAAATGGTATTAAAAAACATCTTCTGATTAACTTCAATTCTTCCAATATCCTGAGCAAAACTTCCAAAATTAAACAACATTTTTGGTCAGAATTTCCAGTGTTCTGAACTGTTTTTTGCACTCATCTATTGGTCTATGTAGTAGACTGGTGGAAAAATAAACAAGATGTTGAAGTTTATGATTATGTTCATTGATTCATTCATCATTCAAACTTAAATTAATATTTCTCATGTTAAATACTGAAATGCGATTAAAATGCGATTAATTTCGATTAATTAATTACAAAGCTTCCGATTAATTCGATTAATTTTTTTGATCGCGTCCCACCCCTAGTTTTTAGCAAAAACCATTCTGTCTTTTTTGTGCTTGGGTTTTAGTAATGTTTTCCTACGTGGTCGGAGTCCGCTGAAACTTTCACCACAGTCTGCTGCTGTATAGAGTTGAGCAGTCTACTGTTGTCTAGAATTGAGCAGTCTGCTGCTGTACAGATTTGAGCAGTCTGCTGCTGTATAGAGTTGAGCAGTCTACTGCTGTATAGAATTGAGCAGTCTGCTGCTGTATAGAGTTGAGCAGTCTGCTGCTGTATGGAGTTGGCTGATTCTAAAGAACTTGTTCTTCAGTTTCTTCCAAAACTTGCAGTGCATGGTGCTCATCTTGAGGGGTGAGTTTAGGTCTTCGTCCAGGATGCTGCAGCTTACTTCACATTGCCAGTCTTCTTGAAGGACTGAATGACATTGTCCATGGTTTTCTAGCTGACAAGCAACGATGAACTTTCATTTGTATTCTTTTTTTCAAATCTAAAGGAAGTTCTTTGACATCTTGTGCTGTTTTAGAGACTTCAACGAACTGAATGGTTTTATATGGATTGTGCATGCCCTATTTATTTTCAATCAATGATCAATCAGGATCAGTGAAACACTGATTATTCAATCAGAACTCAGTTTCTGATCTGTTGTATATTAAACGTCTTTGAAGAATATATAATTAAATTTGACATGAATTTATAATATCCACACAAACTGAATGTTATTCGTATTTTATGTATTCTATATAATTATGTTGTTTTGGCTGTTGTTTGGGATTACATGTATGTCGGCCAGGGGCGCAGATGGCACTGGGGACGGGGGGGGGGGGACATGTCCCCTCCAGATTTATATTGACCCCATCCGAAATCTAGCATCTACAAGCATAAACGTATATATTGTACAGCTTGGTCCCCCTCACTTCAGAATTTCCATCTGCGCCGATGATGTCGGCGGAGATTAAGCTTTGTCACCCAAACGTTTCGTCTCTCACAATCACGTGACGAGCAAGTGCAGATGCGCCGGCTTTGAAACGTGCGGCTGCCTTCGCTCTCACGATATTATAGCAGCGGATGTCCTTGTGACGCGCAATCAGACCAAAACATTAAATGACATGCACCGTAATGGGCCAAGCAGCGTCGGTCCACGCAGTGCCGCATTAAGTCGAACAAGTCTTACATTCTGAAACCTACAGGGAAGGGCATCAAAACCCCGAAGCTGTGCGCACGCGTTCTCGCGTTCTAAAAAACGCCAGGAGGAACCCTGGCCTGCCTCGCGCGCTCCTCTCTCCCAGCTAACGTCCTGTGTGGAGTTCATCACATAATCTCGTCTGCTGCCTCCTCTTTGACCGACGCGCAGATTTAGGTCGTTGCTTGCTTTAAGCTCTATGTACCCGAAAAAAACACATCCGATCTTTTTAAAGCCACGAAGAACAGCTGGCGAAAGACATTTAAAAGCTTTCAACGCAATCTCCTGACAAATGTACAGTTAAAAAAACTCTCGACAATTGTTTCACTCTGTATCGGCGTCATTGTATAGTTTGATCTGTCTCATAAAATTCAAAATGTACTCAATTCAATCAAAGGGAGTATAGAATCAGTATTCTGAATAAGTCTGCCAGCCCCACCCATGCACATCTAAAACAGTGCCAGTCTAATGTACTGCGCCACTGCCTTTAACCTCGCCCTTAGCACGCCGTCTGCAACGATATCAGTCCGTCATGGTGGCACGCGTATGCTTACCGGTCAGGCAACTGAAAGTGCTTACTGTGCCCGATGGAGAGAAACCAAACTTAAGTGATATACCTGCCTTTGATTAATTACACTTTGATGTAATCATGTCCCAAACAGCTCTTGGAAATATAAAAAGATGTTAAGCGATACCAAGGGACTGACATAATTATTTACCAAAACGGCACACATGCAGAATCAAACGGGCCGGTCTTTCTGCATTGCGGTACTCTGCAACTATCTCTTTCGGACGCTTTGTGATTTTATAAACTCTCTCTCAGCTAACATGGAACTTTCACATTAACAAACACCCTGCAATGCGACACATATACAAGGAAAACGTACCTGTAGTGTGCGATTAAACGTCCATTAACTCTTTTCCTAAGCACACCTGGGTCAGGACCGCCGCATCGTCCCACAGCCGCGCCAAGGAGCCCCGCCACGGTTCTCAGCTATTGGATGGAACAGAGTGAACGGCACGTCCAGACAGTAGCGCAGTTCGGGTTTCTATTGGACAGAGCAAAGGCATCAGTTGGCAAGGATATTCGTGGAGCTAGTGTACCACCTCTGACTATAACATTACTGAGTTGAGTATATAACACAAGATTACACTGGTGTTATGAATCATTATATATAATGCGCTGTACTGTAATATAAATTCAAACTGTAGTGGTGATATATACACACACAGACACAGAGAGAGAGAGAGAGAGAGACTCATTTGATGACTGAGTGAAAAAAGAGAGAGGTATAATCAAAATCTATTTGTTCAGCAAACACTGTCATTAGTATGATAATCAGAATAAATACTAATCTACTAAGTGCCATTGACAAAATCAACGTCAAAGAGATAAAGAAAGAGTCGGATGACCGAATAGAACTGTTGGCAAAAAGTCTTCGCTCTTACTGCGTACGTTTGGGGTATTGGCGGCCTCTCTGGTGGAAATATGTAATTGCACGAAATGTGCAAATTATTTGCGTTATTCAGCTAACACTTTTATCCAAAGCAACTCATAAAACAACTGAATGCAGTTCAACCAGATCAAGGACCTTGCTCACGTCCCCGAAAGTGGTAAATTGGCAGTGATGCTTCAACTTGCAACATTCCCATTACTAGGCAAGGACCTTAATCACTGAGTTACCACTGTCCCACATGGATATTCACTAATGTGTGTTTTGCTGCCATCACATTCCCTGAGTGAATTTGTCTGATGGTTCTGAATGAGTTCACAATGAAGAAGTATTGAAAAACAACACGATCACAAACCCTTTTGATCCCAGATCTTTTGTGTCTTGGCCCTCCCAAGGTTTTTTCTTAATCCCTGCCATGATAGTTTCCTTGCCACTGTTGCCTCTGGCTTGCTCATTAGGGATCTGGTCTCATATGATTGTAAAGCTGCTTTGTGACAACATGTCTTGTAAAAAGCGCTATATAGCCTACTGTAAATAAACGTGACTTTGAATTTGACAAATCAGGGATCATTATATCCTTTCCCATGTATATTGAAAGTCTCACAATTGAACGTGAGCTTTTTCTTAAAATAACGAGTAACACGATTGACTTTTGCTGACTTACTGACTCATGGCATTGTGAATTTAAGTGTGCGGGTGTATGTTTGGAGGGGGTAGAGGAATTAAACATCTTTTCTATCTCATCGCATATAAGTGTCTTGCCTGTCAGTTCCAATATGGTAATGTGCAGTATTTATTTATTCAATATCTATTTATTTATTTCTATTTATGGGCACAATGAGCTCCTTTAATTGTAACCTTTCAGTCAGACTTTGAGTCAGACTTTGATTGTAACCTTTGAGTAAGACAAACATAATTACCAAAATAAAGGACACTGATAAAGTTTTATAAGACATCTTAAAACACACAGTGTTAGCTAGCTAGCCTATTGGGATGAAAACTAAACCTAGTTAATAGCCTAAGCACTTTTCCTGGTAAATTCCATATCAGCAGTAATAAGTTTTTTACTTTTGTGGTGTAGCTAGAAACATGCTACTGCTTTTTATCTTTGCAATTTATTTTAAGATATTTGAGATACTTGAGACTTGAGTTAAACCTGCACCACAGAGACTCAAGAATTGACTCAGACCTGTAGAGGAGGATGTGTTATCTACTGTTGTAATCATGCTTATCAATATAATCTTGAATTTGTAATTGAGTCCTTTCAAATGCAGATACATGCAGTATCTAAATAAAACCACGTTCTAGGTTAAACTTTACCAAAAAGAGTGGCAGGACAATCTGAACTTATGTGAGGAAAACTATATTATGCAGTTTATCCTGCTATTGTCAGTATCATGAGCAGTTTAGCTACTGTTCTGTAGATAGAAATATGTTGGTGTAGGTTTCCATAGAATGCATTTGATGTGCTTTGAAACTAGCTTTTTTGACTGAATCCATTGCTGTGACATTGTCTGCTATTAGCTGTCTGCACATCTGTCAAAAGTTAGATATGCTAATGGAACCTTACAAGAGTGTCAGCCTCCCAATGCCACTCCAAGTAACATAATTTAGCAAGAACACATTAACCATGTATTCTTCAGCTATCTGCATTCATGTTCAAGAAGTAAACTTGACTGAGCAGAAAATGTTTGTGACAAGAATGCATATTGCAGACATCCCAAGTCTCCCGGAAAACTCCCGAAATTCAGAACGAGTGACCCACACAAACGTGCACACAGGCGACAGATTTTTTTTTCTCTAATCCCCCCCCGCTCAACAACTTAACCTCTGGGGGGGGGGGGGGGGGGGGGGGGGGGGAAATCAACTTTTGCAACTTGGGATGCCTGATATTGCATAAACACGACGTTAACACGACAACACAGAAATGGTCTGAGAATAACGGTTAGCCTGCATTGTTGGACAAATACTGCAGCAACCCCCCTGAAAAACCCCAGACAATTCTGCAAAGAAATTGAATCTAATTAGCAAACTAGTGAGCTAGCATTAGGTATGTTAGCTATGTGTAAGTACATTACATTAGAAGGGTAACATTAAACAGCAGTAATAATAACAACAGTGACTAGTCAGGTAGTCATGAAGTCTCACCCAAAAAACACAAATGCATTTTCTTATTTCTGACTTTTGAAGTCACTTTAACATTATAGTAATGTGGACCTATGTGACATAAAATAGTACTAAAATGCTGGCACAACTTTGATATTCAAAGACATGTCTTGTATGAACATATTGCATCACTTTGCTTCAACATAACCTTGTTTCTGTTCACAAATAAAAAGGTATTGGCAGAATAAACTGAACATGGTTTGGTAGTGAAATCCTGAAACCAACATTTATTTCATGTTTTTCAGTTAAAATACAAAATATTTTGCAATTATATCATAGAGAGTAAACCATTTTACAACCTTTCATGCTTTTTTCCCCATGAAGCCTCGACATTAACCAGAATGTTATATATCGTATTCTATCACATCTCATTACCAGTCGCAAAAACTAAAGAAACAAACTAACAAAAAAACCTCCACATGTGAATCTGCACACGCACCTGTGCAGTCGAGGAATCACAGTCTTTTAGGATCTGCATGATTGTGGTTCAAACGTGTGCACAAACAGCCCATAGTGTGCTGAGCGTAAAGGATTGCCAGCACTGTGGAAAGTCTGGGCCTAGCAGTCACCTGGCCACAAAACACCACAGCTACAATCACAGCAGAAGGAGTGTCATTCATGAAGAAGACTGTTAAACACAATGCTTCCCACTAGATAGCAGTGACGTGAAGATGGAAGTCACCTCGTCCGATGATCTGAGATAAGTTTTGCTGTTTGTTTCAAAAGGTACTGCACATAAGCATGTGGGACCTTCTCCTTCTCTTCTCACTGTCCCACGTGTGTGAAACCACCGTCTTGGATATTTACAAAGCAACACAATATCTACATATTAAAAAACAGACGAATGAAAACTAAAAAAACTTGATGCAAGTTATGGTGAACTAAATGAAATCTAGAGCCTTGGCAAAAGGAGGCCAATCTCAACCAGTCCCACACACACCACTACCATGAACACAGACACACACATACACACGAATATACCTTGTTGATGTATACACAGACTGTTCTTCTTTTCTCTTGTACACACAGTCTCTCTCTCTCACACACAGACACAGACACACACACAGACACACACACACACACACACACACACACACACACACACACGCACACGCACACACACACACACACACACATATACTGTTCACTCACACCTTCTTGTGCACACACAGGCATGCACACCTGTACATGCATGTTCACATAAACGCATGAACAGTCCTACCCACAAGCACATGCGCTCCAAGCATGATGACAGCAACACTTTAGCATTGTTTTTGCGAACTGTTGATTGAACTTGACAGCTTGCAAAAGTCGACAACATGCAATTAAAAACGGTTATATGTGAAAAGGGCCTTTCTCCCCAACCTACTTGCTTTCACATAGACTGAGATTTCTGCAGGCCCTTCATTCCTTATTCATAAATAACCCCAACTGTCTCCAGTGTGACGGATCAATCTGCTTCTGGTCAGCAACTGTGGCAGTTCACACGCGAGAGTTTGATTGGCAGTAGGTCTAGCTGCTTCTCCAGATCACGCACAGCCTCTCTCTACAGTGTGGAATGGCAGGTGTATGTCTCCAGATCATAAACTGCAGAGTTACAGGACAGCCGAGTGGCACAACATGGATGACATCATCTTTGCATATCGCTTGGGTGGTGACAGGTGCTCGCTCCACTGCAGAGCTCTGACATCTCACCGCCCCATTCCCAACCCCCAGGACTATGATTGGCTGATCTGCAGGGCCTCGAGAATGGTCATGCCCTCTAAGATGAATGGGTTGGTTGGGAAAGTGGAAAGTGGTTTGTGTGCGACCACAGAACACTGCTCTCTACCAAGGCACTGAGGAACCCTTCATGTGGCCCAGACTGTCTGCATGGCAAGATGCAGTCTGGAGAACCTATGTGGCCACAGAGCAATGCAGAAGACAAGATGACCAGTGGCTGTATTATGGCCATGAGGGGGCCCCTCTCCATAATGCCATGTGACAACAATAAAGAACGAGACACAACCAGAAATCCCAGACTTTCCCAGAAGAGAGTTAGCTCATGCAAACCAATCAAACCTTTACAAAACCGTAAGTCCAACAGAACTAATAAAAAAAGAAAAAAGAAACAAAAAAACATAGTTGTAAAAAGCTATGGGACAGTCAAGAGTATGCTTGTGTGTGTATGTGTGTTTTTGTGTTTGTGAAGGTTTCCATCGAAATCATTTGCTGCAGCTCCCATCCAGCACAAAAGATGTCAAAAAATAGCATTTACACATAGCCACGTGTTCCATGAGTGTGTTCACAGAGACACTGGGGCTTTGAGCACACATAATACCGGCTTCAACACTGTGACGACAGAACATAAAGGCAGCAGAAAGGCAGACGAGTGCCACCTCGTTCCGTTCACCTGGCGCCCCAGCCCATCACAGAGGAGCGCGGGGTGGCGGCGGTGCCTGGTCCATGCAGCGCCCGGAGCAGCACGGAGGGACACGGGATTCAGTGCCTACTGACCACCACCTTCCAAAAAATAATCTTCATATATGTGTATATCTTTTCTATACATTCGTGTACACACATATACATGTTTGCAAAAGATAATACAGCAGTCGTCAGATTAAGGTCCTCCTGTATTCACTTTGAATAGTCGGGGGAGGACTGGCCTTCGGTGACAGAGCTTTCCTCCTGTGGATATTGCTTTCTCCTGTCTCACTGATCTTCTCTGTCTCTCTTAGCCTCCTCCCCCCATCTCTCACTCTCTTTCTCTCACTCTCACACATACTTGCTCTCTTTTTCTCTGTCTTTCTGATGATTGGGTTGGATTGTGTATGGGTTTTTTTTTCCTTCGTGGCAATGTAATGTCAGGAGGGTCACAGTGAAATATGGACATCCTGCTCTCCAGATGAAGGTGTGACAAGGAGGGACATAGGGATGGTGTGTGTGTGTGTGTGTGTGTGTGTGTGTGTGTGTGTGTGTGTGTGTGTGTGTGTGAGAGAGAGTGTGGGGGTGGGGGAGTTATGATGTTCCGGCGATGTCAAAGGTCACATGGCCTGGAGCCGTTACACGAACGAGTTCATGGCATTGACTGGCGACGGGGCCTCTGAGCTCTCATTGCCCTCAGCTGTGTCCTTCTCCTTCTTGCCGCTGTACTGGCCGATGAAGGAACCATCCTCGTTGAACTGTCCATCGCCACCCTCACCATAGTCTACCAGGCTGTCGTCGCTGTCGTCCTTCTTCACCGTGCCATTGGATGGGCTCCGGCTGCCTTTCAGAGGCTTGTGGTCCTCTGTGTCACTAAAAACAGAGGAAGACACATGGAAAGACACTTTAAAAAACATACCAGCAAGACGGGCGTGGTAAGGAGCCGTGCAGATGAGCAACATGGTCACAGTCGCTAGTCATGGGCTTATCTTCTCAGCTGTGCCATCATGCACTCAGGTATGACAGTATGCCAAAATGCAAAAGCTATAGCTTCTAGAAATCATCTAAAAGCATCTAAAATCTTTTAGAACTTCTAGAACTAAAATCAAAGTTTGACTATTGCTATCAAACAAAAAACACAAGGCATCTGAAAAAGGTAAACATACATTAGTCATACATTATGCAAACTCAAGCAGAAAACTGTGAGAGTAACATTAGATGCAGTTAGCAGGAAGCATTTTTCTTTTGATGGACTTATTTTCTCATTTTTTATTCAAACCAACAAGGATTCCTTTGCATGCAAAACTAGCAGTTTCCCTCTTACCTCTCCAATGACCTACATGTTCCCCAAATACAAAGAACATGTAAGGACTAGTAAGACAATAAACATCATTTCCCATGTTACGTGGGTGAGTGAATTAAAACAGTGAAAATAGGAAATGATGAATAATGACAACAGATTGATGATCTTCCACGTATCCTAAATGTAGCTGATAGACCAGAACAGGTCTGATGTTCTGCCCTGGGACTACGGAGCTAACGAGTAATGAAAGTTTGTTTCACACTACATCTATTTTCTGTTAATGCTTTGCCAAATCCATATATACTTTAGGTAACATCAGCTATGTAAGCCACATAATCTCATCCATATACTTTTTTGTTAAATAATAGTTCATCATTAGAAGTTAATTCATCATTATAAGTTTAACATTTAAGTTGAACCATGGACTCATCTGCACACATTCCAGATTTATGGTATAATTCCATGTGCAGACTTTGAGGAGTTGGGTATGGTATGAGAGGAGTTGGGTATGGTATGAAAGGAGTTGGGTATGGTGTGAGAGGAGGTGGGTATAGTATGAAGGAGTTGGGTATGGTATGAAGGAGTTGGGTATGGTATGAGAGGAGGTGGGTATAGTATGAAGGAGTTGGGTATGGTATGAAGGAGTTGGGTATGTATGAGAGGAGTTGTGTATGGTATGAAGGAGTTGGGTATGGTATGAGAGGAGTTGTGTATGGTATGAAGGAGTTGGGTATGGTATGAGAGAAGTTGTTTATGGTATGAAGGAGTTGGGTATGGTATGAGAGGAGTTGTGTATGGTATGAAGGAGTTGGGTATGGTATGAAGAAGTTGGGTATGGTATGAAAGAGTTGGGTATGGTATGAAGGAGTTGGGTATGGTATGAGAGGAGTTGGGTATGGTATGAAGGAGTTGGGTATGGTATGAGAGGAGTTGGGTATGGTATGAAGGAGTTGGGTATGGTATGAGGGGAGTTGGGTATGGTATGTGAGGAGTTGGGTATGGTATGTGAGGAGTTGGGTATGGTATGAGATGAGTTGGGTATGGTATGAGAGGAGTTGGATGACATTAAAACTGAAAGGGTACAGGACTTTTTTCTAGACATAACGTGGGATTTAATGTTGGAAATTTGGGAATGTACTGGCTGTTTCTTGTTCATTCACCTGTACTCTCCAAATGTCCCATCATCCTCTTTCATAGGCTGTATCTCTGGGTCCTGGTGAGCCTCCTCCTTTTCTTTCACTGTGTGCCAAAGAGGTGAAAGTTATTTGTTGTGCATATTTACCTTATGTGGAACTGTTACAAAACGTGTTGGATAACACCAGGACATACAAGCATTTAGTTTTTACTGGTCATAGATTTCACAAAGCAGAATCCTGATTGTTTATGTATGTGGATCTGACACAAATAAGAATTGCGGGAGTTAATTCAGTACTGGGAATTTTGCTGTGTAGATTTTGTATTGTGAAATATTATGTTATACTTCGAGTTTGACATGGAGCAGTATCTTTAAAACATCTTGAAAAGTGGAGCAGTATCTTGAAGTATCTATTCTGCTGCAAATGTGTTTTTTTTCTTTTGCTTCTGGTGAAAGTTGCCAGAGTTGAATTTTTAATCTGAGTCTGTAGAGGAGACTACAGTAATCAACCCTGCTAACAGTTAATTCATACATTTTTTTAGAAGGATCTACTTACATCAACAGACACTATATGTATCAGCAGGTACCTTGTTATTTCTTCTACCCGAACACACAGAAAAACACATGATAACACACATGCAGACACACGCACATAATAACACACAGATACACACACAATAACATACAGACTAACGTACAATAACACACACACACACACACAGACACACACACACAATAAGACACAGACACACAATAACACATACACAGATGCAAAGACACACAATAACACATACACAGATGCAAAGACACAATAACACACACAGAAACACACAATAACACACACAAAGACACACATTCTCTCTCACCTGGGTATTTGCCACCTTTGTTTCTCTTGATGAAGCAGACGATGAGAAGGATGAGGATCAGCAGAGCGATGGCACACATTAGTCCAATGAACCAACCTTGTGTGGCTATATCGACCTGTCTGCTGGTCATAGCTGCACACATGCATACACACACACACACACACACACACACACACACACACACACACACACACACACACACACACACACACACACACACACACACACACACACACACAAGTCAACCAAGAAGTAATAATAACCTCTGTAACTTCCTTCTGAACTTATAAATCACATGTACACAACAGTAAACAGGAGCTGAAGCGTGTACAGTTCCATTATATATCCGCATGGTGGTGTTTGTGCAAATACTGTAAACAATACCTGCAACAAGAAATTATTTACCAGTGAGCAACATGAACATGAAATCACAAACAAGGAAAGCGAACTGAAAAGGAAAGTCACAAAATTCACATGCTGCGAGATGGATGGGTTATCGATATCAACATCTATAGTTCAGCAAATGGTCACAAAAATTATGCAGATGAAAGAATTGATCAAATAAATACAAAAGCATGCCATGTCTCTCCTTTCCATCTGATCAACTGTGACCTTTCACATCCTTCAAAGTCACGTTCTACCCTAGAGCAGGACTGCATTGGTGGAGTCATGACCCCACCCTCCAACCCCCCATCCAGGGTGGCATGCTCTCCGAGCTGGTACTGCTCCCTCACCTGGAACCGCAATTAGCAGCTCATCTGTGCTGTGGACGGTCACATGGGCGTGGTCTTTGGCCACCACACGCACCCTATAGGTCACGCCCGCCTTTAGCCCCTTTAACCGATACGTCTGGGAGCCGTTTACAAACTCCCTCTTCCAGGCCTCTTTACCTGAGGAGAGGCGCGGGGGAGGGGACGGTGATTCGGATTGTGCAACAACGAGAAACATGGTGTCAAATCCCACACGTATATCCGAGGTAATATGAACCAATTATATTTTGTAAAAGTTGAGACTGGTTTTAAGAGGTTCATGACACTAATAAGCTATCATACACAGAGTGATGCTAGATATGTATTCATTGCTAATTTTACTTTTTATTGAGAGGCATCGAATTCATAAATGCATACTACAAGAAGTGGTAACATGACTGTAGAAACAATTCTGTCTTTGTGGTAACAATTATGTCCTTCCAAGACTGCAAGTAGCTCTGAAATGCCTGACAGCAGTTTAGCATAACTAGCACGTCTGCTAATCTCAGGATACGAGGAGGAAGAGCTTACTGTTGTCTGACACATATTCCACAAACACATTCTTTTCCGTCCCAGAATATTCCCAATTTAAGATGGCATGGTCCTCTTCCAGAGAAAAGTTCACACTCCCGAACACTGGACCTACCGGACGTGCTGCCCACAACAAACACACACACACGTCATGCCGACGGTTACTGTGGCGCGACCAAGCAGTATAAACTGTGATCTAAAACATGACAAGCTATCCAAAATCTTCACCAGACATTTTTGCACAAGATGATATAGAGACATTTCCATGTGGTCCTTTGTACACAGATAATTATTCTGAATCGTTTTCAATAAAAATCAAATCCGTGCCTGTAAAAGGAATGCTATTTCAGACTCACACACACACACACAAGAGAAAAGAGGGTAAAGGATAGAGGTGGGTGTTTTGTACCCTTGTAAAATGGTGGCTGCACAGACTGAGAGACAGGGGAGACTGGATGAGAAGGGGGTTCAGTGCCTGGAAGAACATGAAGAAGAGCAAGACATACAACATCACACGCTTCCAAGATCACCAACATCACACAAGAAGAGTAGGGCACAGAGAGACCCCATCAGACAAAGAGTACAACTATTAGGGTTGTCAAGTTTGTTAGGTACACATACCACCAATCTGCATCTTTAGACTCCCAATCCTTTTTCGGCCAGTTCTATATTATTCCATATAATCTGAGCTTTAGACAAAATCAGGCCACTCATGAAAGAGACCAAGACAGAATGGAACAACAGGGTCCAGGATTCCTAGACAGTAAGGCAACAGCCTTATAGTACAATAGTAGTGCACTTACAAGTGGACTTATGGTTCATTGTAAAATGGATTAAGTAGTGATATAGTAGGTGTACCAATTAAAGTTATCACTCAGGCTAATTCAAAACATTACACATGCAGAATCATGCGTTTCAGTAGTGTAGATGAAGAGGAAAAGCAGGAGGAAGAAACAAGATCTACTGGATCATCCAGTAGGGCCAATGAACAAACAAAACTACATCTTAAATCTGGATCCTACGTCTGCTCATCAAAAGAGGTTTAGAGCAGGACCCTAATGAAAGCAGAGAGATGGAAGTTTGGCCCTGACAGTGATAGTCCTCCATGCCTAGTATGGAGCAGATCTGTGGCAAGCATCTGGACTTTTCATGCACATGAGGCTACATGCACCCCGGCGACATGCATGCCGGGGTCAGGAGTTACCTTTACCCGCCTCTATTGCGGGCTGCCGTATCAGTGCTTCACAAGGCCAATGGAGAGGGAGAAAGATACACAGAGCAGCCGTGAGCAACGGGTTAAGGACCACACCACACAGGGGATCCAGCTAACCCCGTGTTCACACTGGTAATACTAGCAGAAGGAGATCTGAACGAGTACAGTAGTCCCCAGAAGGCTGGTCTGAGGTAAGACAGTAAATCAGTGGAGCTCAATACTGAAGCATGCTAGAGTACAATCCAGTAGCATACAGATGGACTGGTGGATGCTATTTAATACTGCACATCCTAAAAAAGAAAATCTGCAGGGGAAAGCCAATCATGGTTTGTTAAAAATCAGCAATACCGAAGTGCTTCATAATATCTGTATGTTTCAGTGAGGGCAGTTTCAGTGTTGTGCCACAAAATGGCTTTTAAAACTCCATTTGCCAAAACCTGGCCTGTTAGTTAAAAAATTATCATCCTGCATCAATGTGTAATAAATCTAAAGGTGATTTGCAGTATATCTTAAGGTCAAACAGTTCCTTTTCGATCAAAGTAGAAGTCATTCAGGAGAGCTTCGTGTCTCCGCTGAGGCTCACCTTCATCCATGATTGTGATCGCCGTGGTGATAGCGGGCCCTGCGCCCTTGATTGTCATGGCGTTAAAGTAGAACATGTAACGTGTGCTGTACTTGAGGTTCTCAAGAGTGACGCTAGTCTCATTGGCCAGGAAAGTCAACTCTTTAAGCTCCTCCGTGTTATTAACTAGGGAGGAAAGGGAGACAAAAGACCATGAAGGAGCATGGGAAAGAGACAGTGTGTAGGGTTCAACATTTGTCGATAGGATGGCCATTGTGCCCTCTGCAACAGCCATTCAAATAAAAACCAAATACCTAAAGTTTGAAAATGAAAGTTAATACTTCAACCAGCTAATGAGTCCCTCAACAGCATTGTTTTAAGCAGAAATTTGATTTCAAGGTGTTTGGCCTCCATTTCTTATTTACCAGGCTGGTATCTAAGCATGTAGCCAGTGAGGCGACCATTGTCATCCACAGGAGGACCCCACTCCACCGTCAACGAGTCCAGATATGAGTTTGTGATTCTGATGAAGGCAGGAGGTCCAGGAACTTTCAAAAATACAAAAGAAAATGGAAAAAAGTGAAAAAAACTGTCCTCTTGCTCAAGAAGAACATACCAAGAAAAAGTTGCTTCAGAATTGCTGGTGCTGATAGAGATTTGGAGTTAGCAAACCATAGCAAACCATAGCGTTTGACTTAGCAAACCATACCCTACCTCCCTCTGGAGTCTCAAAATGCTGGCCAGCGCTGGGTGGCCCATCACCCTTGCTGTTGAAGGCCAGGACACTGATGACGTATTGGCTGTAAGGATGCAGATCAGGGAGGTGACCTTCTGTCTCATTCCCGCTGAGAATCAGCACCCGCGGATCTTCAGGCTGGGAGTCCTCCCTCAGCAGGCTCCTCTCCTTCCAATATCTCACCTACCACACATCAATCACACCATATAGTCATGAATGTGCAAAACCTAGTCTGACTCAACCCTAAAATGAATGGATGGATCGATGAGTATTCTGTATCTGTCAGGAGTTATATATACCAAAACTGGTTAATACAATTTAACAAGTCAGTAAGCGATTGGCTAAGGCAGCATTATGGTAGCCAATCAGAGCCAGTGTTTTTACACACCCGCCGAAGCACACCAGTGACACACGACACAAACGGAGAAGAGGCAGAAATGGCGAGTCAGGAGCAAGCTGAAGAACAATTAGCATTTTCAAGGTGGCAATATAAACATTATTTAAGAAAATACTTGAAGTTCCTGAATGTCCAGACTGGGTATTTGATTTATTTAATTAAGAATAGAGGTTTTATTGTTAAGTTTACTTCTGTTGTGAACAAACTAGTTGTCTCAGTTTGAGAGAATTTTATTTAATTTGATAGATGTAAATGCACTTTATATATAGTAGTGTAACTATTTACTTTTGCTTTTTTACTTTTTTTTTTTTTTTTACAAAGATTTTTTTACAAAGCATTTTAAATGATTTTATCTTGCATTGGTCTGTTGATGTGCAATAAATATCTAAAGTTAAACACCTTTCTGATCTACTCATTTCAACTGACTGTGAAAACTGCTTTTTCAAAAAATCCTTATTCATTGGCATATAACTTTTTTTAAACTGTAATGCAAATAGTTACTTTCCCTGGTAACGAGTTACTTTTATTATAGAGTAATTCAGTTACTAACTCAGTTACTTTTTTGAACAAGTAGTGAGTAACTATAACTAATTACTTTTTTAAAGTAATGTTCCCAACACTGTTGATCAGTACAAAAACAATTAATATATTTTGCCATTTATCTAACAGATCATTTTAACAGTTAGAGATTTTTAGCACTCTGATTTCATCAATGGTAAATTTTTCTAACCAAAGTTATGTGTTAAATTCCAAAGCAAAATTCTGTGTCACATCCACAAGAATCCTTCAAAATTCTACAGTGTATTTGCTTTTAGAGAATTGGATTCACTGAGAATTTTCACTACACTAGGGATGTAGGGATTTTCTCCAGGTGTAACTTGGGCTAAAGGTGTTCAGGGACCCAGCAACAGTGGCATTGATTGGGTTCTGGGTTTTGATGGCAAGCAATGGTTGTTCTTGTGTATGTCTAAGCATACCTTGTATCCCAGCATTCTGCCTCTGACTGCAGAGGATGGAATGGGCTTCCAGTGGACCTCAGCCAGCGTGCTGTTCTGCACCACCATCTGCACGCTCTCCGGAGGCACCATGGGTCCTACAAAATCCAGAAGGAGCATTGCATGGTCTCTCCTGTAAGGAATCGAATATTCTTTATAGTTACTTTGATGTCGAAACCTAAGATTGCTGAAAACTTGCAGTGGCAGACTCACGGTCCTCTCCTGAGTATCCAAGCACCACCTCTGGTTTGGGGCCAGGCCCATAGTTGTTCTCAGCCTGCACAGTCACCTCATATGGGACGAACGTGGGTGTGTCCGACACTATATATTCGGAGACGTTTGCCACGGTGACTGACATCCAGTCTCCACCTACATCCTGCCGTCTCCAGCTCACTTTATACTGAAGCCCAGGGCCGTTGGACTGAAGTCCTGTTAGCTCCTGATCATCAATTTACATATTGAATATTCAAAGAAACACATCTAAAATGGCATAATGCAGTTGTGATTTCAGTGTGTTTTAATATAATGTGTTTGGAACCATTTTACCTGCCAGGAGATCACCATATTATCAGGCTCAGTTCCAGCCACCTCAACATTTGATGGATTTTCATCAGGCTCTGAAAAAACACATCAAAAGCAGAAATGCTTCTGAAACAATATTGCTTTTCTAAAGCATTTTAGTGACTTGGACAATTAAAACATTTTATTTTTCATTTACATCCTAAAGTTGTAACTGCATGGACTTGCTTTTATATCACATGCATGTGATCACACGCATGTGATCCAAAACTTTAATACACTACAATATATAAAATACAGTAGCATTTTACTTACAATATTTTTGACCAAGTCATGCTGCATTTATATGTTCCCATGAGTTTATCTGCCATGATTCTAAAAAATTTACAATTGCCCTCAAACATACAGCTATCTTAAGCTTAAAAAAACCTATAACAAGCATGCACAGCACAGGGCATTTATGCAGGGCGTTTGCACACAGCTCCAGGGGCCACTCACGTGCAGGGTTGGTGCGGTACTGGCTGGATGGAAGGCTGGGCTCGCTCAGGCCTACGTCATTGAGCGCCAGCACCCTGAAGGAGTAGTACACGTACGGGGAGAGGTCCAGCAGCACCGTGGTGCTTGTACCTTCCACCTCCGTCAAGTTGTTCCACATCCCTGGCTCATGGAGTGAATCCTCGTACTGGATCAGGAACACTGTGGGAACAACACACTCGGCGTGGTGAAAAGGGTCATTTTTGAGTCATTTCCTTTTGTTGGTTTCACTACTTCTTTGTATTTGTGTCAACTGCTTTAAAAAAAATCTGTTATGTTATCTGTTATGTGTATGACACAATGCTTCTTTGACTTTTTTGTTGCAGGAATTGAGTTTTTGGTGTATGTCACTTTTCAATGTTTGGTGGTGAAAATATTTTAAAGAACTTAAATAAATAAAAATGTAAAGATATTTGAATATAGAGACATTCAAAATGCCTTTTTGATTTCAGTGGTTTGTTGCGCCCACCCTGAATGGGACTGTTGTGTTCATCTCCAGGGATCCAGGTGAGCTGCACACTCCGCTCTCGCTGGTCGGTCAGCTCCAGGTCTATGGGTGGGTCTGGTCGCTCTAGAAGATCATGCACACCAATCATTTCACAGTACATGACAAATCCAATCTAGCGATCACATGCTTCACAACAAAACTTACACACATGCGAGTTTGAATACCAAAAAAAGTAGTGTCCCAGAAATGACCTACCAATGACTTCAGACATAAATAATGGTAAACAATAAACTCAATGAATTCTGAATGTCCACAAAATCGACTGAATGTCCACATAATTGTTGTCATTTAGCTTATGACACACCGTAGCATGAGAGTAACACACAGAGTATAAAAGGTAGGGGGAACTTAAAAAAAAGGTGTCAGGAATGGGCTTGGGAATTGGAGGGTGCTAAGATCCCATGATTTACCGTAGACTACAGGTGGAGTTGGTGTGGCTTCTGCCAGCGAGAGGCAAGAGTAGGGGAGAGGTTCATTATTAGTGGTACAGTCCAAAATGGAACCCCGTCAATCAGCTAACTGCATAGGAACACTGCCCTGCCCTGAGCTACATGTACGTTTGACCAACAGATGAAACATCAACAGTTTTAAACCTAATCTAGCACTTTTAAAACGTAATGTAATAATCTGAAACCACATTTCAACATTGACACATCTGACAAAACTTGACTACTATATCTAGAAATCTAACTACTAGGCTATCTAAGGTAAACTGTAGAAACCACCTTGTTTTCTACAAAGGACTGAAGGAGGACAGCTTACCGACTACTGTCAGCATGGCACTGGCTGAGTCCTGATCCAGGGTGGTGTTCATAATGCACGTGTAGGTGCCTTCATCCTGCTCCATCACATTATTTATGGTCAGACTGTCAGAATCCACCACAAACCTATAGAGACCCCAAAACACCACCATCAGAACTGTGAATCTAATATTTACTGTATGCTTCCATCCTATCTCTGTTTAGGAAATCAATCAAAACCACTAAGATTCAAATGTAGTGTCCATGTTCAATGTCGAAAGCACAGCTCTAAGAAGATAACTAAAATAGCTAAATCCTACTCTCTATTATAAAGACCTCCATAATACCACTCTGGTCTGCATGTGATCATTTGACCACTAGTCCAGCAGGAGACCCTTGACCTTACCGATCATCATCGGGCAGCTCTCCTTTGTCTTTGAGCCAGATCATGACCAGGATCAATGTTGGGTCATGCGTCACCTTACACTCAAACACAGCCTTCGCTCCTCTCTGCACCACCTTGTACTCTGGCTGTTGGAGGATTCGTGTGGGCTCTGAGAACAAGGCAAAACCTGTCATGACACTTCGGGAATCTTCGCTTACTTTGTCAACGCTTCGCCGATTCTTCTCTTCTCCCTCTTTCACGCAAACTTGTTCATTTCAGTATTTTTACGTATTTGCTTCACCTTCTGATATAACATCCAGTACAAACAGATTTGTATAACAATTCAAAGTACTTCATACAAATGAGTCTCATGCTTGGATGGTGTGCTAAAATTAGTTCATCACAAGCAAGCGCATCATAAACGACATGGGATTCCTACCTTTCACTTCCAGGTAGACATGGTTTTCCTTGCTACCCTGGTTATTTGTAGCCACACATGTGTATTTCCCACTGTGTTTTGGCTGTGCTGCAGTGATCTGTAAAGTACCATTCTCATGCACCAGATACATTTCCCCATCCAATAAAGTCTGGCCATCTTTGAACCTACAGAAAACCAGTCAATGAAAAAAATCAGGGTAACAACGAGACAAGACAAGGGCCTAGTCATTAGGTGTATCTCAATTCAGGGGCTGCAGCCCACGAAGTGCGCATTTGTAGGCCGGTTACGTCACTGCGCCGCGACGAGGCTGTCCCAATTCGTGGGCTCCTTCTTATGCGGCCGACGAATGTAGCCTTCAAAACCCCGAAAACGAAGGATGCATCTGAGTATCCTTCGCATCCCATGATACTCCAGGATTAATTGCTCTATGAACAATAAACAGGCGGAGTCTAGTGTTCGGGCCGAAGAATTTGTTTTTAAATGTCGGTATTTTTTAAATATGGACATTTATACTGCAATGAGATGCTAAATAACATGCCAGTTATTAATGATATTGCAGGTAAACCTGTGCTTTGAGTATTTACTAAAGAGTAACGTTTATAAAAATACATTGAATTTTGTTATGAAGTTATACTTCCCGCCAAACATGTGAATACATGTTCAATGCATTTTCTTTTAGGCATTTGTGGGTGATGTGATATTTGTCGGACAGTGCGCTAACACGTATGTAATGGGGCAGAGCGTGGTCACGCAAACATACGTCTTGCGAAGACTAGACTGTCTCATTTAACAGCCGTGAGATACAGCCTACCCGGCCTTTGAAGTGTGTGGCCACCGTGGGCTGCGGTCTACGCGGTCTATGTAGGCTGCAGCCCCTGAATTGAGATGCAGCCATTTAATGACAAAGAAAGAAGCTGCTGTGAGCATTCTCTACTGTAGTATTCAAGACACACAGTTAAAGTTGGACTTCAATACAGACACTGTTGATGCTGACATACCAAGAAATCTTGGGTAGTGGAGACCCAAAAGAGGCACAGTCCAACATGGCTGGCCTGTTGCTGATGACCTGGTAGACGTAGTTTGGTGGTGTCAGCAGCCTCGGAGGCTCAGCTGAAAGAACAATGAAGGAAAGTTCTAATAGAAACTGCTTCCTAACCCTTCCTGAAACCATGTATAAGCAATGGTTGATGTTTCTACTGATATCAGAAGTTTTGTTCTGACTCATTTTCCAGTCAACTCCTACCTGACAGACAAGAACAGACACGCGTAACTCACCGAGAACACTGACAAAGGCATTGGCCAGCAGGTAGCCAAACTCATTGGAAGCATTGCACTGGTATACTGCACTGGATCCAGTCTGCACGTTGCTGAGGATGACCATGTTGTCCTCTATTTTCCGACGGGGATCATTGGGTGAGTCTACAGAGGGAACCAACACTACATAAACAAATCCATTCTGTCTCAGATCCTTCATCTCACCATGCTGTCCATGTGAGTAGAGATGAGATCTCAGATCGAGGGACACTCACTCTCAATGGAGTTACCATTGATGGACCAGGTGATGGTGGGTTTGGGGCTGCCCCCTGCCAGACACGTGAGCATGCCTGACTCTTCAGGGGCCAGGATGAGGTTCCGCGGAGCACTGATCCAAAAGGGAGCCGCTGTTTGGGAATGGGATCAGAGTCAGTAAATTACCATATATAGTTTACATTGCCATTGTAGAGTACTGTCAGCACTGCACAGGGTCACCAGAGCCTTCTGTAAATGTAATCAAATGCATTGCCTACATTTATATTTTAATATTTTTTTCTTTATAGTTAGTGTTGCTAAGTTAAGACATTTGGATATTTATCGATGTGAAAGTCAGTCCAGACCTTTGACCACCACTGTGATGATGTGGTAAGCACTGCCCAGGTGGTTGCTGGCCATGCAGCGGTACTCTCCACCATCCGCCTCAGTCACCTCACTGATCCTCAGACTCTTCTGGAAGTTCAAAAAGGACAAGCGGCTTCTGGGTAGTTCACCGCTCTCCTTGTCCCAGGAGATTTCTGGCGTCGGACTGAGATAGCAAAGACGTGATTAGATAAGCAAACAGGACGATGAGCGGAATACCTCACTGATTCAGTTTTCCAGTGGCATGGTTCGGCACACTGGTACTCACAGCCCATCGGCAATACACTCCAGCTCCAGAGTCTCTCCCCGTAGTATCTGGGTGGTGCTGTTCATCCCTGACGGATACATAAAGGAGGGGGCGCGCTCCCCGGCTGGCCGATCTGAAACACGGAGCAGCCATAGTCAGATGCGCATCATACAGGGATTAGCCATGGTCAGAACGAGTGGCCAGTCAAGAAGTGGTTAAGACTGGTACACCAGCATGGGAAACAAGTAAGAACTTGTGCTATAATGCAAAGATTCATTGCTACAATACTGGTGTACAACTGAAGGACTCCCTACTGGCCCTTAAGGTGGCGGAGGGTCTGTACAGTGTGAATGACCACTGGTAAACAACACTGCTCTGTTTCTTCAGGTTTTCCCTCACTGTACTAAAGACATAAATTAAATTAAATTATGACCATCACCTTACGTGTACAAAGTGAACCTCTCCTGGCATAGCAAAGACTGCTGATTGGATGACAAGATCCTTCGGTTGTGTCTTTTTAAATTAGATTTAAAAAGAGAATTGAAGGATCAAGAGAAAGAAATCATGCTAAATAGGAAAGGCCAACCAGAATAATACCACCTTTCTTATTTGACCACTTGCTTCAGTGGTTGTACTAGGTACACTGTGTGTAAAGACACAGACAAGCTTAGTGATTAGTTTTTTTTTTGTACATTAACTCTGTCTGATGAAAAAGGGCCAGCTACTGCCATCACACAGACATTGGTGGTTATGCAATGAATTATTGTTCATTGTTTAGAAACACTTTAAACATCTTTGGATACCCAGATTAAAATATACCTTTAATGTCAGCACCAGCCTCTTTTTCATCATTTAGTTTTCATACATTTGATGTAAAAGATGGATGACAGAAGGGTTGGCGTGGTATTAATGCCAAGTGGATGAAAAGTCAAGTGTGGAATATTGGAAGTTGAGACATTTGAGGTGCTGGTAGAATGGGTGTGTGTGTTATGCTACTGGTTAGTTGGAACTACAGGGGTAGGTAGGGTTCACTTGGACAAGGTCTACTCAAACTCACCACCCAAAATATCAGTGTCATTCAAATAAGATGCCAAGACTGTTTCATTCATTGTATAAACTGGAATACAACAAAAAGTCAAACATGCAGTGCTACAAGAACATAACACTCTCTGTTGATCAAAGAAAAATGAGAGATACTTATATAATGACTTAAAAGTCAACAAAAGGAGTGACATTAGAGCAATCAGCAGACACATATCAGGAGTGACTGTTTTCATCACTATTACAGTATAATTACAGCATATGTGCTCCCCTGTGAAGCAAACCCATGATCTTGTACTATCATCTCTACCAGGCAAGCTTCAGCTTCACAAAGGAGATAATGACTTCTGGTGGAAATTAAATCCTGATATTGTAACATGACGCTGGTAAGTTTGGCATGAAGTTGTGGTGCTCACAACCACAGTGAACCACAACACGGAATTTCACACAGAATTTCAGATCAGAATGCAAATTTATCACCATATCCTTCAAAATAAATGTTCATCTAGGAACCCAGTGAGCCAGACTCCCTGCTGGTGCTTTTTATCCCTGAAGAAACCTAGACTGGCTGAGTGACTGCTAGAAAGAGACTGAAGGGTGGAGGCTGGTGGAGGCAGGGCCAGGAGAGAGGAGGGCCTCACCATCCAGCACGGTGACCGTGATAGGCTGCTTCTGCTGGATGGTCTGCGTGTGGGGGAAGCGGGCGTAGCAGATGTAGTCGCTCCTGGTGTCCTCTATCAGCACGTTGGAGAAGTACAGGTCTCCGTTCAGTGCCTGAGACACGCGGCTGTTTTGGGGTAGCCTCTGGAAGTCTAGCCAAGGGAGAAGACATGGACAATGTTTAAACAACTACTTACTGTTGTTGTTGTTGTTATCATTAGCATTGGTATTATTATCATTATGTACTTCATTAATATCATTCAAGCACTGGTTCTACTTTAAGAACAGTGATATTGTGGTTGAGTGACAGAAGTAATCATTCAAATTACCTCATGTTGTTAATTATAATTTAAGTTTCGTTGAGGAACTCACTGTTGTCCATCCAGAAAATGATGGGTGGGGGTAGTCCAGCTGGGGGTCTGCAGTGCAGAACCAGAGACACGCCCACCTGTACTGTAATTGGCTCATTTCTCTCCTTTGACCACAAGGGGGACTCTGTGAGACATAAGTGTAAAACAATCTAAACCATGGGGCTTGCTTTCTCTCTCTCTCTCTCTCTCTCTCTCTCTCTCTCTCTCTCTCTCTCTCTCACACACACACACACACACACACACACTGAGTGAAATTGTACAACGTTCTGGCAGGTTACATTTTCATTTTCTATATTTAGCAAACCTGTAGTCCACACATGAGGAATTCTCATCTCCATAGCCAGCGCTGACATAGATGAGTGGACGATTCGGTTTATTTGTGTGGATGCAGGTGACTAGCTATGTGGTGACACTGTGAGAGAGGAGGGGCTCATACTAGACTGCCGTATGACGATGTCGTTGGACACGGCAGTGCCGTGCTGGTTGCGCGCCGTGCACTGGTACACGCCCTCATACACTTCAGCCTTCTCCCCGCTGGTGTCAATAATCAGTGTGCCCGAGTTCGGCTTCGTGATCACCTTTGGATCTTTGTCCACATCGAAATGTGTACCATTGCGCGTCCATGAGAAGCTGTGTGACAAGAGCAGTGAAGAGTCAGAAACCTCTGACAACCAACCGGACAGGCATCTCTGACCAATCAGACCAACCGGATAAGAACCTCTGACCAATCTGACCAACCGTACAATAATCTCTGACCAACCAGACATCCACTTCCCCAGCTGAGAAGGAGCTGTGTTGTAGGTGTTGATTGAGAGCACCCAGCAGCACGCTCAGGGTTCAAATGATGACAGAAAGGTGGTGTGTGATGGTATGTGTCAAGCAGTGCCAATGGCAACTGTAACCATGGAGATTCAACTGACACCCACCTGGGATGTGGCTTCCCCTTCGCTTCACAGTGGATGACAATGTTTTCCCGTGGGTCAATGATGTAATCCTTTGGGGACTGGTGGGTTATAGTGGGAGGTTGTTGCACTGAAGGGGAAAGTGAAGTGTTATCATAGACACACATACACATACACATACACTACAGCACAAAACAGCAAAATCCACAGCATGCGTCTTCTTTCAGGCCCATTTGACTAAAGGAAAACTAGAGGGAAAACATAAAGTAAGGTGATACAACATACTTAAAAAAAATGTTAACTTCTAAAAGAAATGTTTTCCGTTTGGTTTGCTGTTGTCCATAGGCAGTTATTTATTATGCAAATAAAAACATGAAAATGTGAGCAGCATGCAAATTCACAACCACTGCAATCCAGTCAAGTGAAGGAATTCCACAGCAACCATCCCACTATCCCACCGAAAGGGCCCCAACTTACATCCCTCCAAGAACTTAGCTTTAGGTCCAAATGAGTCAGCAAATAGGTGAGCAGAGAGTAAGACAGCTGAGTGTTAGACACAAGGAAAGAAAAGACTGCAGTTCCCAAGACATTATACACCTGCTTAAGACGTTTCTAGTTTGTAAAAAAGGTGCACATTGTAGTCTTCATATAATTATTTCTCAAGCCCTATACTCCAAATAAATGTCATATTATAGAATTATTTCTATTCAATTCTACTATATGGATAAGGTTATTGCTTTCATTTGGATTTAATTTAATGGACAGAGAGAGAGAGAGAGTGAGAGAGAGAGAGAGAGAGAGAGAGTGAGGGAGAGAGCAGGAGCAAGAGAACAATGCACAAGTCCTTTAGCTTAAGTGGTACTGATGCTGAATAAACCAGGTGGCTCAGGTTACGTAACACTGTCCTGATGGACAAAAGCAGTAATAAGCCTGCTTTTTTTGCCAGTAAAATAACCATTTTGAAGTTGTACTGTAGAGGCCTCTGACTGAAGTGCATAGCTCAACTCATTACATTAACAGAAAATCAGAATATATTGTTATCGTGCATAATCTAATTTAATAACACTGATCGAAAAGACCACAAATATATTTACAGCCACTGAAGACATAATACTTACAGTCCAGAGGCACTTCTAAGGCAGTGGTCAGGTGACCCAGCAGCAGCACCATCACCGCTCCTCCACAGAGTGTGTATTTCCTCTTCCTGTTCATGGCAAGGCGTGTCACAGGGAAATCCTTCCCCTCTGGGTCAAAGCAACGTGCCCCCTGGTCTGCACACTCAAAGCTGGCGTTCAGACATACAGGACATCCACAAAAAGGCTGAAGAGGATGAGAGAGAGAGAGAGAGAGAGAGAGGTTAAATAATAGATAAATAAAAATAATAGATATACACAGAGCCGGAGTGGCTAATCGGGAGATTCGGGAGGATTCCTGATGGGCCGGCTCATGTCAATCTTTAGTTTGGGCTGGTTGGGAGGGGAAAATAATTTTGGGCCGGATTTGGGCATGAAGCTCCTGGGCTGAAAAGGGGGCCCACTCCGACCCTGGATATACATATCTTATTAGTTATGTGGTAGATAACAAAAAGTATACACTACAGGATACTGTATAAAAGTACACTATAGACTACTGTATAAAAGTATGCACTACAGACTATTGTTGTCAAACTAAACTGTAATTGATTATTTAGGTCCATCATACTAATCCTATGTTTAGCCTTGATGTTATCTAGCCACTTATAAGTCAGAAATAAACTCAAGATAAAGCTCTTAGGTTTGTGATGGCTAAGCTAAAACAGGTTATATTACAAGCCTGACTCCTGGTGCTCATTTGTATTTTCCACAAACAACAGCTGCATGGTCTATAGATCTTTCATAATAATAATTTTAGTGCTACAGTGCTACAATCATCTTACAAATATTAGAAAAATTGTCATAATTTTGAGGCCATGCTCAAGGCCACTGTAAAATATTTTTTTAGCTGCTACAATCTGGCACAAGTTTCCATAATACCTGATGTTTTTCACATTGATAAACAAGTAAGGGAATTATGAACTGAATTAAATGATGTACAAGTACCATAATATATTTATATATTATAAAGGCAGTCATGACCTGGTGGTAGGGAACGGGTCTTGTGACCGGAGGGTTGTGGGTTCGATTCCCAGACCTGAGGTCATGACTGAGGTGCCCTTGAGCAAGGCCCTTAACCCTCAATTGCTCACTTGTATAAAAATGAGATAAAAATGTAAGTCGCTCTGGATAAGGGCGTCTGCCAAATGCCGTAAATGTAAATGCACCTAACCCCAACTGCTCCCCAGGCTAGGGCTAGGTCTGCCCACCGCTCTGGGCACGTGTGCACCACAGCCTCCTAGTAAAGCCCCCACTGGTGTTTGTGTGTGTTAACTGCACAGATGGGTAAAAAGTGGAGGACAAATTTTGATTGCGGTGTACAAAATCACAATTGACAAAATATGGCATATTTTACATCAAACAACTTTGAG
Source organism: Brachyhypopomus gauderio (assembly GCF_052324685.1). NCBI lineage: Eukaryota > Metazoa > Chordata > Actinopteri > Gymnotiformes > Hypopomidae > Brachyhypopomus > Brachyhypopomus gauderio. Next base: position 25,511,045 of record NC_135215.1, on the reverse strand, counting down.
GTTACTGTTTTGATCAATACGTTTAACAAAACCACTGTAACATAAAAACACTCTATGAACAGTACCTCAGTAATCGTTTATATTACATATTTGTCTTGTATTGTTTATGTTGTTGCTGATATGGTATCTGCTATTGACCAGAGGAGGATGGGTCCTCCCTTTGAGTCTTGGTTCCTCTCAAGGTTTCTTACTTATGCTCTAAGAGACACTGACATTGCCAGTGTCACCTTTTGGCTTGCTCACTGTGGGCTTGGACTCAGACATCTGTAAAGCTGCTTTGTGACAACGGCTGTTAATAGCACTCTATAAATACATTTATTTTACTTTGACTTTAGCCTGGCTGCTGGCTAATAAACTGTGAAGTTTCCTACACTTACACTTTGGCAAAGGCAACATTTTGTGACTTAAACAGTCACGCTGCTTATGGTGCAGCTGATTTGATTTGGTACCCTAGAGAGAGAGTGAGAGAGAGAGAGAGAGAGAGAGAGAGAGAAAGAGAGAGAGAGAGAGTGGGAGAGAGACAGAGATAATGCACTCAGCCAGGGTGCTGTTGTGATGTCACCATGCTTGGTGCTGGCATATGGATCACACACTGAGAGTCCAAATTAAGCAGGGGCTATTCTGCTGCAATGAGGAAAACAACACCGTTATACATACCAAAAATCCCTTAATTCATCAGTTTGGTTTCAATAATTCAGAGATTAACCCTGCCTTATGGACAAAACCAGCATTTAAGCCTTTGGTTATATCTCTGCAGCACCAATGCAACCAGAAGGAATGAGAAATCATAAGCTATCGCCATGATGAGAATGATGCACAGCAGGTTTATCAGTGCTGAAATTCACGCGTCTGCTTTCTTTAAGGCATGATACTTTGCAGCATTTATTGCTTCCTTCTTAAGTGTGTGGGTGGTTGATGTGGAAAAGTAGCATGGAAAACCGGATATGGACCTTCAAAGGTGCAGCCTGCCAGTCCCCGGGAATGGCTCCGAGCAAGCAAGCTCCGATACTTAGGAAGCTGCGTCAGGTAAACATCCCTCACTTTGCATAATTCATGAGATCTGCAGCCTTCACCGATTTAGGCAGAGAGCCAGACAAAGCAGGAGAGAGAGGTCTTCAAACACATCTAGGACACAGAGCACACCAAGCTGGCCTTGAACTGAAGGTGGGGACCCGTCTTAGGTCAGCAAAGAAACATACAGCACAAAGGATACACTGCTGCTCACTTAACGGCCACACGGTCTAACTGTATTCTATGGGAAATCATTGGAAATCACTGAAAATTTCTGCTGAGCTTTGTGCAGTGTTTCATTTCTATAAAAAGGCGCTGCTTGGTGCAGGCATGGCTATAAGATTACTCATCAAACATGGCCACTAACAAACTGTAAAGGTTTTCATCTCAGGTGTTCTTGCTGAATATGCTGCATTCTGGGAAACTGCAGGTGTTCAGCTCGGAGAGCTCAGACGTAGTGCACCACCATGGTCTTTTCACCGTTAATCATGGAAGGCGAATGTGGCAACGGCGTCGTTAAAAATACCCGTATGATATCGTCCCAAGAGGGCCCAGCTGCAGGAAGGTCGGCTTTCGCCTGGAGCAGACACCACTTTTTGTTTTTTGAACCACACCACAAGACTTTTCATCTGCTAGTTCTTGTAGGACAAACCTTAACCCATTGTTGAAGGCAAAAAAGGAGGACACTGGCTTAAATGCAAACATTCGGTCACAAATCTCAATTGCTAGTTAGGCCCAAGAGAACTAATGACTTGGTGCTAGGTGGACCGCAGGGGAGATAATGGACTTGTCAACATGTGAAAGAGAATGGCAGGAGCCAACAGAGATGAAAAACACTGTATAATGTTAAGCAATAGCCCAGAGTTACATTAGCAAAATCCCACAGGAACGTCCAATAACATCATGAAGAAATTGATTTGGTCTCCAGGTCCAGCCATGTGAAAGGACCCGATTCATCCAAATGCAAGAACGAAGCATATTTTCAGGCAGATATTTTGCATCACAAGTCGATTAGTGGTGCAGATGTAAATTGTCAGATGTAAATTGTGTCGTTCTAACATACTTGCTTCGGCTTTACACATCATTAACTCAGTAATGACTAAGGAAAGGAGAGCCTTTATGCAGAACACACAAGAAGAGGCTCTTTTTAAACTATCACTACCTCAGCAACAACGGCAAATGTAAGATGAGTGACACCTAGAACGTCCTGCCTAACAATCTAACGACCTACCACTTCAGTGCTGGAAGAACAGAAACAACTGCTGCTTTAGACCATTGGAAAACCTTTGCATTGACATCTAGCTTTCTACTTACATGAGATTGTGCATATCTCCTGATTCTGCTTCACACTTTACAATGTCCAAGAAAGGAGAACATTCCTTTGTCCTTTCATGGAGCCACCTGAGATCAGCCAATAGAACAGCACCAATAGACACATTCATGTGAATGCACACACACATCCACACACACACACACACACACACACACACACACACACACACACACACACGCACATGCACACACGCACACACACACGTACAGACACACACACACACACACACACACACACACACACATCCACACACACACACACACATCCACACACACACACACACACACACACACACACACGCACATGCACACACACACACCTGGGGAAAGGTGTATGCCCTTCCTCAAAACTGCTCCACTTTTTTCTGCATAGACACAGACCTTGCTGACATTTCTAAGTTATTTATGGACTGTACATGTGCTGCAAGACAACGGCCATGGTAGGTTAGCTGACGACACACTTCACACTAGTTGACAGGCTAGAAAGGATTCCTCCACCTTCCCCCAACGTCTGCCCATCACAATAAAGAAGCTGTAAATATAGAAGCATCATCAGGTAGACTTAGTATGCACACACACACACACACACACACACACACACACACACACACATACACACACATACACACACAAGCACAATTACAATAACTCTTAGTCAGTTAATGACTAAGTGTTACGTAAGGACTGGATAAGATAACACACCAGTAATGAAAGTGGGATGTTTAACTCAAGCTGGCACTGCTCAGTGGTTTGAATGCCCAGGAAATGCCTTTGAATTGCTGGATTGGTTAGACAGCGCTGTACACACAGCAATATTTTAAAATAAGAATGCAGTTTTACTATGTTATGCCACAAAGTAATAAGACTCAGTTCTGTTTGACTGAATGACTGTACACTCCATTACATGATCTATAAAGTTCTACACAAATTGTTTAGTCACCTCCAGGAGGGCACAATCAATCACACACACAGCTGAAGGGGAAAGTGAGTGCACACACATAGGAAGCTGTGAGTCTGAGGTAGTGGTGTGGCTTAGCTAAGCCCCATCACCTCCTATCTCAGCTCCCACCAATCAGCATGCAGGGTAAATCACCCCCTCACCACCTGACCTTGCTTCATCTAGGGACTCAGTGAAGCGACAGACTCTTACTCTGCACATTGTGAATCACTGGGATTGACAAACGCGAGATCGTAAAAGGGAAGCTAATGCGTTGGGATCGTGACGCCAATTCCGTTACACAGGCACAGCGGCTGTGAGTGAAATCTCTCTTGAGCACGCCTTCTGCAAGCCATTGGTCCACCGTTCTTCCTGGCTCTCCTCCGCAACACAACCTGGCCAAAGATCCTTACTCCTCCAGGCTGCAGAGCCAAAAGAAGGACCATAAGGTCTGGCACCAGCCCCACATCAGTGCACCCTGCCTAGGGTAGCCAGGGCTGGCTCAAGCTTGGTGCTTTGTTAGATGACCACAGGCACCAGGAGGCAAGGCTGTCAGATGAATCATGGTGCTTCTGAGTCACGGACCCCTATGCAGACTGTAATGCACTTCCCTTCTACACTTTCCAATCGCATAGACCAGGTGTAATTTTCATGGGTATGACCATGTGAACAAATTATCCTGCAAAATGACAATATGAGAAGCAGATAACAGGAACACGTTTGCTCAGGCTGTGGGGGAGACCTCATGCTTTTGATTTACACTGTCCTCCCAGGTCTGTTTTGACCTATTCGCTTTATCTCTAAAGTGTTTGACTAACAGCTTTTGAAAGGACAAGCTGCCCGTTTGTTTATCTCAACATAATGCCTGCATTAACTAAAAGAGGTATATGCAAACGGTTAGTGTGATTAACATCTGAATGAAGTTTTGCTAGTGTACTGACACTGAATTAAAAGCAACCCATAATAGCCCGTATTCATCTGGTCACGTTACATGGGCCTCACGCCATGGCCTGTGTGCATCTTAACTCACTTGTGTAAACAAACACTGAGGCAGCTTGGCACAGGGGTTTATGAGATTGCAGGCCAAAAGGACTTCAGTTGTGTGGTGCCAACACTAGAAGTATCTGACGTATAACCAGATAGCAGTTATGATCCAAGAGATTCCATGTATTAACTTTTGTGTGTGGTCAGTATAGTGATAGGATTAGTAATGATAGTTACAGTAGGACAGGACAAATATGTGATGCATTCATGTGTCATGAACCGCATCCATCATGTAAGTAGCCACTGGAATGCAATGGGCAAGTTATTGGCAAACACACACACACACAAGCACACCATAGTCCATAGACCATAGACCAACATCCAGTACAGGAATGTCGAGCCTACATGAATATGTCTAACAAAGCCAAATATACTTAACTGTCTATTGGTCCTGAGACTACACAGATCCCAAGGCACCTTTCAGGAAGAGTCCTCTCTAGTCGACTGAACCCAGACTCTCTCAGCTTATAATTTTCTCTCTTTAAAAAAAAAAAAAAAGGTCTATTCACCATATTTAAAGAGACATTCTCATTTCTTCACACTGTCACATCTTAGGTTTAGTTATACTAATGCACAACCCTTAAGTGGTCAAACTGTACGTTAATGGGCAACTAGGTGAGAACACATGGGAACAAGCACATGGGAACACTGGGGCAAAACCGGGTCCTTTCACTCCCCGCAACAGTACGCCCTCTCTGCTGAAGCCTCGGGGCTCGAGAGATGAGATCGCCACTTCCCCTCCACTCTGTATCCAAGGCAACGTGCTCGCACGATGGGCTCGGTCACCCTCTCTCACACACGCAAACACAGACGGAGAAGCACACACAGAAAGGCGTGCAGGCCCGTCTGTCATTTTAATGTAAATGTGCCAAAAGGAGGCTGCACAGAGAAGCGTTCGAGAGCTCTCCGCTGTCCTTGGGAACAGACCAGAGGGAACTATTCTTTACCTAAGCGCCAAGTGTCTTCAGGGCAAGAGATCACACTTGATTAAATGTCACTTTTGAGGCCACAGTTTGGCATAGCAGAGAGCTGGGTCACAGAGGCATTCCAGCATTCTTTGACGTAAGTATTATTTACTTACATGTGCTTCTTCGACAAATGAAGATGAGTTTTGCCTTGCAGTTACATTGTTAGACAACATAAGAAAGAGGGTTAACTATTTTGGAGGACATGACTTCATGGCAGGAAAAAAGGGGTTGAATTTCATATCCAGTAAGCTGACACAAATGTATCATTTCATGAATTTCGCTCCACTGAAAATCAATACACCTGTATCATTTTCCTTTTACATTAGCTGGTCTGCTCTATAAAATCCTTAGCTGTGCCATCATTAACAATGTCCCAAAGCCAACAACCAGCTCTCCTGGAAATCAGACTACTCTGAACATTGCGTCTGCATTGTGTGTGTTCCAGCGGCTGGCATTAGTGTAACAACCCTGTACAAATACATGAGCTCAACACTTTCCACACAAGAGCCAGAAAGCGATTGTGCGAGAGCTAGCAGGACTCGCCTGTTTCAGCAGTGTTTGCAGAACATGAGCCTCCCTTCTCTCCTGGGCTTTTAAAGCCACTGACCACCAGCAGAATTCTGGTGGGGTCGCTTCAGTTGTGTTATGGTGTTTACGAGCAGTGTGAGCCAAGTCTGGTAATAATTCTGGTAAATAAAAATGTAGATACTCTCTGTCACAAGACAAAACTCCAGAACCATGACAAACGTCAGCTGAAAGCTAGATTCTCAATAGACCTTCAGTAATCAAAATGTCAAGGCACCTGATAGACTTTGGGTAGACATATGGGTAATATGGCATTGGTCTCCCCAGAGTAAACAAAGAGTAAATGGAAGATCTATCTCTGAGGAAATTTTGCTATTCTACTTTCTGAACGCTTATGCAGCTTATGCCCCACAGCCATCTAACACCTCTACACTCACGTGTCTCCATGGGCCGCTGGGTCAAAGGCATGGCAAAGGACCCTTGGCTGTGCAGCATTTCCCATCATTTGAAGAGGTAGGTTGAGAAATGTTCTCAATATTTTGTGTTTCTCTGAATAGAGTAGTTTTTTTTCTCACAATGTCAGTTCCACCTACTACGCTTAAGAATTCTCCACAAATTGTACAATGCCACCAAGCCAAGATGGTGTAGGCTAGCACGTGGTTCCTCTGATACACATATACTGTTACCAGCACAACATTACCGCATGGCTCCACATGCTTGGAGAAGGGCATCACCCCACAACTCCACCTACACTGCCAGGCAGACAGCTGGGGAGGGGTGATCTGTCCAACCCAACCAGAGAGTGATGCTCACTTGGACTCTCATCCAGACGGTGCTGGCATCACCAGAAATTGAACCAGCAGTCGTCCAACGATAAGACTAATCCAAATGTTCTTAGGCAAGTGGAACACCAAGTGGACAGAATGGATGTCAAGTGGGAATTCAAGTTGACAGAATGGAAGTCAAGTGGGAAATCAAGTTTGTTTCCTTAAATAATCAAATACAGTTGAGCAGACCATATAATTTACATGTTTTAAAATCAGAGGGTAAAATAAGGTAAAGTAATCCTTTATTAGTCCCACATTGGGGAATTTTTGATAAATAGTAATATGAGGCTAAAATTAAGTAACAAAAAGACATACAGACTAAAAAACACTGATGATCATTCTGGAAACAGCAGAGAACAAACACAACACACAGGATTCAGTTTGATTTCACTACATGTAGGGGAAGCAGCTAAACTTGAATTTACTGAATTTACTGAAGCCCTCTATAGTGGAGGTAATATGTTTGTATGTTTCATCATGTGCCAAAGTGCACCCATCCCAGCTTTGGTTTCAGCGCTGTGTTCATTGTCCAGGAAGCAAACAATGCCCTCCTGGAAATGACCGTTGAGCCCTAGAAACCATACACACATATGGTTCAATCTGAGCTCTGCAATTGCTTACACTGAAAGTCACAGTGAAGTTGTTGACCACAGACTCAAACATGACCTCACTGAGAGGATTTAAACCTCAGTTTGAACATGACCTCATTAGGAAATTAAGAATTTAAACCTCAGTTCAAACATGACCTCATTGACAATTTAGACTGAGATACCTCATATTTACTACTGAGATGTCTCATATTTACTACAGAGATACCTCATATTTACTACTGAGATGTCTCATATTTACTACAGATACCTCATATTTACTACTGAGATGCCTCATATTTACTACAGAGATACCTCATATTTACTAATGAGATGCCTCATATCTACTTCTGAGATGCCTCATATTTACTACAGAGATGCTTAATATTTACCAAAATCTGCCACTTCTAAAGTACGCTCATGCAGTTTTCCTCGAAAATATCGGCAGCATCTTTTATTTATTACCTTGTCATAATGTGGCCATTATGATGCTGATTAGTCACACAACTCCAGAAATATGAAGCCAGTTTAAATGTAATTCCTCATTGTAGCACCCTGAGGATAGACGAGTAATTAGATAATTTTATGAGTTGCCCTCATATCCATGGGATCCTGTATACATGAAAATATCACACAAGATAGTAAAGGCGGTCTGTATTTGTCAAGGTGTTTAAAACATAGTGACAAATAGGCAGAAATAGCTAAATGATTGTTAGTGCACCTATTGCTTTTTAAAAAATCTATTCACAGGACACAAATACACACTGTAAGAAGAAAAAGAAAACAGAACATAAAATATTCATGACAGCTTTTGAGCATGTGCAGACATTTTGGGCATCCCACATTTTAATGGAAGCAAGCCAAGAGGGAAGCAAAGCATTGTCACAGATGGCATGATTTCTATAAGAGATAAGAGAACTGCACAGGATTTTCTGAAAGTTGATGGTCTCTAACACACCCAAGACATGTTGATCTAATATGACATGGGAGAGCAGACACCAGGGTGAGCTGTCACAGTGTAGTGCAGGATGAGAGAAAAGCTTGAAATGTGCTGTTTAATCAGTGGGTTTGGGACTGAACTGTTGAACAAGAACCTGTTCACGGTGATGTGGGTGATGCTCATGATGACGGTCACAGGAATTGCTGGTAAAGAAAATGACACTATATAATATATTTATGAAAAAAAAGTATAACTATAGAAATGGTGATAATTTGGTCCTTGCCTATTGTTTTGATCTTACATGTGTTGAAGGAAGTCAATATGTAAATGTGCCATATTTGTCAATTGTGATTTCCACCCCAATTGAAATTTGTCCTCTGCATTTACCCATCTGTGCAGTTAGAACACACACACACACACAGTAGTGATTACTAGGGGGCTGTGGTGCACACGTGCCCAGAGTGGTGGGCAGCCCTAGCCCGGCACCTGGGGAGCAGTTGGGGTTAGGTGCCTTGCTCAAAGGCACCTCAGTCATGGCCTCAGCCCTGGGAATTGAACCCACGACCCTCCGGTCACAAGACCAGTTTAACCCACTACATATACACTACCAGCCTTACCTCATTAGATCCACTCGACTTGGTGTTGCTCCTGTACTTTTGTCCGCAAGTTGGTGGATTACAGGTTCTCAAACCTGAAAGCACAAAAAATATCACACTGTAAAATACACAGCTTTTAAGTTCAGAATAAATAAAAATTATTACCAGAAAAGAAAAGACCAAAACACAATGTTTAATTGTTTGTAAAGTTGGAATGTCATTCTGATTCTGCCAGTTGTGTTCCAGCGGTGTTCTTCTTCTCTATTCTATTAGGACAACCAAAGCAAACGATTCTAATAGAAAGCACTATGGCCTGTGAGGGACAGCCTGCCAACAAATGTGCTTGTTCAGTGGAACGTCCTGGACATTTAAATCCCCTCAGTGTCTGTGCATGCCTGAGATTTTATCTTTCAATCCATCTTTTATTCTAGCAGCACCACTGACCCCATTCAAATCATTCTGTTTTTCTTCTTGACCCTGTTTTTTATCTCAATGCAGGAAAAATTAAATAAAGCGGATAATTAAGCAAAAGCGTCCTCGATTAATGAGGAGTCTCCTCGCCTGAGACGTGATAAGAGGGTGGTGAGGACAAATGTAATCATTTAGAAATACATAAACACACAGAGATAATATAAAATAGCGTATATATAGAATGCACACAGTAATGCTTTATTGGAATCCCCGCTGGGATTTTGGACATGTATTGTCTTGTTGCCAATGTAAAGACTCGTCCTAAATCAACAGACAAAATTATTAAAGAACCGGATTTGATTTGCAAATGTACACACACACACACACACACACACACACACACACACACACACACACACACAAACACACACACACACACACACACACACACACACACACACACACACACACACACACACCCTGTGCTGCTTCATGCTCGTGCATACGTTAGACTGCTCCCGGGAGACGTGTACATTAATTTCACATTAGCAAAAACATCACAAGGTCTCCACAGCTGCCAGTGCTCCTGGGCAGGGTCTCGTTTTCCGCTCCCACCGAAGAACGTGAGGGACGAGAGCCCTGCACCCCCCATCCTCACACGCTACACACGCTACACACGCATGCAGCCACAGTGAGAAAGAGAGAGATGGGGAGATCGCTAAAAACTGCTCTGATGGGCTCCCACCTTGCAAGAGCTGACCTGAGCTGTTGCTATGGAGACAGGGCGAATGCCAGATTTGCAGGGGGGGCTGTTGCTGGCAGATTCAAAAGGTTGCATCTATTATTGAAAGACCAAAACGTGGAAAATGCTGCATCATCGCACAGCCAAGGAAGAAGTATCAGCAGAAACACAGGACACAGGCACAAGACCAGCCTGGATACCTCCACTACACACAGACGAAAAAAAAAAAACAGTCCAAAACCTGGAGCAGTCATACATATGTTAAAGACACATCTCATAATTCATAAGATGGGACATTTTCCAAATCACATGTCATGAATACAGACTGAAGCTTTCACAATCATACTGTCTAAAATAAATATTTGACCTCACAGTCATACTATACTGTTGTAGTGTTCGAATGTAAACAAAGAAACCGACCGACTTTCCCCCTGTGATCAGACCAAAACAGCTGATAGCAGGTATATACGGTACGGCGTGCACCTGCCGGGGGCTTTCAATCTGAAATGGATTCACAGCCAAAGTCAAAGTGAAAGAAGGAACGAAAGAGGAGAAGAGACCGGACACACGTACCTTCTCCAGGTGTGACCCTGAGTCGGGGGTGTGACAGCTGAGGAGAGCGAGAGAATAAAGGATGGAGCGATATCCCACCGGCACCAGTGTCTCGGTGAAAAGCGGTCGTTCCGGGGTAGAGGCGGGCGGAACTACCTTGCAGGGAGAGGGGGAGGGGTCAGGCTCCGTTAGCATACGCGGGAGGTGTGCCTCTCAGCCCGGACCCTGTGGCTCCACAAGCCCTGTGAAGCTGGTAGTGTGTATTGATGGTGTGTGTGGCCCTGTGAGCACTGGCACACCCACACGTGCGTGCACACCTACGCCTCTTCCTCCTCCCTCACTAGATTTCCATGTGCCTTTGTCATTGTACACGTTCACTGACAGCATCTGTCGGGATGCGGGTGGAGGGATGCTGGGTGGGGAAATGACTGACATCTTTATATTCATAGAAATAACAGAGCCAGCTCTTGGGCACGGCAGATTTGTCTGCCACGTCTGCTTGTCACTGATGAGCTGAAGATTTCAATTAACCTCTAATAGCTGAAAGCAGCGGGCCCAGACAAAGGGTGTTCTCGGCACATGCGATAAACTACAAGTACCATCATGCAATGCACAGCTCAAATGCCAGAACCTTGCCTGCTGATCTCAAATCTGTGGATGAAGGACAAGCCACTATATTTCATTGTTTTCAGGACAAAAGGAATTGCAGCATTACAAAAGGCTGCATATGTACCAAGCAGATGGCCCATAACGTCTAACATTTTTATGCAGGCTACCATTTCGACAGCATCCTAGCTGTCCTGACTGCTACCTCCTGACTATTATCAATACCACTGATTAAATACACACTTTGATGAGTAACATCTGTCAGTAAGTGTGAACTGTAAGGCAGCTTTTCAAATTCTCATTTTTTATAGATTATGAGGAAGCTGATACCTCTTTCTCAGAACAACCACACTCCTAAAACCCAAGGGCTAATCAAGGAACAATAGAATTTTGTCTCCAATAATATTAATTAGCCCCCTGAGACAAGGCCATTAAAACCTCCCAGTAGCTGACACATAATGGCTAGTGGCTTCAACACTGAACGTGACAGGAGAACTGAAAGTAGCAAGGCTTAAAACAAAATACTATTTTCTTACCGCTTTATGAATAAGCATTCAAATGATGAGAATCACATTACTATGCAAATGCTCAAATATGTATAGACATATATTTGCTAATTCCCATACAATACAAACACCCCCACCCCACCCAGTACGGCTGTGTGTTATGTACATATTCATGCTGTAGAATGAATGGCACTAATGACTTTCCACTCTCTCAGCATTTTCATTTGCACAGACAGAGTGTTAACATCCGTCAGACTGGGGAGCCAAGCGAGAGCGTGCACACACACACACACACACACACACATACACACAGAGCTACACAATAGAACATGCAGAGGCCTTTTCACAGAGGAGATTTAGAGCTCTCCTGCCGTGGGTTTTAGTTCAGGACAGGCCCGCTGCTGCCCGTCCCCCTTCCAATATCAGCACGTTGTCAGGGCCAGCGGACAACAAGGGACACACATCCCAGCAGCCTCTGTGTGGAGCAGACTGACCAAAAAGCAGCTGGCTCTTTACATCTGTTTCTCTGAATTTAATTATTTTGATTTCAGTGAGGTGCTTTATACTATACTGTTGATCCTGCAGAGAGCATTTTCATGTAGTTTGCAAATAAATAAATAAATAAATTGACTGTAGATCCGGGTGGAGGTCTGAGCCTGTGTTTAGGAATGGTTGCGCTATGGATACACAGAGTGTGTTCTCACTAGACTGGATTTTCTAAGAAATAAACATTTATGGGAAGTCATATAGTTTGAAAACAAAGGGATGGGGGAGAGAGACAGATAGAGAAATAAACAAATAGAGGGAGAAGAACTGAGAGGGAGAGAGAGAGGAAGAGAAAGGGAGAGAGAGCATTGCACTTAATTTTTTACTGTGAAAAATTCAAATTCAAATTATCGTGAATGTTTAAAAAATATTATATACTGGTATATATATAAAGAATATATGCAATTACTGTTAATTACCTTATAGTATAATACTGTACCACTTAAGTGGATGTCTTATGACTTAATCGGTCAGGACTAATATCAGAATTACTTGCCCTCTTCAGTATCTTATTCTCAGGAATTGAACCGAATTCTCAGGAATTGAACCGAAATGCATTTAACTGGATTCAATTAAATGGGGGAAGGGGTGCTACAAATGCAATTAATTACCCTGATTCAGGAGCTGGTGTCCTACCTCTGCTGGGGCCGCATGTTGCAACGAGAGCGTACTCTTTTTTCTCATGGTAATGCAGCAGGCTGAATTAAGGCCTCCTGTGGGGAGAAAAGTGAAACAGGACCACAGCAGGGCTGCACACACTTCCTGTGCTGGTCCACGGGTCCTCAGTGATCTGTATGCACCAGACTGCAGGGTTACGCTGGCCTGCACGCAACCTCAGCATGACTCCACGACTCATCTTTATCCGTCTACCTTGTCCTCTTTCCCCTTCTGTGTCACTTCCCATGGAGCCAGCCTGTTTAAATTGGTGGCCATAATCTGGGCCTGGGCACGACTCAGTGGGGCCCACGTGGGCAGGAGGGGCCCGGTGGGATCTGGCTTGTGGTTGGGTTAATGGCTGGGTGTGGGTGCCTAGTGATGCTGCCCAGGAGAACATCAGTGGGCTGTATATGCGTCTCCCTGCACTGGTTTACTTAATAATGGATTTTGTGTTTTGATGCAAAAAGTGTTCAAAGAGTTTTGTAAATTTTTTGCAGTACTTCAGATGCATTGAACTGCTTCTATTAAGTAACATTTATTCAGACTGTGTAAAAATAAAGTGATAGGTTTTTTGTTGGTTTTTATTTGTTTTTTTCACAGATTTTTCTCTTTTGAAAATAAATAAACCTATGAATAATATTTATTGTAACAAAACAGTTAGCTAATTGCCTAAATGTCTGCATTTGTTTTGCCATGCCTTTTTGCACTGGCTGATAAGGATTTTGAGAAACAAAAAATTTGATGACAGTCACCCCCTCAAGTCCATAGCCTACTGGCCCCAGTTTGTAACCCTATGGCTAATGTGTCTCAGCCCAGGTGGGCATCCACGTGAGGGCCCAAGGAGTAGCCAGGGGACAAAATATGGTTCAGGTTTCAGCCCATTTAAAATCAATTCGGCCCCACATGGGCAAGTTGGCTGGGACAGTATAACAGCATATGGCCAAGCATTAAAAAGAGGTACTAACAAGGCCTCCATGCAGGTAAAGCAGTCCCTCTGCAAGAACCCAACCACAGAGAGCTGATTAATGCACACACTTATCTCCAATGCCCAATACCCAAAGTAATATGACATTTCTAAAAGGAAAACACGAGTTCACAGCAGAGAAAATCAAATCAGAGGCTTCTAATCTCTCAGCATCCACTTCTGCCTTCTCACCATGGCTTTCAAATGCCATCAACGAACGACCCCCGGAACGCGTGGTCCAAGCACACGACATCATTGCCATGGCAACGAGCCCATCAACGCCGTTGCCACCCCCGCCAACTTTGGCCCCACACAAAGCAAAAAAAAAATGCGAACACCTCAGACAGGACATAATCTCATACAGGACGCAAAGATGAAGCCAGTCGAGAAAATAACGGAGTAAACAAACAGTCAAAATCCGGGTTGGGGGTGGGGCTTTGGGGGGACAGACGGAGCAGGCTGATGAGGGATGTGTTCCTCCACCGCAAGCACCACCAGCTGGAGCTGCAAACAAAGAAGGGTGGAGCACCAGCTGCCTGAATGAAGTGCAGGACAATTCCAAGTGTAAGGCTGATGGAGGAGACCTCTGGATTAAAGGAACAGCGTAGCTCCAAGCTATTATTAGCTCCACTAGAGGGGAATGACCTTCCCTAAGCCAGCAGGCTCACTCAGTCGACCAAGAAATACAGTCAACGCACAGTCTTGAGGCTCATAAAGTCACACTGGGCCATTTTAACATCTACTCAAATCTCACTTTCTGAATGGGTCTCTCTGACAGAGGCAGATAAGGAGGCAGCGTTTAGGATTTTATTTTAATGGTAAAATAAGCCTGATGCCCATCCAACAGAATTCTGTTACTCATCCGCAAACGTCGCAGTGCGGTTCAATATTTTCTATGTTATTTTTGGCAGCCATGCTGTTAAAGGTCTGGCGTCTCAAAGCGCAGAGATGAGAAAATGCTCTGGATATTGTCATGCCAACCCCATGGCTAGCATTAGATCCAGCATTACAGCCAATAAGTATAAGTAGAGATGCTCCGATGCTACAGATCTACTGTGAATGAATAAATAACAGCATTAGCTGCAGAACAGACACTTCCTGTCACAACGCCACCAAATGACCACCAACACCCCCCCCCCCCCCCCCCCCCCCCCCCCCCCCCAATTCTGAAGCAACAATATTGACTTTACCTCTCACTGTAAAGGACACATACTGGACATACTGCTGTTCTGGTGTAGTCCCTCTGAACTGTGGAGCATCCGATGTCCCAATATCTGACCACAAGCTCATTTCATTCAATGTAATGCTGCCAATGCCAAAAAGCATTATATCCCGAACCATCTCATTTCGGAACATTGAAACCCTGGATTTAACTACTCTTCAGAATGAAATCACTGCTCTAAACTGGAATGGTTGCGTGAATTCGGCACTGGATCTTATCACCTCATACCATAATGACCTCCATAATATTCTTGACAAGCTTGCTCCCATGAAAACTAGAAGTGTTCACTTTACTCACTCTTCCCCATAGTACACTTCTGAATTGTTGTTTGGAGCGTCTGTACAAGAAAACTGGACTAACATCCCACAAGGACATGTTTCACACTCATCTCCTTAAATTTAAGGATGCTATTCTTGTTGCGAAAAAAAAAAAATCTATTAAGCCTTCTCATCCTATTCAATTTAACTACAGGTTTTGACACCATCCCTCACTCTATCTCAGGGTTGCCAACTTTTGAAGATCACTTGGAGTGAGATTTGAACCTGGAGGAGGTTTTTTCGGCGTGAGATATCGGAAGTGTGGCGTTAGAGCGTGTGAAAACGGTTAAATGCATGTGTCTCACGCTCAAAGCGTGAGAGTTGGCAACCCTGCTATCTTGTTAGATTGCTTAGCATATATTGGTCTCAGTGATAATCTGCTAGGCTGGTTCTCCTCATACCTTTCTGAACCTGTACAGCATGTCCAATTAAAAAACTTCCACTCGCATCCATCTCATGTTACTAGTGGTGTTCCCCAGGGCTCTGTTCTGGAGACCCTAGTATTTATTTTACTTACTCCCCATTGGCCATATCTTTAGAAAACATGACATTCATTTTCATTGTTATTTTCATTGTTTTCATTGACACGCAGGTCTACATGTCCACCATGCCTACAGCTACTCTTCCTCCATCATCTATCTCTGATTGTTTAACGGAAATTCGAGCATGGTTCTCTACAACTTTCTCAAATTAAATACTGATAAAACAGAAATTATTCTGATTGGTACACCGTCTGCTCTTGCCAAAGCTAATTCATTCTCACTGATGATTCAGAACTCGCTCATTCCACCCAGGTTAAAAGTTTAGGTGTCATCTTAGATAACAATCTTTCTTTTCTGCACATAATATGTATATTAACAATATCACGGGATTCGCTTCTTTCCATTTACGCAACATAAATCACATACGTCCATTCCTTTCTCCAAATTCTGCTGCTGTTCTTGCCCTGGTTACATCCAGAATTGATTATTGTAGTGCTCTCCTTTATGGTTTATCTCACAAAATTTAACATAAACTTCAGATGGTTCAGAACATTGCTGTTCGCATTATTACTAAAACTCCATCCACCCAACACATAACTCCAATCCTAAAGCAACCCCACCGGCTTCCTGTTAAGTATCGCATACAATTAAAAATCCTCCTCCTTACATTTAATACAAAGATCCATGTTTGCTGGTAATATGGGTCTATGATCACATCTGAATATATTTCAACGCATTGATCAGATTACTGACAAAATATGATTCTAAGAATATTAAGTACATTTAAATGCACTCAATGTTATCATGACCCTTGAAGACCATGCTGATCATAGCTGTGATTGTGTTGTGTCAGCTATAGGCCTACTGCACAAGTGATGTCTCTTGTGTCCCACCAGATCTCAAAAGACTGGATTACAATATATTTTATTTATTTATTTATTCATTTTATTTTTAGGCACCTTTCAAGACACTCAAGGACACATTACAAGACAGACACATTTGGGTACATAACTTACAGGTAAGACAGTTTGAACAGATATGTTTTAAGGGATGTTCTGAAACTAGAAAGTGACTGAGTGGTGCGAATGACAGAAGGAAGAGAATTCCAGAGATGAGGGGCTGAGTAGCTGCATGCTTGTGCCCCCATAGTAGACAGACAGAACGAGGAGTGTTGGAAAGCACAGGAGAGTACAATAAGAAGTGTAGGGATGGAGAAGTGCAGAAAGATAACACCCAGAAAACATAACACCCAAAGCACACCCAAACACCCAAAGCAGAGTAAGTGTAGATATGCTGAGAAATCTGATTGCAGAGCTAAAATCCAGCTTTCTTAATCTGACTTTTAGGACATATTCTGATCTTAGAGTTCAGAGCATGCTGCAGAATCCACTTGCATAAACAGATAACTGGAGATTTCAGATTATTAAGAACATGTATACATTGTTCCTATTCAGTGAAAACAAATGGTCTGAGACTGAAAACACACACACACACACACACACACACACACACACACACACGGTGCAATATATGCTACCTTGACCAGGTCTCCCTTGCCCTGATGCCTATTGTACAGCTCGCCTCAACCCACCATCCATCAAGCCACAATGTAAACGTCCATCAAGGCTCTTCTGTCCTGGCATCCAGTGATGGAATGAATTTCCGGCTGTCTGTCCGGCTGAGTCATTGGCTGTCTGACTGAAGACTCACCTCTTCTGAGCACTAAAATATTCCCAAAATCCCCCAAAACCTGTCTGTCTGTCTGTTAATATAATTGACATAAACCTATCTATGCTCACATAAGAATATGTATTCAGTAAAGATGCTCTGGACAACAGCCTGTGCCGAATAATGTAAATGTAAATTCAAGTCCCTGAAGGACAGCAATATTCTGCTGAAAAACACTACACACTACATCTTGATAAAATTATCTAGACGACAGCCAAGGTGTTAAGCAGCTCAGTAGCTTAAGTGAGTATGGTGGACAATGATGACATCAAAGTGTGTCGCAATTGCAACAATTCGAACTATACTGAATGCAAAGCAACAAAAAAGTATATTCTAGTGTTTCTTACTGGAATATACTATTAGTATACCAGTATACTGAACGCGAGTATGCCAACTGGAATGGAGCCAGTATCTATTCTCCACCTGTCAAGATGACAAAGGGGACTGTCCCCGACAACAGCAGGGCCATTTAGCCCCATTTGTATCCAGTCAGGCTTGAGTGGGCAGCCATGCCATTTCCCTGGCGTGTGTGCCGAGCGAGCACACTCGCCCATGGGCCCCAGGGCCCCCAGTCTGTGCACATGCAAAAAACAACAAAAAACCCCTCCTGCATCCATTTTCATTAAGCAAAGAGGCATTATGACATCAACGGCGTCCTGTATTCAAATCCAGTCGCATGATCCGCACTAGTGAATGAGGACACCATAAATCAACACGGGTCACCTGGTCATTTGTTGCGAAGGTAATAACAATATTACTAAACACAAAAATTATTCATTTTGGAGCATCTAAACAAAGGAATAAAAATTATTTACACACAGATGGCAGTACTGCACAAGCCAAGGAAGGCAATGAAGAAGAAGTGGGAAAGAGGGAAACCTATAAAGCCGACCGTGAAGCCATAAAGGCTTAAAAACATTTTAGCAGGAACCAGCTTGTCAAGATAACTGATGAGGCTGGTGGAAGCTTGTGTGGTCTTAGTCCTCCAGGAATATCAATATCCAGAGAGAGAGAGAGAGAGGGTTGTTGTGAGATAGAAGCATTATGATAAGTAGTTTTATCATGTTGTAGTTTTGTAGTGTTGTAATCATAAGTAGTTTTTTATGTTTTTTTCTTTTCTTTCTTTGTTCCGTCAAATCATGATTTTGTAGATTGCATGCTGATGTCTTGCTGTTATCACTTTGCACCACACAAGACAAGACATGCGTCAGGAGAACATCATCTGATCAAGTTACCCCGCTCAGTAAATAACAGTGATATGTCAAAAGAAAGCTCACACCGTGTTTAAATTTCACTGTGGCCATAAAAGCAGAAAGCAGTGACACTCATTTTTAAAAGGAGTTAGAAACAAATTGAATCAGTCTGAAGCGGTACACTATGCAGTGTTTACTGCACCAGCTCTGAGCAGCTGCTGTATTAGTCACAAATATAGCTGGAGGTCTTTCTTTCTTTCTCTCTGTCTCCAGGGTGTGAGCAAACTTTGTCAGCCATTTTTGTCCACATGCTACCACTTTATAATCCACTCCCAGCCCAAAGCTTTGTCAAGCACACATAGGAAAGGCCACAACCCTAGACATTGCATTCTACACTTTTGGATACTTCCACTCAGTCTCCACAGGACTGGCTGTGAATCCCAACTGACCAAATGGATTTAATAATAATAAGAATTACCCTACACCCTACACATTTCATTTACTGAGTAACAGAGCTGGGCTGGGATGCAGAATCATGTTGCTGGACTGTGTTGGTGTTGGGCTGTGTTGGTATTGGACCGTTTGTGTGTTAAACCATTTTGGTGTTGGTTTTGGACCACACTGGTGTTGGTGTTGGTTAAGGACTGTGTGGGGTAGTAGCATCCTGTGCAATGAGCTATTGCTCTGCAAATTCACCACCAAGGGACAACCTTAATACTGGGGTCTGTGTTTTGTCTGAATAGTGCCAGGCTGTTGATGACACCTCTGCTTAATCAGTCCTTAACTGTCAGTCACGCAGAGTCCTGTTAGCGAACCATTTGGTTATAAAGAGAATAGACAACTGAAGGAAAGCAATTTGGAATGCTTCTTTAATGTAGCCACGAACAGGCCAAAGCCCATATCCTTACACACATTTGCATATCAGCAACAAAACAACAAAAAAATTTAATATTATGCCTCAAAACACACAGACACACATTCTCACACATTCGGCCATTCCCTTTATTTAAATAACACCACCATGTGTGAGGAACTTGCGGATTTGGGCTTGCAGCTTAATGTGTCCGTGAATATCCTGATCGTTCTCAAAGCGGTAAACTCGATCCAAATGAGCTTCCCTCCCTCTTTCCACATGTCTCCAGTCTCCATTCAGCTGTCCCAATACCATTTACCAGTTCAGGGCCCACATCAAGCCCGGACCCTTGCCTGACACGGGAGCTGTCTTCTTAAGAAATAACCAGCTCATAAACCCAGTTATAAAACATTATGTGTAAAAGTATTATCACTAATTATTTGAAGCTGTTTATCTTCTGTACAAATGGAATCCATTACTCAACAGAGAGTAAACTCAACTTGAAATGGCAAATTCCCCACTGCAAACACAGCACAAGGTGAATGCACACTGGTACTCAATTGTGTCACCGAGGGGGTCAGAGGGTATGCCAAGACATTACTGCTCTACTGACCTTAAACACACATCTCACATGCAGAAAAAATATAGGCTATAATCAGACTTGCACAGAGGTGCAAGAAAGGCTGCTAAGAGTTCCAGTCTCCCAAGGCGACAGAAATGCGACGTGCCACACTGAATAAAAACAGCAGTACATGAATGGTACAAAGTCATGAATGGTATTGAGAATTGTTTGATTTAGCTGGTTTAATCATATTATATATAGCCTATATATACTACAAACCACACAACAACAAACAACAACAAGAAAACGGTGCTGCACGCCTACAGGACGAAAGTACTTTGCTCATAAACATCAGTAACTCTGAAGTTGATTTCAACTGAGTACAGAGCTATCCAGTAAACATAAATCATAAATCAAAACTGACACACATACATTTTGTTACATACAACAATACATTTTGTTACGTTTAGCATATTTAGTATTTACTCCGAGAAACAGAGGGAGGTTTTTAAGGATGTCTTTTCAGTAAAGGATGGTAAGACAGATAAATCAATCTCAACATCCTACAGAGGCAGAACTGAAAATGGTAGGACCTAAATTGAGGACAAGTAACAGGAGAAGGTCCACTTACAATACATGTAAATTCAGAAAATAGGACAGGATTACACATATATTCACTGGGTATGATCCTATGATGCAACATTCTTTAACACCAAAAAAGAACACAGCATTGGGGAGCAGTGCTCAGCAGAAATGGAATCAAGTTTCACCTTTTCTCACTATTTCTATTGGTTGTGTGATAGTATATCTGTTAAAAACTCTGCAATCCAGTATCAAGTTTAGAGGTAAGATAAAGACTGACATAAAAAGAAACGGATCACTTCTTTCACTGCTTTCTCTTCCAATGCACCTACCAGGAGACATTTCCTTCGTGAGATTAGCCTACATTCCAAAAACCAAGCTAGCTTCATGATCCAAAATAGGCAATACAACAGCTCACAATTAAATTCAAATTCCGCATTGTTTTAAGCCTTCAAAAACCACTGGGAACATACAAGCTAAACCAGATCAGAAATCCAAACCACCCGCTAAGGAATGTTGGGGGTTCTAGGGCATGTGTTAAGATGAATAAGTGTTTTGAGATCAGGGCAGGAGACAGTGAGGTTGGGCAGAAGTGGACGCCTGTCCCATGAGACAGGATTCCAGTACTGGGCTAACTCAGGACATCAAGCACCAGCTATTTACCCACAGCCATGAAGTCAGCAAGCATTTCTCAGAAGCAGAGAATGGATCTCTGACCATAGGCCTCTTGTAAAACCGAGAGCTTAAAGGACCCACTAATTAAAATAATTCACATTTCTGAAACTGGCCAGGTTGGTCATATTTGTGGCTAAATGCTGTGGTTAAGCTGCAAGGGTAACTCAACGTTTGTGACTAAACATTTAAGAACTATGTAATAAAGGAAAAGGCAGTGGCTGTCAAACTATGTAAGTAGTTTAGAATGGCTCACATTCAAACCATATTTAATAAACGAATGGGAAAGTTTCAGTCAGATGTCATTTACCATTGAAATGAGCCCTGGCAGGACTACATAAAAAAAAAACAAATAGAATCATGTAAAAAACTGATAATTATTTTTTAACAGAGAAATGGAAAAAGTAATTAAAATCACATACACCATCCCACATCCAGAATCCTGCTCCTGTATAACATAGCTGTGTGTGTGCGCTTTTTCCCACACGTTGAGTTCTGCAAAGACAAGCCCACTCTTCTGGGACACACGCTGACGATGATGCGGCCAGAAGGCTGCGGCATTCTTTCTTGCCATTTGCTGTCACAGGGCTTTAGAAGTGCGGCCTCAGTCAGGGCGCCAATACTGCAGCACACGTGACCTCCCCTCTCCACACTGCAGCCAGGGGGCGCTGCACTAGCACCCTATAGTAATGGAGCTCTAGGTTAGAGAACCCGGCTGCCAGTGGCTGCATTAAAACAACTGCAGTCTCCATGTATTTTACTGACAGCACGTCTCCTGGATATTCATGAACCTCTTTCTTTGACTGCTCCATATCACTAAGTCACTAAGAGTATATGGCTCACAGGCCTGAGTGAGATCAAGCCAAGCGAGCACACCAATTTATTGTTTATACAAAAAAAACTGCCTACCACAAGCAATTAAATGCCATAGGTCTGATGGCTTTTCCTAACTCAAATATCTACATTTCACAATGTCATTCAAGAAAGATCAAGTGGTTCTGCTGTAAACAGTGGCAAATAAACAGGTTAACCATGGTGTTAAGTCTAAACTCAACGACAGTGGAGAAAAGAACTGAAGGGCTCTGAAAAACAACGGGATGCTAAGTGCTGGGACTCAATTGTTTTGTGTGTGTGTGTGTGTGGGGGGTGGATCTTGAGTTGGGTTATTAGCTTCTTCCCTACTCCATCTGATGGAGTCCTCTGAGCTAACTCAGTTTGCCATTTGCAAAGGAATAGGAGTGCAGACAAACAGTTCATCCCCATCTTTACACGATTCATTCCATGGCTGGGGACTCTGTTCCCTAACCATGCTGGCCAGACAAATTTTTCCCATGTCACTTACACTGGTTGACTGAGTAAAGGGGAAGATCAATAATAGACGGAAAGCAAGGACCCCCAAAATCCAGCAAAATGTCCAGTTAGGTTGATGTCCTCTGGTTTGTCTCAAAATCACAAAATAATTACAATGTGCAGAATACCAGCAGGCTGCTCTCTTTGACCTTAATCGCTTGTAATCATTTGCTGGCTCAGAACAAAGATTATATTTTAAATGATGCCAAATGATGTCCCCATGGCCCTTAACAAGTGACGGGATGTCTACTGATTCTTGACTGAGCATGACCCAGCAGAGTTTCTCATCTTCACAGCAAGGAGAACCAGAGCACGAGCCTTCTGAGTGTGATGGCGGTACACAGACCTTCCTCGATCCCCCAGGCTCTGAGTTGCAGCCAACAGCAGCAGTCTCTCAATTAGGTCGCGACAATATGCAAATGTTATTAGAGTTAAACCGTTTGAAATTTAGTAAGGAGCTGAGCTCTGCAGGAAATCCCCTTGAGTAGCATTGGAGAAGAACATGCTCACCAAGCCATGCAGGAAGGAATGATGAGATAAATGTCTCATCTTACTCTCACACATATTACAACATTAATAATATAGCAGAGACTAAAGTTCACAATTCCAGTGCCCTTCTTAGGGAGAGTCTCACTCCTTTTTTATACTTTGTCTCCTCATTCTGTCGCTCATCCTAATTCCTCCTTACTCTCTCATATATTCACAAATTTCACTGCATTTAAAAAGCCTTTGGCAAGTTGAAGAAATTCAGAGGAGCTGACGTAAAGCTTGTGCATGCATCTCTTTACCCAAATAAGACAAAATTAGGATAAAATGGTTAAAAGACCATGGCCTTGCAGAAGGATAAGGTAATGGCTTAAAATGAGGAAAAGAGGTATTTTAACACCCAGGTAAGAAATCATGGAGGGGTTTGCAATTTTCACATTAGGTGCATGTCCACAGTGAGAGACAATCTAAAAAAATCCAGAAATCAGAATGTATGATTTTTAAATAATTTATTTGTGTATTACTGCTACAAATAAGAAATAAGCAATTAGCAAAAATTCTGGCCCTCAAAGACCTGTTAGTCCGCCTCTAAAAAGTCCACCTCCACTCCACTTATTATTCTAAATTAGAAGCACCTGTTTGAGGTCATTAGCTGCATGTCCACCCCACACAATCAGTAAGACTCTAACTACTAACATGGCTAAGACCAAAGAGCTGTCCAAAGACACCAGAAACAAAATTGTAGACCTTCACAAGGCTGGAAAGGGCTATGGGGCAATTGCCAATCAGCTTTGTGAAAAAAGATCAACTGTTGGAGCAATTATTAGGAAATGGAAGGAGCTAAACATGACTGTCAATCTCTGTCAGCCTGATCTCACCTCAAGATCTCATTGTATAGCAATGATTCTAAGAAAAGTGAGGAATCAGCCCAGAACTACATGGGAGGAGCTGGTCAATGACATGAACAGAGCTGGCACCACTGTTTCCAAGGTTACTGTGGGTAATACACTAAGACGTCATAGTTTAAAGTCATGCATGGCATGGAAGGTTCCCCTGCTTAAATCAGCACACGTCCAGGCCCATCTTTGCCCATGACCATTTGGATGATCCAGAGAACTTTTTGGTCTTAATTCCACTCTCCGTGTTTGGACAAAGAATGATGAGTACCATCCCCAAAACACCATCCCTACTGTGAATCATGGGGGTGGAAGCATCATGCTTTGGGGTGTTTTTCTGCATATGGGACAGAACGACTGCACTGTAGTAAGGAGGGGATGACTGGGGCCATGTATTGTGAGATTTTGGGGAACAACCTCCTTCCCTCGGTTAGAGCATTGAAGACAAATCATGGCTGGGTCTTTCAACATGACAATGACCCAAAGCACACAGCCAGGATAGCCAAGGAGTGGCTCCGTAAGAAGCATATCAAGGTCCAGACCTAAACCCTATAGAAAATCTTTGGAGGGAGCTCAAACTCCATGTTCCTCAGCAACAGCCCAGAAGCCTGGCTGATCTGGAGAAGATCTGAGTGGATGAATGGGCCAAAATCCGTGCTGCAGTGTCACGTTGAGGACCCCGGCCCCTCCCCTTTGGGTGTGTGTATACGTAGTCCACGTGCTTTGTCTGCGTCTGTGGAAGTCCGTGGTGATGGCTATGTCGTGTGATAATGTGTCTCACCTGTGAATCGTCTCGTAATCACGTGGGGCTAATGTGGTTTGTCTATTTAATGTGCGCTCGCGCAGTGTCCTGTGCTCGTCGTTGTCTAAGTCTACACGTTGTGTGTGTGCTTGCTCCGTGTTACTCGTGCGCTATTGCGCAATACCTGTCAATTAAAAGTTACGTTTGCTCCACAACCCGAGGATTCTGTGTCTCGTCCTTGGCTGCGCCCGAACGTCACAGAACGACGAGCCGTCTGAGACACCAAGATAAGATGCCAGGCTACGCCACCCAGCCTAAGAAGGCGCTTCGCCCCAGCAAGCGGCACCACCGCTCTTCCTCCTCTCCCCCGCGCCGCAAAACCCCGTCGACTCTGGCGCAGCTGATGACGGACCCGGAGTGTTCTTACCTGCTGTGCGCGGCACGGGAAACCTCCATACCAGAGTTGGCGGAGGAGTACCGCCGGACAGCGGCGCGGGTGTGGGAGGAGAAGCACCCCGCTCCTTCCCGGGACAGCTCGCCCATACGGGTGAGCGTCCCTGAGCTCTTTGAGGCATCGCCACCAGAGGGCGAGCTTGGAGAGGAGGAGAACCCACCGACTCGGGAACAGCTGATGTCGGACCCGGTGTGCGCCCTCCAGCTGGCCTCAGCCCAGAAGGTGGAAGAGAGAGACCCCGAGCTGGTGGAGACCTTCCGGAGCGACACTCCCCTCCATCCCGCGCCCTCTCGCCTCCGGAGAAGGGTCCCAGCGTGATCGGCGTCACGGAGTCGACCCCGGAGACGGAATTCGGGGAGGAAGACTCCGAGGAGGAGTCAGAGGAGGAGGAGATTTACCCTCCGTCCATTTACTCCGCTCCCACCGTGGACTATGTTGGGGAGGGGGAGGAGGATGAGGAGTACCCTCCCTCCATCTACGATGACACCACCGTAGACTACGGTGAAGAGGAGGAGGAGCAGGAGTCAGAGGAGGAGGACTACTTCTCTCCGCCTGTGGGTTTCTCCCACGGTACAGGAGGGTGAAGAGGAGCGGGACCATTACCCTCCTTCGGAGGACGACAGGTCCACTGTGGATTACGGCGCGAAGGACTATTCCCCGTCCGTGGGCTCGGGAGTATACGAGAGCGACCCCTACACGGAGGACGAGGAAGAGAGCCTGCCCTCCTCCGTGGGAACTGTAAAAGGGAGGAGGACTCCTGGAGAGACCGCGTCCTCCAGACCTTCCAGGGCCAGCCCCATGGACTATTCCCGGGGTGAGAGCCCGGCTGAGTCCATGGAAGGGGTCCTGGAGGGTGAGGAGGAGCTGATGGATTACGAGGAGGAGCTCCCTCGCGCTGCGCCTGGTACGTCTGCCAGCCGCGCTGCACCTGGCACATCCGCCAGCCGCGCTGCACCTGGCACGTCCGCCAGCCGCACTGCACCTGGCATGTCCGCCGGTCCGCAGCGAGGGCAGGAGGGGGACTGCCCAACGCAGCGCCAGCAGCTCCGGATCTCTCTCCCCTACTCGCTCTCCTCCTGGCGCGAAGCCTGGCGCCTATGTCGTGTGTGTGTGTACCAGTGTTTGTTAGTCTTCCCCTTTGTGTACCTAACCCATTATTCCCTCTCGTGCCACTGTGTGTAAGCATGCCTGTGTGTGTGTTTGTGACCGTGTCGTTTAATGTGTCTAATGTTTTTTCCCCGGTCTTCCCAGGGAGGGTGTGCTAGGCGATTCGGGACGGACGCTTCGCCAAGGGCAGTCACCTCCCAGACGCAGGACTGAGCGCGTCGGATCCGCCCATCGTCGTGGGTTCGGGGCACTCGGTCCTGTTGGCACCCCGGGACGGGTGGTGCCCTTGGAGGGGGTGTCTGTCACGTTGAGGACCCCGGCCCCTCCCCTTTGGGTGTGTGTATACGTAGTCCACGTGCTTTGTCTGCGTCTGTGGAACTCCGTGGTGATAGCTATGTCGTGTGATAATGTGTCTCACCTGTGAATCGTCTCATAATCACCTGGGACTAATGTGGTTTGTCTATTTAATGTGCGCTCGCGCAGTGTCCTGTGCTCGTCGTTGTCTAAGTCTACATGTTGTGTGTGTGCTTGCTCCGTGTTACTCGTGCGCTATTGCGCAATACCTGTCAATTAAAAGTTACGTTTGCTCCGCATTCTGTGTCTCGTCCTTGGCTGCGCCCGAATGTCACATGCAGTGTGTGCAAACCTGGTGAAAAATTACAGGAATCGTTTGACTTCTGTAACTGCAAACAAATGCTGCTGTACAAAATATTAACATTGATTTTCACAGGTGTTCTAATAATTATTTACAGCAGTAACACACAAACAAATTATTAAAAAATCATACATTGTGATTTCCAGTTTTGTTTTTTTAGATTATGTCTCTCA
Source organism: Brachyhypopomus gauderio (assembly GCF_052324685.1). Classification (NCBI taxonomy): domain Eukaryota; kingdom Metazoa; phylum Chordata; class Actinopteri; order Gymnotiformes; family Hypopomidae; genus Brachyhypopomus; species Brachyhypopomus gauderio. The sequence continues at coordinate 25,483,820 of NC_135215.1, read as the reverse complement.
CAGTGGATATGCACCTAAGATGAAAATGTCAGACCCCTCCATGATTTCTAAGTGAGAGAAAAAGCAAAGGTGTTCAAATACTTATTTTCCTCCCTGTATATAGCTACGTGCACCTCCAGCCTTTAGAACTGCCTACAGCAAAAGAAAAAATTGGCCCATATTTTCTGAATGATCAACCCTCCAGATTGATCATTCAGAAAATGTGGGCCAATGTTTTTCTCTTGCTGCATAAGATAAGATGCATAAGATTGGTGCCTATAGACAATAAGCTATATAGGCCTAAATATAGGTAATACTATAAATAATATTATTAGCCACCTGGTGATGTGTCAGAATGAGAATGTTGTCGTCTATAGCCTGTTTTCTTTCCCTCAAAATACTTTGTACAAAGCAAATATTATTAATACTGGATCGGAAAAAATAAATCGCATCTCACTCTTCCAGTGGGTAGTCATATATTTTTACTAAAACATCTACCAGAGGTTGTCATTCCCAGGATCTGTTGGATCCAATCCTCCAGTTTGGGGTTCATAGCTCCAAGTGCCCCTACGACCACTGGCACATATACGGGGAGTGGGTCAGTTGGGCCAGTGAGGAGCGGAGATACTCCCACAATGTTCAGAAACTCTGTACAGACTTAATTTAGTTTAAAATGAATGTCCTGATAAATAACCTAGTGGATGTCATTGATTTAGTTGAGCTGTGCTAAACTGTTAATAATTGTGTGCCTCTTTAATTAGTTTTTCTGCTCGTTCTTCTACACGCGCTGTTTCTCGATCAGAAAGAAAACTCCTTCTTCTTTCGCGCCAATAATATAGAATACGTTTAGGTTTCTTATAGCCTATACAAAAGCGAAATGGCGACAAGGTGAAGTGTTTAATAATTTTGTTTTCTGTCACAATGCCACGTGTACAAGGTACCGCGACATGTCACCGCTCTACTGAGACCTCGCCGTACTCGCAAGAGAATTACATCTTAGTCGCTCCTGAGAACTATCTGATAAGGCTCTCAAAACGGTAACGACCCCTATTGTATCCAACCATCCAAATATTCGGTTATCATCCCATGACAGTCTACAACCGTATATAACTCTGACTCCACATACAAGTAAGATGACAGCAACCTCACAAGCTGAATCATTATGCATAGGTCTGCCTGATGGACGCGTGGTGGGAGACATCATCAGAAGCTGGTCATATTCTCTATGCAGATGAATGAGGAGGCCAGTGTGCACGATATATCATAAAATATAAGGGTGCCTGTGTTATTATGTTTCCTACATGTACTAGCTCACTAACATTACAAACCCCCGACTGAAATCCTTGCACCTGTGTACAGACAGCTAGCTCCTTGCAGCCTTCTTGAACTGTGAACATAATGATTTATTCACTAATTCTTTATTCACTATCAGTACATTGCATCAGCATTCGGGGATTGTGAAATAAAAACGACGATCACGTAATTGAATAAGACAACAGGCGAAGAAATTAGATAAATTGCCTGTCGCCGACTCGACAAGATGGTCATCGAAAATGGCCTATTCAGTTACAGCAGGCCTATGCATCAATAAGACAACAGCATAGAAACAGTCCGGTTCGGTTTATCTTATAACAGGCTCACCCAAAATAGACTATGATCTATTTCTCTTGATGCTGGTTTCAAAACGTATAACTGACACCTGCCGTGTCCTCAACAATAACTGCACCATCCTCGGTTGCTATGGGGAATGAACAACTGGTCATCCTCCCCATCGACTCATCCACTGCACCAAATGCGCATTTTTTTAACTGAATCCGTGTCTACTGTATAGGCTAAATGAAACGTGAAATTGATTTGGCATTTCGGTTGATGAAAGAAAACATCCCTGGCCGAAACTCACCGACTGTCGCGTTTGATCTCCGACCCTCCGGTTGTACAGAATTGAAGAGGTGATGCCTTTCCCCCGCGTATCCCGGATAGGGTCTGTCTCCGGGCGGTCGGCACCTTCCCGCAGCCTGAGCGAGCGCGCTCCTTTCTGTGGCTCCTCCACCAGCGCGCTCATCACGCCGCCCGAGCAGCGCCCACTCGCGGACGCTGAGTGCAAGCGCAGCTGCAGCAACAGCCACCATTTAGGTATAGAGAATAGATCCTGACGTTGACAATCGCCTTACAACAGTTGTGTGCGAGTCTGTTTTTTTTAAACCAGTGAATGAATCAAAAGTTTAAGTAACATCCGAAAAGGTAACAGGTTCACCAAGGTGAAATATTTGGCTTCCTGCAAATAAAAATCTGTTTTGTGTATTTTTGTGTGCTCAATCTAAATATGCGTTAAGAATATATTTAACGCCTGTAATTTTTTTATTCCACATTTCAATATGCATAGAATAGAAAAGGCGCACCAAGAAAAGAGGATTCTCTCTATGTCGACAGAACGATGACCCTGAAAATAGGTATAGATGTAGGCTATATGTACTGTATATATGAGTAATACAGGGAAAATATATTGTAAAAATAAAAATGTAAAAAAAAAGTAGATGTAAAAAAATTTTTAATTTGGTGATCCTTCACTCAGAAAACAGGAGCATTCTAAAAATTCTAATACACATTCAAATTTTTACGCAAAAAGTACTTTGCCTGTGAAGCAAGAAAGATCAGTTTTTATTGACCAGTGTTATAATTCTCACCCCCATACGCATACGCAGACAGCCACAGACGCAAATCAACTTCAAATCAAACTCGAACAACGGAGTATTTTTAGCAATAGGCTATGTATGAAACGCGGACACATTTATATTCACATATAATGAGAAACAGAGCATCTTGATTGCACGACTGCTTTGCAGCGTAGGTGGAATCTCGTTACGCCTAACAGCGGGACTCAGGGCCCCGGCTACGGAAGAACTACACCAGAAATATGGGATTCAATTCTCCCCACTAGACCACTGACCTGTTCAGATGAAAACAACTTCATCTGAACAGGTGTTACTGCATAATGATTTTGGGGGAAGAGGGGGAACTGTATTGACCAGAACACCTGTTCAACCATAAACCCCACATAAAAGACATAGGGATGTTATTTTATATACAAAGCAATATTGAGTCATTACTTATCAATATTATTACTATCAATAACCATTCAATGGAAACCTCCGCTTCAGAGTGAAACAAGAATGCTTGGGCGGGTGGTTGCTAGGGAACACATGGGGAGGCAGGTCTGGGTTCCTGGGTCCTGCTGTTTGGAGCTCTATGTGGCAGGAGAAGAGAGCAGGTCTGGAAAGCATGTCACCAGGCTTCATTCTCCACAACTATCACACACAATACAGATCTCTCTCTCACACACACAGTACTCAACACAAAGTGCCCAACACCATCAGTTTTGAAGGGACCTTTGTGTTCAGTGAATGCACTGTAACACTCATGAATGAGAGTGTCTAGGCTGTAGCAGTGATTGCATGTTGGATGTGTAACTTCATTTCACTTCCCTGGATCCAACTGCCCCTCACACACACTTGTGGGATTTGTCATATCATCGCATTTTTTCCGGCCCCGAAGAAGACATTCCTCATAGAGTGTAAAGTTCCAGTATCCAAGGTCCTGCTGGGCACTAGGTGACCTACACGTAGTTCTGGGAAAATGACTTATGTGCTAACTTAAAATGACACAGTTCACAATCCACTTCATTGGAGAATGAGCACAGCAGGAAACTACAAGGACATGTTTACTTAGTGACTAAACTGTGCCCGGGATAACCACAGCCTTGAAAGGATTGTCAAGAAAATGCCATTCAAAATTTTGGGGCGATTCACAAGGAGTGGACTGCTGCTGGAGTCAGTGCTTCAAGAGCTACCATAAACAGATACAGGACTTGGGCTACAACTGTCACATTCCTTGTGCCAAGGCACACGTGACCAAGAGACAATGCCAGAAGCTTCTTACCTGGGCCAAGGAGAAAAAGAACTGGACTATTTCTCAAGGTGTTGCTTTCAAAAGAAAGTTAATAATGCTTTCATCATTTTGTACTTTCATTCATTTTGCAAATCAAGGTCCCAGAGTCTGGAGAAAGAGTGGGGAGGTGCACAATCCAAGCTGATTGGGGTATAGTGTGAAGTTTCCACAATCAGTGATGATTTGGTGATCAATGTTATCTGCTGGTGTAGGTCCAATGTGTTATATCAACACCAAAGTCAGCGCAGTAATATTTTGCTGAGACACATGATACTGCACTGAGTAATGTGAGTGTAAACTCCCTATGGATATTACAATGGTAACTAATGGTAATTAATGGTAGTTAAATGCAAGGGATCAGAGGAGTGGATAGTGCTCTGAACTCTGAAGAGAGTCACTCAAACATGGCCGTCAACGAGTAGTGCGCAACGTCAGAGGGCAGCAGCAGGTCCGGGTAGGCCCAAGCAATGCACAGCGACATTAGGCAGGACCTGTGGGCTTATAAAAGAGGGCGACCAGAAATTAGTGATGGGTGCACGCAATGATGAGCAGTGATCAGTAGGTGGGGGATTGTGATCTAGGGAGTGAACGGGAGGTGGAGTGTTGTGAAGTCCCCTGTGGAGTCGAACCGGCCTACCGTGACCTATAAGAATTTGTAAATAAATTTCTCAATGCATAACGTTTGTACTGTACTTTCGCCATACGCATGTGCCGCAAAAAAAATGTCATAACTACATGTTAATACATCACATATATATATATATATATATATATATATATATATATATATATATATATATATATATATATATATATATATATATATATATATATATAGCACGTCCCGTCTTGTTCAATAAGGCATATTCGTGTAATCAGACCAGCCGGTTATTAGGACCAAAATGATTGCGTCCCGATGTGGTCCGATTGACCGGAATCGACTGTGTGTGTGTGTGTATGTGTATACACACATTTTTCAGCAATATGTTTTGATTAAGTACTTACACAGATAACATGCACACTTGTAGTCTGAAGTGAGTCATTTATTTGTCTCTAGAATCTGAAGTTGCTCTTATCAAAGCACTTTGAGGAAAATTTACTTCTGTAAATTGTAAAACATTATTACATATAATGATAAATGTTAACATGATCACTTTAATTCTTGTTTTCCCTATTCATACTTAACCAGTGAATGAAACTAAAGTACCTGCATTTTGACTCATCATCTGAAATACGACATAGACATTTTGAAAAGGTCCATTTAAGGTAATTGGTTTAGTATAGAGAAGCCTGTGGTGATAATTTAACTGTATTAAAAGTCCCTCCCAACAGTGTTCTGTGTGATGGCATTTAGCAATGTTAAATATTTAAAAGTCGCCCCCTATTTCATAATAACCGTGACCCATACTCATCATCATCCCACCGAGACTAGAGGATTAAGAAATGTTTTAGCCCACAATCACAAAAAATATCCAAGTGCTTTTAAAATTACAGTGCATGCCATACAGTACTGACCAGTGAAGGGTTTTGGTGAGAAACAAGTGTACACATACACAGTTACCCTCCCCCTCCCCCCAAAAAAAAAAAAAAAAAAAAAAGATAATTTCTGCACGAAACTGAACTTGTTCACAAAGAAAACAAACGGAAGTAAAAATATGCTATTAGTAAAAAGTGCTTTCCCATGCAGTCGACATGAAACCTTTCATTAACCCATGTGTTCAGTTCAGTTCAAGCTCTTTAATGGTCTAATTAAACCAATAACTTCCCCAAAAGTGCCTTCAACTGTTGTGGCTAAGCCATACCAGAGACCAGTGAGAGAATGATTGAAACAGCAATAACAGCTTTGCTACAGAATTGCTGTTTTACCAATAAAACAGTGGCTACTGGACCACTGCTAAACCAACTGCTCAGGGGTGAGCTGCACAGAGACAATCCATTGACTGGTTCATGGTTTTCGGCTCATCTGCTTGTGCAATGTGGGATTTAACTGTGATCTTTGGAACATGGCACAGCAGGTGTTGCAAGACTTTGTGGACCCCAGTTCGACAAGGTTTACAGTTTGGAGTGGAAGGGGAGCCCGTCATACATGTCGGCCTTAAGCTGCAACCACTCTGCCAGCCTCTGGATGGCGCTCTTGTTCTGAGACAGTACGCCAGCAGCCTTCTTCAGTTTGGCCTCGTTACGCTCCAGGTAGCGCTGGCCCTCTGCCTGCAGGAAGTTGAGCCTCTCCCGCCGGCTCTCGTCCAATGGGATGTCCTCGCTCATGTATGGATTGAAGCGGAAGTAGGTGTCGGGGGGAAGGAGGGCGTCTAGCATTGTGTGGACCTCTAGAAGAGCGCAGGGAAGTTCATGTATGCATACATGTGTGAAATATAAACAATATGAAATATAAAGAATATGTGTCTCCATATATAGTGTATGTAAACGTCTGATTTCAACTGCATATCTCTATCTACTGAAATCGTAACTATTATGAAAAAACTGAATCAACAGCCTTAATGGGAGATTCCATGACAGGAGTTGAGGAGAGCTGGGTTCTTTACCCTCGGTGTCCGTGGCACTGCTGATGACATGGGTGAGCTTTGTCTTCAGGCTGGTGGAGGTACCAGTGGCACTCTTACTGGCGGGCTCGTATCGGCCGGTGCCGAGGGACACCACGCATTGCAGTGGCGTGTTGGGCCACAGACACTTGCATTCATGGATGGCCAGTGCCGTTGGGTTGTTGATTAACAACCCGCCGTCCTGCACACATCAAACAACAGAAAGGTAGACAGAGGCCCAGCTCATAACCATGACGCTGTCATCTTTTGACTTTACACAAAATGCTGGAAAACGGACACCAGACAAATAGTGCTGCTATATGTTCTGAATCACCGGATGTAGTACATAAACTATACCATTACCCTGTACCTGGACATGAGCAGGCCATGTGACAGGCGCTGCGTTACACTACTGGATTTCTCCATAGGAGACCTGCATTGGCAGGTAGCTCTTGTCCTCCAAAGTCAGTTATGCCAGTTATGATGGGTTATGCCAAGTCAGTTATGCCAGTTATGAAGGTGGGGCATGTGGAGGAGTGAGGAGAGGGGGCGGGGCTATGGGGTGCAGCCAGCAAGGGAGGGGCTGGACTGCAAGAGAGGGGTTGGGCTACTCTCAGTACAATTCAGAACAGCTCTACAGCCATGTAGCCATGACAGAGACAATAACAGACCATCAGCAGAAGCCCAAAAGGGGCCAAGGGGTGCATGTGGGACAAGGCGTGCAAAAGATCTGTTGAAGAGCAAAGGAAAAGATCTGGGATTCATCCTTTCCTCCCATCATCTGTTCTGTTCCACACTGTCACTGTTTAATATCTCCAATTACATTAAAAACCATTTTGTTTAACTAAAGAAATAACACTTTTAGTTGGCGGGCAAAACATTCTAACACAGACCTTATAAATAAAGCAAGGAAACAGATCTATTCATTCACACACACATACACCCTGCTGTAAAAGCCTTGGTAGAAGCATAAGTGAACTGGTAACTATTACAAATCAGGCTTTGGGGTGCTTTGTCTTTTCAAGGTCACTTGGATCGATCCATCATCTCATGCATGTCTCCTGCTGGGCTATTTTCACGCTGTATATAAAAGAAAAAACAAAAACTTAGATGGGAAACAGAGGGAGTCTACCATACAGGCCTAAGTGCATATCCAATTCTGGCACACAAACTCTTAATGACATACATGGGAGGACATATTTTATAGCTTAATATCTCACTCTCCACAAAGTGACTACATTCTATTATTTGTGTTCCACCGGTACATACAGAAAAATGTCTTTAGCTCTGCGGTAGATCCAAAGCAAACCGAAGAATTATGTGCGGTGCTGATTATCTATCTGGTGAAAAGCCACAAATCTCACACAGAGCTTAGCCGAATAGGATGTTCGACAAAAAGCTGACACCTATACATTTCTGTAGAGTACACTGTGTTTCTTCAGTTTTATTTCACTTCACCTCAGACCACAGGATATTATCACCCAACTCTCCAATTAAAATCAAATGGCATAATCATTTTGAATAAACCTGACTAAACAAAGTGCCCACAGAAGAGTTACAAGAACCCTGCATGTCTGCCACGACACTTAATTCACAAAGTTCTGTTTTGCCTGGGAGCCATCTAGGTTCATCTTGGAAGGAATATGATGAGAAGCCAAGGAATGCCTGATGCGTTAAGACCTCGGTTAAAAAACAGAGCCTAGAATAAACAGCGTGATGCTGAGCACACGAACGCGGCAGGAAGCTGTGGGTGGACATGGGAAGACCTCCTGAGGTGCATCAGATCCAGCCTCCCTTTGAGTCATCTGTCACCCTGCATCACCAAGGATTCAAAGAAAAAGATAAAATCCTCCATTAAAAACAAACAAAAACCTGATGTCAAAGAATCAATACAGAACAAGCTAATTTCATATCTCAGAGGTTTGGGGCATAGTGGTAGTGGTACAGTCCACACAGCAGTGGGATCATATAGACAACATGACTTGTCCATGCAGCCACTAAATGAGGTCCTGAAAAACTACTGAAAACACGTTATTAAAAAATAATCAGATCACACTTCTATCATCAGGGATTCAACTCGGGGCTTTTGAAAACCTCTAAAAACAGAAATATCTGGGCCACTTTGTTATCTGTGTATTGCTTAGCTCTCTCAAAAAGGGACCATCCAATCCACAGAAAACCCTAAATGGCTGTTACGTCCATTCACGAGGAGTTCCCACCATGCTTTCACATCAGCCTTGGCAACCAGGCAAATATTTCCACATGCACCACAGGCCAAGCAGGCTCTCCAGCACAGACAATCCCCTCTCATCCTAGTGTCACAGCACCATCGGTTCTGTGCCCGCCACTTCCCTAGATCAATGGGGCCGGCCTCTCCACCGGGGGTGCTCGTCTCTTCAGGCAGAGGGTGCTTCTGAATCGCAGCATTCATTTGGTGTCACGGCTGCCTATCGCCGTGCCCTTTCCAGACAACGGCCGCATTGAGGGCCCCCCCAGCCGTGAGTCTGCCGGGGCGACAGCATGGCAAGGCGGAACAGGGTCGCCCCCTCGTGCTGTGCAAGGACTTCACTCTCATTTGACTCATAGAGTGAATTATAGTTATGTTAGATTTATATAATGATCTGAGGAGAGGGACATATAGACATGAGAGGAACAGAGTAGGTTTGAGATTGAATGCAACAGAAACAGATGTGTTTTGAAGTTCGGTTGAAATCAATCAATCAATCAATCAAAGTTTATTTGTATAGCGCTTTTAACAACTCAAGTTGTCGCAAAGCAGCTTTACAGGGTTTACAAGGTTAACAATACTATGGGTCCAGAACCCTAATGAGCAAGCCAAAGGCGACAGTGGCGAGGAAAAACTCCCTATGATGGTGGGGAATAGGAAGAAACCTTGGGAGAACCAAGACTCAAAGGGGAACCCATCCTCCATTGGGCGGCCCGTTAACACACAAATACACAAGTCACACATAATTCACACAATCAGACTAGGTAAAAGAGAAATGTAGAAAGAGATGGTCTGACTTCTGAGGGGAGTGAATTCCAGAGACGGGAAGAGTTCTATAAAAGAGAACCAAAAGAGAGCTAACAGGCCCGCAGAGGAGGACCCGAGAGAATGGGTGAGTCTGTAGGGTTAAAGGAGAGCAGATAGAAGAGGGAACTGTGATGGGTGCAAGGAGGGACAGAGGCATAAGGGCACATTTGGAGTTTCACGTAAAAATGCCGAAATAAAGCACAGAAGTGTGCTGGACACTCTTTTTTACATTCTTTTAGACACTCGGGATGTCTAGTGCAGCAGCAAGGAAGCAATCCAAAGAGCGTTCCTGTGGGCTTTAAAGAGAGAGAGATACAAAAAGCAACCAAAAGACAGTTGCATGTAATCAATAATCAGGAGACTGGGAGCAGGGAGGGTGTGGTGTGTCCTGATGGCTGGGTGCCTGGCGTACTGTGACAGGAACAAGACTGTTAAGAGCTTTGAATGAAGGTGGAGAATTTTGAAAGGAGTGCGATATTTAACCAGGAACCAATGGCAATTATGTAAAATGGATGTGATGTGCTGAGATGAGCAGGGATGTGTTAGAAAACATGCAGCTCACTTGTGAAACATTTGAGGTTTCTGAAGCAAGAAGGAGCTAATTCTGAGGGCAGACGGGTGTAATAATCAAGAAGACTGGAAGTGAAGGCATAAATAAGAGTTTCAGCAGCAGGATGTGAGATGGTCTAATTTTGGCAATGTTGTAATTTTTTTATGTTAATGAGAATATGCTTGACCTTGTCCCTGTTTAACATGAGAAAATTATGCTTCATAGGCAGGTCGTCTGAGAAGCAGGTTGTTAATGGATTTCATCTTTAAGTATATCTGGGAATCATCTGCATATAAATGAAAATCTAGTTCAAATAAATCGTATGACCACGCAGAAGGACATTATCAAACAGCAGTGGTCCAAAGACTAAACCTTTGACCCCCTGAGAAAGGAGAGTAGAATAAGTATGAACTGTTTTCTATCTGAGATGTAGGAGATGAGCCAATTAAGGAGAACCATTAACAAAAGAGAGGGCACCCGTATCAGCAGATAATAGGAGGCCATTTGTAACTTTAGTGAGAGCAGTTCAATACTGTTCTGAAATGCGGAAGATGTTGGGCGGGCAAGCAAGCCAGCACGCAAGCTGTAAATCAAAGCCGACTCAGCTGGTGTTACAGCAGCGAAACCAGATGCCGATGCATCATTGTGTCTGCCATTCATACCACTAACAGGATTATGTCTGGTTTTATGACTCGGCCTGAGGCTAACTGCCCTCTGGCAATGTTCTCCCACTCCCCTCTGAGCGCTCAGGTTGTAAACCAGATTGTAATGTGGACCCTTGCCCTGACTATCCCAGGGTCTGCTACCGACACACGTTAGAATTTATGTTTCCAAAAGTCCATCAGATTTGAACTGACAAAATTCTCTGGGTGCATTTTAAGGATGCCAAGAACACCTTTGTATTGATTTCTTTAGCAAGAATGATCAATATGTAACATTAATTGCTTTCCTACCATAGATCCACCACAAATAAGTGCTGTAATGCTATGCTGTGTGTGTAAGTCTTTTAATGTCTTGTTCACAGTTCACAAATTATTTAACAATCAAGAACTGTCTGGTCAACAACGTAACTTTGCAATTAGTCTTTAATTATAAATGTCAGGATGCACCGGGCCCCAGCCTGTGAGGGACACGCCCACTCCGGCTCAGTCACTGCCTTCCTCATTATCTCCTTATTATTAGTTAATTCCCTACACCTGTTGCTCATTTCTTGTCACTCTCACCCTTCGCTGTTTAAGAGCTTGTCACTCTCACCCTTCACATGTCCTGCCATCTTTGCTGCACGTTACACACAGAGTAGTTACGATACCAGTCCGTGAGCTAGGGTTTGTCTGAGCTACTGTCTGCTGAAGTCCCTCAGGTAGAGGCTGCCTGATCTAGGGTCAATCTGAGCTACTGTCTGCTGAAGTCCCTCAGGTAGAGGCTGCCTGATCTAGGGTCAGTCTGAGCTACTGTCTGCTGAAGTCCCTCAGGTAGAGGCTGCCTGATCTAGGGTCTGTCTGAGCTACTGTCTGCTGAAGTCCCTCACGTAGAGGCTGCCTGATCTAGGGTCAGTCTGAGCTACTGTCTGCTGAAGTCCCTCAGGTAGAGGCTGCCTGATCTAGGGTCAGTCTGAGCTACTGTCTGCTGAAGTCCCTCAGGTAGAGGCTGCCTGATCTAGGGTCAGTCTGAGCTACTGTCTGCTGAAGTCCCTCAGGTAGAGGCTGCCTGATCTAGGGTCAGTCTGAGCTACTGTCTGCTGAAGTCCCTCAGGTAGAGGCTGCCTGATCTAGGGTCAGTCTGAGCTACTGTCTGCTGAAGTCCCTCAGGTAGAGGCTGCCTGATCTAGGGTCAGTCTGAGCTACTGTCTGCTGAAGTCCCTCAGGTAGAGGCTGCCTGATCTAAGGTCTGCCAAGTGACTGTGGTGTTCTGCTGCACTGTCTACGGCAGTGATTGCTTTTGTGTTCACTTCAAATTTGCAGAGTGGGGACGGTCAAGCTGGTCAAGTTTGGAACAACAAGGAAATTTTTTGTTTTTTGTTTTTTTGTCAGGTTCATTCTATCTTTGTTCATTTCGCTCTCAAGAAAGTGCAGCAAACTCTTTAGTTTGTCTGCGAAATCAATGTGGTCACCCAGGTATCCCTGACAGGGTCCAGCTCAGAGACAGCCAAAGACCATCTCCTGCATGGAATCCCTGTGAGTCACTGTGAGCTTAGTCAGCCAAATCAATCCAACTGTGGCCTGATATTAACTTGAACTGATGGCTAAATTTAATATTATTAAGTAATCATTAATAAGTGATTTATTAAATACATTTTCCCTGGAATCCCTGGAAGTAATTGAACTGCCATAATATCATAATGTAACTGCCAGTTTATAGAAGAGTTACATGCTGATCTCTTCCTGCACTGTATTACAGAGCAGTGCAGAGAATATCAATTGACGACAAAAAAAGAAAAACAAACAAACATGGCACTGTCCAGGCCTCAAGTGAAACCACTCTGACTTGGTACACTCTGTGAACCATTAAAATCAGACATGTAAAATCTATTTAGATCTATGTATATGTATGACATAAATGTGCCACAGAATGCATCTATTCAGTATTTTTAAATTGTCCAGATGAGGTTTTAAAGGCCTGTTTACAACCCTATAATTTGACATAGAATGAAATTAGTATTTTTCCCTGCCCTTTTTTTGATGAACTCATGAATAATTGAGCTCTGCTCTGATTCGCTGGGTTATGGGCCATGATGTACCATGATGACACACACAGAACCAATAGGTCAAACTCAGTTACTCACTAGCTATATACTGTAGCTGTATAAAGTGAACTATGACTTTGACATCCGAACTTTGACTTTGGTATATGTTTGAGCCTGCACTGGACGATATTTCAGATCTCAAAGGAAAAATAACAGATTCACTAGATGTTGACAAAGATACATCTTTTTTTCTGTCAATATAATCAAGGCCTAATTAATAGTACTAGCATGAATTTTCAAACCAATGGCATGTGTACCTGGTGCAGGTCGTTCCCAAGCACATACTCCTGGAAGTATCCTGGGGCTGCAGATGAAGCTCGGATTGCCTGCCACATCATATGCTGACAGCCGCCTAGATAATGGAAGCGTACCCCTGGAAGGAAGCTGTAGTTCCTGAAGACATAAGCCTTCAATGGCAGCCCTCTGTTTACTATGGTGCTCACTGCTGCCACCTGGAGGATGAAGGCATAAATCAACTGCGCTGGTTCAACAGGACAAGGACTGTCAACCGGGGGTCTAAATGAAACTCACCTTTGGACAATCTGAGTCTTTGGCGGTTTCAATCATAATACTATGCCCCAATCTCTCCCTGTAGGATTGGAAAGTAAAACGTGTGATCTTAATATTTTTAACTCATTGCAGAATCCCCTATTTCTGTATCATGTGATGGTGCTGACAGCACTGCCCTCACGTGACTGTACATTGTGGACAAAGAACAGTGCTTAGTTGTCTCACTTGAGGATGTCCTCCCAGATCTGGCTGTCGTAGAAGGCGTGGCTCCAGCCCATTTTCACTGTGCCGACGATCAGGTTCTGCTTGAAGACGTCGGAGCCCAGCTTCCTGTAGAGCTCCTCACACTCAGGCAGAGGGATGCGGTACACGCCCAGCATGAAGGCCAGGATGGCACCTGCTCAGGAGCCACAGTAGTTCACTGACAGCTACAAACAGGGGCCTTTCACAAAGAGTTTTCTCTTTTCTTACAAGGTTGTTGTGTTTGGTTTCTCCATGGATTTGATTCTGATTGGCAATGATCTACTAATAAGGACATTTGTTGATGCTAATACATTCGGATTGTCCTCTACTTCAGACTCCATGTTATGTATTACCTGCACCACTGACAGAATCATTTGTGTAGTTTACATCAAGTTCAAAAACTGGTGAGGGTCATAGTAAGACATCTCCAGCTCTGTACCTGTGCTGACTCCACAGATGTAATCAAACAACTGATAGATGGGCTTCCCAGTGAGGCTCTCCAGCCTGTGCAAAGTCTGCAGTGCAACAAGTCCCCTAAGTGAAGAACAGTAGGGAAACATCAGATATACACTTCAGAAGGACTCCTTTACTACTACCTGATCCAGGTCCGAGGAAAACCTCAGGCCTGAAAACATTGGTGCCAGCATATCCTATGAACTAGTGTCTGGACTCCCATACCTTGTCCCTCCACCATCGATGGAGAGGACGCGGATGCCCCTGCCCTTGACAGGGTCAGTGTAGCCCACTAGAGCCAGAGCCTGCCTCACCGCAGCCTGCAGATCAGAGTCCTGCATCTGACGCAAGCGTAGCAGACATGGGATAACTCTCTCCTGAGATGAGCAAGTGGGAAGAGACAGAATGGGGAAAGGAGGTGGGAAAAGTGAGAGACTGTGATGATAATAATGATGATTCATAATGAACCAGTGAGATACACAGACACAGTCATACATTTACAGGAAGACACTCAGACTTACGGTGACAGCCACCCCTCTGGTCTCAGGGAACTCCAACAGGTGGTAGCTGAGCTCTTCCACCCTGTGGATGGTGATCTTCATTTTGGTGACTTTCCTTATACTCTGGACCAGTGCTCTGGTCTTATTATCCACACCCACACGTGCTCTGATCTAGATGCCAGTCACAAAATATGCCGGTTAGACAAGAGGGTACTACTTGCTCACATCTGACAAGGGTTCACTCACATCTAAACTGTGCACTTCATAAGAGACAATACCCAGCTATGCTCAATCAAATCAGCAAACAAGGAAATAGTGCACTATTTTCTGCTAGTTAGAAAGAAGCATTTAGTAGGACTGTAGCAAAAAGCAGTTTCTTAACCCAGTTCACAATTTTTCTCTAAGCTCCCGGCATGCCTGAATCAAGCCATTAAGAACATTCAATACTTGCTTGAGGCATACTGGTAGCTGGGATAGAGCAAGAAATGTCTACTACAACAGACTCAAACACTGGGCCATGAGGAACACTGTTATAAATGACTTTAATGTAGGACTGCAAAAGCAGAGAACCACCTCAAGTGAAGCAGACAGAGCTACATGGTATAATCCATGGCTTGGAGTGAATAAATTTAATTTGACAGTGGTTATTACCCACATCCACAATCATCACTATGTTTTAGTACCCAAAGCTAAAAACATTTATTTTAGGAACAGATTTCTTGTGACACTCAAAAATATATGTGCGTGAATACAGTGCAAGTTGCTGTTTCTAAATCTAGTTTGCTCATTGGTAAATCAAACATCTCTTTGCTGGTTCTGTTTTGCCTGTTGCTAAGTCTGCTAAAGTTTTACTGTTGCCAAGCCAATAGACTACTGCATTATGATAGCTAGACAACACCACAGATGATACATGTAAGCGCTGAAGGGGTTGGGTGCACCATCACTCCCAGTGAGCTAACCTATTTACTTTCTGGTCTGTAACCTATATATAATTCAACAATTTATTGCTGTTGTGTATGGACAATGCATACATTTAGAATAGCAATTAGGCTTAAGTGGAACTCACCTACTAATTGATCATAATTTTATATTCACCCCTATCAAAATATAACAATAATTTCTTAGTGCACAATCCAGCAGGGTGTCTTATGTAATTGCTATTTTACAACTGTTAATAAAGCCAAAGATCATCAAGCTCACTATAATGTCTTTGGTAAGCTTTTTAATTTACTCTGGGCTGTGATACCTTTTCCTTCTGGGAGAGCACAGTTTGGGCCTTTTCCTCCTCCAGCGCCTTGGTCTCTGCATGCTCCGAGTTCTGAACCTTGCCCACATCAGGGGCCTTGTCCTTATCAGTGGAATCAGCCCTGAACTTGGGAACCAGTGGGGCAATGTAATTTCCCATAAAAGCTTGCATGTTTGGCCTCTTGTAAGACAAGTACTGGCTGATGCCTTTTTTCTCTGTAGTCGGGATAACTGGCAATGTGCTCCCTGTGGTTGGGAGACTCGGTGTGGTGGGTGGGTCTGGGTCAATTTTCTGAGCCACAGGCTGTGGCATAGGCCCATTTTCCTTTGTCTCAGCATAGTGAGTCATGCTTGGAAGCATTGTGGCGTCTCTGACCCTTTGTTGAGGCCTGTTTTCATCTTGGCTCCCAAAGTATGTGTTGACATGCTCATTCAACTGGCTACAGGTCTCATCCATGTCCACGGTGAAAGCCGCTGGCTGGAAATGTTGCCGCATCTGTTTGGCTACTGCCGTGGACACGACCCCTGGGGGCATGGCTGGACTAACAGATAGTTTGAGGGCATCTCCGCTGATGTCTTTGCTGTCCACTTCCTCTTTGGGTGCTGCCACATTCACAACCACACCGGATTCAGACTCGGGGTACTCCACTTTGACCTGCATGGTCTTGCGCAGGGAGGCAGCGCTGGGGCGGATGCGTGTTATCTTGGAGAGGAGCTCTGTGTTCACTGTCCCACTAATGGCTTTGGAGACAGAGGTCAGTGTGCTCTTGATGCGCGACATGCGGTGAGGCCACTGTGGTGAACTCCAGTATTAAAGTGGGGATTTTAGATCATCAATACATAGCCTTCCAATTTCCACAGCCTTCATGTATGTAGTGGTTAGCTTTGGCTTGTTGACTTCTGCAGAGGAAGTCTGTGTGTTTGTATGAAGCAGTATTGCTCATTCTTAAATCCGCCTAAAAAGATTAAAACATTAATAAGTAGAAGAAAAATAACAGGCTCCGACGCACTTATTTTGCATGATGAATGTAAAGTCCAGAAAAAGGAAAATATAAGGAAAGGAACAAGGAAAATATATTCTAAACAATCAGAAAATAGTGTTACATTCTAGACAATTCCCGAATTAGACACTGGGCGCGAGCGAAAACCCGGAAATAGTTTCCGAGTATTGGTCGCCAAGGAAACTTGCAACAACATTAGCTAACTAAAACAGACAAACCTCGACCGTTTTATAAACAACTTTTACCAAATAATCCAGACAAAACACATCGTAACCATAATGGAAACCACACCGGCCGACAAACAGCTGGAGCTTAAATCATTAGAATTGGTTAATAGTGTTTTGGATGGTGCACACAACATGTTGACCTGCTTATCTAAGTCAGAGAGGAAACAGTCTGACTGGAACATCGACTGGGTCACGTCCAAAGACTTTACAGTCGAGCTGGGGGAAAAACTAATCAAGGACTACATGGGGACTTGGGAGATGCACCCGAGCTGGATGTGCAGCACTGAGTTTATCCAGGAAACCGAACTAGACTTCCAGAAACAGTACCATTACAAAGCCCAGTGGAGCATCCCCACCTATCGCAACCCCATTCCTAAAAGCACAGCATCGGTCTACTTTGTCATTATACTCTCCAAGATCAGACCACAAACGCAGCCTGTGGACGTCCACTATCAAATCGAATCAAACCGGACTATACATGTCCCAGGAAAAACGAGGTTCCGTGAAAAGTGGCTAAAAGATGTGATTGAGAGCAAAGCTTTGCTTCAAGATTCTGTCACTTTCTAAATCACTATGATTAAACGTGTACGTTACACAGAAATTAAACATTCCTTCAAAATTGTGTCATTTATTGAGAACGAAGCACTGACAAGCCACGGACAACTCCTAACTAACAAAAGAAGCTTAGCTTAGCGAAAATACGAAGTTTGACAGTTAGCTAGCTAGCTTGCTAGTTACCTAATGTAGCTAAGATTGTGAGTTAGCTAACTAAGCTAGTTATACAGTTATAACGAGCTAGCTATACAGATGCAACGCAACGACGTTAGGTGAACTTTATAGCCACGGTTACCATCTGCTAGTTTACCAATGCAACTACCGTAGCTGCCTAGCTAGCTTGTGGTGATATGGGTGTGTTGTAGTTAGTTACGATGTTATGAATGGATGACATCATATTATGAACTGTTTAATCAAACACATAAAACAGCATAACATACCCCTGTCATCCCAAACAACTTGCTATCATTTTGTTAAGAAAGAGTCTGAGCTGACCGAACTCAATCAATCCTAGTCTGTTCTTTAAAAAACACAAAAACAAGCTAGCTACGCTAACTACGCCTGCTCCTTTGGAAGCAACTAAGAGGTTTTTCTTCTTCTATTGAATTTGATATAAAGGGAAAACAAGCATATTGCCACCTACAGGACAACGGAATAAACACGTTGTTTTGCATAATTTTGAAGTTTCCTTACTCTAACATTTTCTTGCAGTTTTTGATTTCCAATGTATGATAAAATGTAACACAGAGAGTCATCAAAACATGTATTTTATTTTGCATTAGCTTGAATATTTGAGCATGGGAAACAGGATTTCCTTGGACTGGAAAGTCCCTTCACTGTCTAGTGTTGAAAGTTCTTCTGGGGTAGGGTGGATGTGGGGATGAACTATGTGGCTGGAGTTAAGAGGCGGCAACCTAGCCAATGCCTTCTCCCTCCCCTCCACCAGGTTCTCCAGGACCTGAACACGTCTCTCCTGCTGCAACCAGTAGAGCATCTCAACACGGTCCCAGCGCATCTTCTCCCCGTATGGCCGTCCCTGCAACAGTGTCAGGCCGGTGACATCAGTGTTGCAGAACCCAAACCCTGCCCACCAAATGTGTGCTCACCTTATATGTGATAGTGTCCTTGAAGGTGACGGCCATGTGACGGATGCTACGGGACAACGCCTTGTCCAGAGCTGCTATCTGAGACTGGAGTCTCTCTCTTTCACTTGCCTCCTCCATCCTGGCTGCAGAGGAACCACGGTAACCTGGACAGAGAGGGATGTGGTATTGTATATATCGAAGCAAGAGAGAAGATGGAGGATATGTGGAACACTCATTCTGTCTCCATTTTCTGCTTTGCCGTGCCACATATCTAAAAGTCTGTGACAGTTTAGGTTTTGGTGGTTCATTTGTTTCCTGCTGAAGCAAGCCAGGATATACACACCTCGCTGGAAGAACCTGTTGGGGTCAGATGCCTCCTTCTCAAAGTGCTCCAGGTGCAACAATACCCACTCCCTCTGCTGGATCAGCTCAGCTGCCTTCTCCCATGCCACTATAGCCTAAGAACATATGGGGTTTTGTACTGTGTGTAGCAAACAGGTGATGAAGACAGGACAAGCGTGTTGTGCCATGGTGCCCTACCTCCTCCACCCTGTCCTGTTGTGCGCTGGAGCTGTACTTGATGGCCATGTCCAGCCTCTGAGCCTGAGGCAGGTGCAGCATAGTCCAGATCCTCTCCAGCCTGGCCTGCAAGTGCTCCTGCTGTATGCTGGGGTCATCCACTGCCTCCTGCAGCCACACACACAACACATTACCTAAAGATCTGCTTAAGGGCATTATCATTTAACAATGACTCACACAAAAATGTGTTTTCCGCTGATAAAAAATGTGTTTTGGTAAAGCTTTGTGCGTGTTTGTGAACCCGTCAAATAACTGCAAACAAGGAACTTGCTGAAATTCCTGTGAAATATGAGACATGTCATGTCAATGTGAAAATGTCAATATCCTCACTCCAAACTAGACATTCACTTTTATTTTATTTTATTTTATTTATTTATTTATTTTTCCACATGGCGGCCACCTCCTAACCGGATGCCTACACCAAGATGGACATTATTACATCTTTTTCCTTTTCTATATTTCCTTCTGTCTAAATTTTTGTTGTTGTCATGGTGACCAGCGGAGGATGGGTTCTCCCCCTGAGTCTTGGTTCCTCTCAAGGTTTCTTCCTCATGCAAAAAAACTAGGGAGTTTTTCCTTGCCACTGTTGCCTTTGGCTTGCTCACTGGGGGCTAGGACTCGGCACTTGTAAAGCTGCTTTGTGACAACAACTGTTGTAAAAAGCGCTGTATAAATAAAATTTGATTGATTGATTGATTGATTGAAAACAATACACCAGCGCACCATGTGCAGGATTTCGTCTTCTGCTCCTTCCACCTCTGAAACACATGAAAAAGAGGCCTATTTCAGTCTGCTTTTATTACCATGCCCTTTCAACCTTTACATGAAGTAAATGACAAGTAATAATAATAATAATAATATGTCAGAAGTAACAAAAGAGCTCAACAATGACCTTTGTTTAAATGCTCAAGGCTACATACACAGTGAGCCAAGTGAAAATGCGGGACACTGATGCCATCAACCCTCAACTGACCCCTCCACCCGGACCCAGACCAGACAGCCCTCTCAATGTCACTGTACTGGCTGCCCCATTTCTTCAGGTATGAGAGTGTATCAGAATCAGTGAGACTAACTGAAATAGTTTATGTAGGGAAGCACAGCAACTGGTGGACTTGCCATGTAGTGGTGGCTCTCTTCCCAGTCCCCCCAGCAGCACGGTGTTGACGTTCCACAGGCCGGGCGTAAAGGCCTCCTTGTGCCTCCTCAGGACATCGGCCTTTTCCTGTTCCCTGCTGGGATGAAAGAACAGGTGACGATGAACAGGCTTATACAGTAAAAAAAAACACCTACATCAGGTTTCACTAAGGAGTGCCAGGTGACCTGTGATTTACAGTAATTATTTAATTTATAAAGGACGTTAAATGTCAGGAGGCTGGTAATGCAGATGTGAGGAACAGCTATCATTACTATCATTGTCAGAGGTTATCGGATCCAGGTTTGAATCTCACATCTTGTACACATCCACTTCAACGACACTTGCTGAGGTAGCTCTGACTATATACACCTTTTAGAAAAAATAGCTTTCAGGCATTCATTCAAGATGCTTAAATGATTTTACTTTTGACATCATAAGAAATCATCATCAATCAACCTGCTCTTCAAACTAAGATGAACATACTGATGAACATGAAGTGTCTCAGAGTGTGACGATGGCCCCTGTGAGAGCAGCTTAAGTGGAAAACTGAAGAAAAACTTGGACAGTTAGAAGAAAACAAGCAGTATTCCTTCCCTTCATCTTTCCACAGAATCACCTTTTCCTCTCTTGCTGAAGCTGCAGGAGCTTCTCACGCTCAACCTCCTCATTGTCGTCGTCACTGTCGTACAGGTGAAACACGGCATGCAGGTAATCGGACTCCTTCATGTGAGGAACAGCAAGAAGCTGTTAGGTGGACAGCCATACCTGTAACTTTCATTTAATCAGTGCTAGAAAACACTTAGAGATGTATGGACACGCCCACGTGCCAACGACAGGAACACCTGTTCGGAAATGTAATTAAGGTAATCATCTGGCGTCAGGTTGGACTCCCACCACCGGCGCCATGCTGCATACGCACGAGACCTGACATCCACTGGCCTCTTGTGATCTGCCACCATCTCCATGCGGTTCCTGCTTTCAGCAAAATTACAGGATCGAGAGAAACAAACAAACAAATAACGGAGTAATGGAGCAGAGTGAGAAGAAAAAGTGGGAGAGATACGTCTTCCCCAACTTACCCGACTTCCCTCCCACTACTTTTGACAGCTGACTGCTAGCTGTTTGGATACATATTGGGATGTGTCTTATGTTATTATTACAATGTTGTGTGTAGCACTATGTGCTCAGTACTCAGGACTAAGAAGTGCTACCTGAGCTGCATGATACTGCAGTCTCCTAACCACATGGGAAATGCCCATAAGACAGAGAGAAAGAGAAGCAGTGAGAAGAAGAGAGAGAATTGCAGAGAGAGAAAAAGAGAGAGAAAGAGAGAGAGAGCAAAACCTTTGAGATATGCCATAAGGATCTGGCATCTGCAGTGCAGGATTCATCAATTTTTTGTCATGTTTCTTCTTTTTCACATCCAGCACAGGTGTGGCATTACTCAGACAAGGCTCTATCATTGGGTCCTCACCATCAAAACAAAAGCAAAGGCACATTTCACTATGGGAGACATGATGGACTAATTTCCATTTGAAAGTCTGAGTTTTATTAGAATCCATATGAAATGTAACGCATGATAATGAACACTGCTAACACAAAATCACATTTCAGATCCAGGAGTGCAAGCTAGGTAATGACCTCATCAAAGTTGAAATACTCATTCGGACAACTTTGGGATAACTCTTTGTAGATGTCTTTAATTTCATCACCAACAAACAGGTTCCGATCCAAACATTTAACCGATGAAGCTTCAATCTGGAACAAATTTCCAGTAACATATTTATCAATTAACACAATTAAACAAAATGAAAGATAATGGAGAATTCTTAAATATACTGCATGTCACAGTTACACTGAAAGCTAGAAATAGCTCCTGATATACTTAAGTGTTTGTGTGAGTGTGTGTGTGAGGTACATCAGGAGAATTACAGCACCTCTCCGGTTAGGTCATTGTAGACGGGTGGGTACATGCTGATGCTCATGGTGTCCAGGCGGACCCTGTCAGAGACGCGGGAAGCGGCCGTCCGAACCACACCCTGGACGGGCACACTCATGCTCACCACCGCCACCTGGGGTGGCCGGGGTCTCTCTGCCTCGAGCCGACACTCTGTCTCTCTTCGCCACTCCTTTTCTTCCTCCAGCTTCTGTCGCGACACGGATGCCAAGAGAGGGGTGAAAGAAACACAGCAGAAGCACTGAAACAGCTACAAGACCATCTGTCCTTTGTCGATGTTACTGTTCATCAGGCTATGATACATATTGCACCCTGTCTCATTTACTTACACACTCTGTGCTAGTCACACAGTCATCCTATCCAGATAATCAACACATACAGTTCAGTCTTACAGTGCTGTGTGCTACAATCAGCAGCAGTTGTCTCTGAGTCAGATATTCTATCCTTCTTTTCAGCCCATGCGGCCACAGCACATATCTGGCATGTAAGAGTTACCTCTAGTGCACCCATGCTCCACAGGAGGATGTGTTTGTGTAGAGTGTTTGGGTCTTTGCGCTTACCTGCAGAACAAGGGTCAGCTGTTTGAGTTTGCTGGAGCCGCTGGTGCTCAAAGCTCGGATCAGAGGGGGAATGTCTGTGTCAGAGTCTGACATTTCCATAGGATTTGTATCCTGAATCAGTCTACATACAAATACCAAATGAGGGTTTGTGGTAGCAGGGTGACATCTAGTGTGTGGTCTACCACTGCAGCTATTTTCTGTAATTGATGTTCTCCACACAGGTATAATGTAATCACTGACAATAATGTGCTAATTTGCCTGTATTTGACAAACCATCTGTTCTGCATCCGCATGCTGGTATAGAAGTTAGGTGGTGTATCTGTGAGTGTGAGTGTTTGTGTGGTGGACCTCTTCAGATCCTCAGCAGGGGTGATGTATTTCTCCAGGCCAGAACTCAGGTCTGTAGACAGCAGTCCTAAAGAGGACTGAGGTCGTGCTGGAAGTGCTGCAATCTCCAGCTCCACCAGCAGTGTCTCCCTCTGCAGGTCTGGCATGGAATTACATCCCTGAGAGGCCCATTAGGAACAAAATTTTGCTGCAAACTTTATAGAATAAGTAGCACCTTCAACGCTTAAATGTATGTTTTTGACAATCACTGCCATTTTTTATACATTTATTATCATCATGCATAATGAACTCAAGAAGTTTAAGGACTATAAAAACACACCAGTTTTACCACTGTCATCATCTTACAAATACAAGAACTCCATGACCTTCAGCCGGGTGACGATCCTCAACTGATCTTCCTTTTCCTCTTCCTCTTCCTCTGCTTTAGGTGTGCTGGGTGTGATACCTGAACACACGTCATACACAGTAACTGAGAGACGTGTGCCTGTGTGAGGTTTACTGGGAACGGATGAACAGATAAAGACAAGTAGAAAGGCCTAAGCAGAGAGCACTGGTGTGTGGATGTGTGTGAGCTGCGTACAGAGCTTCTCCATTTTGCTGGTTACCGGCTCCATGTGACAAGGCATGAGTTTATACACACGTTCCAGATCCAACTCTCCTATTTTTTCTTGGATCTAAAGAGAGGTAAAAAAAGAACAACTGTTCCTCTGATCAACTGTTTCTCTGATGCATACATTCTCCAGCCCTCATGCTAACACTTGAATGTCCAACAACCTCTAGAATGTCTTTCTCCACTGTGGTCTGCTGCTGCCTGCTTGCCACACATTTCCTACGGCTGGGCCTGACGCGCAGTGTGAGGTCTGGCTCACCACGGTGATCATCAGCTTGCCTCTGTCCCACCACATGTTGGTACCCCGTGCCCCGTGTTGACTTGATCCCATTGGCAACACGACGTCGTATTGAATGAACGTTCAAACTGTAAACAGATATACTCTAAAACAACATCCCTTAACACGCTTAACAGGCCAAGTCACTGAATAACATGCACTACATGGCCAGGAGCCCAGAAACAGCTGTGTATGGCCTACTCTGCTTAAATTTAAAAAGAGGCTTCTTCTAGTTAAAAAAAAGTCATTTTTATGCTCTCAGGAACCAAATAGAAAGCCTATACGAACTTTGCATAAAATCAGCAAAAGCGGCACAGGGAAGAAGTGAGGGGAGAGAAGATGGCGATAGATCCTCTTACAGGCTGCCGAGATCCAAGGCCATGTGGGCAGCCAGGCGGCTGCGGTTGGCCCAGCGGCTGAAGATGCCGCGCCGCCCCATCGCGTCCAGCAGGTGGAGGTAGTGCAGGTACAGGCGCTCGCAGACATGAAGCACTTTGCCAAAGGTCCCGCTCCTTAACCGCCAGTTTTCCTCCGAGGTCAGCGTAGGGTCAGTGTGCAGCCTGCAAAGGTCGTGCCAGATCAGTCCCAGCTCAGACGTCATAAGTGACACCTGTGGGACCACAAAGACAGCATGGCAAGGGTTTGTTTACAAAAATCGTACCCTGGGTCATTTATACAGATGTACACTTGTATTCTACCAAGAATGGTCTCCATTATTCCAGATCTCTAGTATAGTATTCCTAATGAGCAAATGTATGCAATGTTATGCTCATAACACTTCCAAGGGTTCTGGAGAAAGACTGACCAGCATTTCCTGGTCCTCAGCGCAGCAGTGTTGGGGTGTCTTCTGCAGGACTCTGCCTCTCAGCTGTTGACAGAGTTCTGACAGACTGGCTGGAATGTTCAGCACCGCTTCAGAGGCTGACAACTCACACTTTGCCTCCTGAGCCCTGTCTAAGAGACACAAGTAATGTGATAATGGAATTATTTGGCGTGGGAAGGAGTGACAGCTTCTATTATGAATGTATTATGTATTTGCAATATATAGTAAAACCCACATCTTGGACATCTTAAGTAGTTACAAGAAAGGCAGTTTGGTAAATTTGTATATTAATCTTATAAATTACAGATTACATACATTGTATATAAGATTTTTATAGTACAAATCTAGCTATTCGAATTGTCACACACACGCATATGCACAAACCTACCCTGCCTAGAAGCCAATTACCTACTTATTCCCATCACCTCTTGCCATTTATCATTTGTTTGCAGACCCTATTTAAGCCTATTTTCCTGCTGTCAATGCTGCATGCCCCAGCTGTTCTATGGCCAGGTGCACATTCTGGTCCACCCACGTAACCCTGCTAAGCTTCACCACTTCGAGTAGTTACCAGTGCTACCAGCTGTCGCTGTTTACCAGCACTTTGAGTTGCTGCTGCTGCCTCATCAGCTACTTTATTTTATTAGCTTGAGTCTCGTCATGGACAATAAAGACTCTCTTGATCGCTTCTCTGCCCCCGGTGCTTCCCTTAACACACCTTGTTCTTGGTGATACTCAGTAGTGGTTGCATCTTTGTGTTTCTTTCAGTCTAACAACTCCTATTGAGCAATATCGCTCTACAAAGGTCTGTACCATTTAGCCATCATGCTATCCTAGCAACAAGGGAAAGAAAAGTAATGACCAGTGGTGAACAGTTAAAAATGATTAGATTGTATATGCCTAACCATGGGATGTCAGGATTTTATAAAATCGCCCCCAAAACTTACTTAGATCTTTTAAACTGGTAATTGTAATATCTCATAGGGATCTCCTATGAGATGCGATCTCATCCTCTGATGAAGAATTCATTAAGAATCATAAAGCAATTGTTGGTGTAGCATGTTACAGTTTTTCTCAAGTTGATTTGGTTCAATTCTCAGATCAGAACTGAAATTCTCAAAACTGTTCATTCAATCTCCACATCTCCATGTCACTTGTGCACATCATAATTGCATTTCTCATTGTGTTTCACATTTTGCAAATGCTTTTGTACAATCATGCAAATGGTCATGGACAATTGTCTGTGTTATACTGATTGTCTGTTGAATTGGCTTACACTCCAAAACCTTTAGGCTTTAAATCATCGCCTAGGTCATTACATGCAAAAGTGCTTAACATGTCATCATAATCTCTCAGGCATATTTTGTACATTTATTTTACACTTTTAAAAAATGTCTTTGGCTTTCAGTTAAGGGAATATGTGAACATTTAGATCATCCAGTGATCTGAAACATAGATCAGAGGTACATCTCATGAGCCTGTTATTGACAAACATATGTGTGTGTGCGCATGTGTATGTGTGTATATATAGACACAAAACATTGCAGTGTAAATGAAGCCTCACAATGGAAAGAGGAAGGGTAAGACTGCGTGGTGGAAGGCTGAGGGGACATAGGAGACGTAGGAGGGTACATGTCCATAGATTTGTCCCAGATTAAATAAGGGCAACAATTGTGGTCTCACAATGGCTGAAGCTGGTCGCCAGGTATAGCCGAATATTGGAGGAACAACTGTGTCTTCAATTGTCCAAACATTTTGTAGAGACAACAGGTTTGTAATTCAGAAATGTTCACTCTGCTGTAATGCTGCAAAGTGACAAATCCTGAAATGGTGTTCATTCTTATGTTTTGCTTTTTTACATTCTTATACCATATAGGATTGCAAGACCAGCTCATAGGGGTGGCAAAGGTCCCCTGTTCACACCTCAACAAGAGGAGCCCAAATGTGCCATGGTCATAGCAAATAATTCCATAAGGCTGAGGGAGATCCAGCAAGCCATCATACAAAACAACAGTGTATTTTCCAATTATTACATCTGTAAGCATCTCCACTATTGACTGGGTTTTGAAACGACAGCAGATGACCATGAAACAGCTGTATAAATTTCCAAATAGTGACAGGGTGAAAGAGCTATGGTACCAGTATGTACAGATAAAGCCTTTATGCATACTGACACACTTGGCCATGGCTGAAATGTATGTGATATGTATTATCTGTACTTCTTTACTCCTTTTGTGTTGTAGTATATTATGGAGCTGGAATCAAGAGAACCACTCCAAACTTTTATATACCTGGATGAGGCTGGTTTCAACCTTACAAAATGCAGAAGGCATGGTCGAAACATCATTGGCCAAAGGGCCACCATTGATGTGCCAGGCCAACGGGGAGGAAACATCACGATGTGTGCTGCTATGTCAGAGAATGGCGTGCTTACACATATTCCCATTACAGGGCCCTATAACACACAGCATCTCATCACATTCTTGGACACCCTCTATAGGGATCTCCTCCCAGATAATGAAAGAGGTGTGATGCAAGAGGATTTGCCCAAATATGTGATCATATTTCACCACTCTTAACACCATCAGGCAATGGTTCACCACTCATCCAACAGAGAGGAGCATCAGGATGAATAGAAAAGAAAGCACTACAGTAATTCCTTAAGTTGTTTTCAATATTCAGAGTAAGTTTCTAATTTTGTAGTTTTTTCTTTGTTCCATATAGTGCAGGCAAACAGTTGTGTACCAAATCAACTGAGAAGAACTGTAGTCACATAAAAATGTGAAGGAAATGTCACCTAAAATGTAAACAAAAAAGCAAAATGTAACCTCTTTTCTTCACATCTCTGTCTGCATGAGAGAAAAGTGATAATGGCCCCAGAATGTTCTGGAAAGACTTTTGTGTCTCTTGGCAGTAGGTGACCATCTGGCCAATGGACAGTGCCATATCATCACATTCAGCTTTCAGCCTCTGGTTCACAGCACTCGCAGTGTCATATCTTTGCATCAATTTAACTGACATCATCACACCTGGTATCACTGTGGCACATTGCCTGAAACAAAAGACAGAAAGGACCTTTAGCATCTAACGGTTGCTCCAATATAATAGTTCTGTGACAATTTCAAGGTATAATGTGTATATATATATATATATATATATATATATATATATATATATATATATATATATATATAATGTGTATAATGTGTATATATGTGTGTGTGTGTGGACCTATATATATGGACCTCTGTCCAGAAATGTCCTGTTTCTCTGGAAACTTTGTGTACTTTACTACAATTTGTATATAGATAAGATGCGTAGCGATATAATATATATCTCCCAGTTAAAGTCCCAATTAAAATCCCAGTACCGCTTGGCATACTCCACTCATGAGTATAACTCATAAAAGCTTTCTCCGTGCATGCCTCCCAAACAGCTTGTTGGCATGTAGATAACACCTGATGGTTTTTTTGGAGACTTTGTAACCCCAAGATGCTACCATTTGATTAAATTATCTTACAGTGAGTTTTGGAGAACTTTTTACTTCTCTTACCATCCTTCTCACTGTGCATGGTGGCAAGGTACACTTGCATCCTCTTTCAAGCTTTTTTGTCACAGTTCCAGATGTTTGTAAATCTTTGATGATTGCTCTGACTGTAAATAAGGGCATCTGCAGGTGAGTAGCTATTTCTTGTATCCATTGCCTGATTTATGAAGGTTGACACACATCTGCCTTACTTGAGTAGTATGTTGTCTTTCCCATGTTTAAGAATGAGTAAGAGAACTAGACATCTGTGTAATGACATATTTATACCCCAGGGAAACAGGAAGTGATGAATTACTAATTAAAGGTTCCTAGATACTTTGATCCAATTTATAAACTACTGTACAAATGGCATAAATGGTTCAAATACATTTCCAAGAAAAGAAATTGTTATGGGTGCCAATAATTATGGGAAATAATTATTTCTTAGTCAGGATTTTTCTTTTTTTTCCAGTTGAGTTGAAGGTTGCCTTTTTCATTTTTTTTTCATATATATATATATATATATATATATATATATATATATATATATATATAATGGTTATGATATACATACAGTAGATAGATAGATAGATAGATAGATAGATAGATAGATAGATAGATAGATAGATAGATAGATAGATAGATAGATAGATAGATAGATGCCAATTACCTAGCGAGGCCTACTCATCAGGCTCAACAGGATAGAATTCTAAAAATTTTCGCTATGTTACTTAAGAAACATACTTTAAAAGTTAATGCACAGATTTACTTACCCGCAATTTCCGTAATCACATGAGCTATCGCCATTAACTAAGTTTAGCTTACAGGTTAGATTTGTAACATTGTAACTAAGCAGCCTGTATATGGACCAGAATAAGGGGCTCTGTATCAAATATTTTGCTTGGAAACGCCTGTCACTCAAAACAAAATTCAGATTATGCAGTTATTAACACTGTTGCCCCATAAATTTTTTTTGCTGTTTCTCGCTACGCAACGGCTGCAACTAAAACAAGTTACCGGCTGTCTATTCTTCTGTCGACGTCCGAGCAGGTCCTGTTGCTTAGAAACCAGGCCATGGACGCAAATCACTTACAGTAAACACATGCACACCTTGGCTGACAACTTCATATATTAACAACTCAATTCATTTAAGAAGCAAAATCAATCCAGTGTTGCGTATTGATTTAAGATGTAATACTATACATTAGTCAACAGTACAGATGTTTGCCGTTCGTTTGTCATTCGATGAAACATGGTCAATAACTACAGAGGCTACAATGAAGTGACGTAGACATCCTCTTAAATGAGTTACCGATTATAAGAAAGTGGGGGAAAGTGGTTTTGTTGTCATTGCAAGAAAAGAAAATGCAGTCTAAATCACGGACGCAGTCTACTGATTAACAAATTAGCCTGCGCTAGAAACAGAACACGCTAAGGAAACCATGTCCTGAAACTGGTAGGCTATAGTGCCAATGATTGGCTTTGCCCTTAATAACTTTCCTACCATGACTCACTCTATACAGATATAAAAATATATAATGGATTTTAATTTCAAATTTAAATAATGGAATAATTTACTATAGTGGTAAACCTTGTGGAGATTTCATAACAATGGTGTTGAGAAGTCAGCGTCATGGCACTAGTGTTTATACCAGGACATTAAGACAAAACACAGTTTGATAGGACAGGTAAACTCTGAGAACTGAAGAAATGTGGGTGGATGGTTTTTGGATTAGGCACAAAGTTTCAGCCAAAGTCCATATGCATTCTTCATGTGCACTATGTAGAAATTAAAGTGTCAGGCATATAGGTTAATTACAAATCTCCCCCACATAAAAAATAAGGCGAACATGAGATAGTACATTCTAAATCTCAACTCAACTGCAAGTGCTACTTTTTTCTATTTTTTTACTCTTCAAAAACAAAACATGTACAATAAAGATCAACAAATTAGTTCATTTTTTCATCGTTATGTCACACAATCTATTAGCTCCACCCAAAATGTCCTGCACCTACCTGCTTTGACATCTCCAACATCTGGTCAGTTCAAATCTAGTTCACCTGAGTTTGAAACTTCCGCACCTGATCCTTAATCTATTATCTTGAGCTGCCCTTTTTATATTGTAGGCTTCCAATAACTCATTGCAAGGTATTGTTATTCTTGTAACGCTTACCAAGTGACTCATCTGCCTGTTTGTCTCCTGGTCCTCGACTTTTATTTTAATAATAATAATAATAATAATAATAATAATAATAATAATAATAATAATAATAATAATAATAATATTTTTATATAGTGTCTTTCTAGAAACCCAAGGACACTGTACAAAGGTTAAAAAATTATACATTAAAAAGTGAGAATTCACTGTAGCTGCCTGGAGTGGGCGAACGAAGGAATCAGTAGGATGCTCATCAGCTGAAACGGGAGTCTGTTATTCCGGAGATGGGGACCTCCGGTGGCAAGAGGGGGAATTGGCACCAGTCCTGATACCGCAAATCAGGGGAAATCAGTCCCACTCATTGTGTTTGCTTCCAATAACCTATATGCTTTATTCAGAAATGGGGACTTGAGTTATGCCTTATAGCTACTTTTATTTAACTGACTCATGATTTGACTCATTTCAATAAAACTTACTTTGGGTATGATCTCACACAAGTGTATTGCTTGTCAGTTTCAAGATTTTCATGTGCAGTTATTTGTAAGAATGTATGCTAGCAGCATCATAAATAAATTAGACTATAAATTGTAAATAGTGGCCAACCAAAAAACAATGGGGGAGACTTGAAACTTGAGACTATGAAAATTATTTGTGTATTTCTCTGATCTGATTGACATCTTAACTGAATGGTTTATTCCTTCAGCATGGCTAGACTGCAGATATTAAGGATTGGTCAACTTGTGTTTCAAAAAACTACCTACCCTGTCAGATGGTGTTTGTAAAAAATGTGTTTGTATTTTGTCCCTTACAACCAGAGATCATGGGAAACAATGACATGATGCCTATAGTCATCCTTGAAACGCACTAGGTCATTATATTGTAACCTTGACGACTCAGAATGAAGAGACGAATTCATTATTTTAGAATAGAGATTTAAACCACTCTGGACGAGATGGTGTATAGTAAATATTTTTGAACACTCGATCGGTCATGGTGGTACGGTAAATAGACAATGATCAGACTTGTTAACGACCATTCTTTTATTGATACAAACAGAAGGATAAAACAATAACATCATCAGATCTTGCTTATTTCAAAATGGGCTGTAACAGTTGCTCACGCTATCAGAGCGGGAGATGTAGGGGACGGAATCTCCCGCGGATGTTTTATGATGGCGAACCCAAGCGCCTCGTCCGTACACTGAATAATTGCACAAGGGTGAAACTGAAAGTAATCACGGAGAAACTCGACGCGTATAAAGGGGAAAACAGAAAACAATCGCGGAAATACTCAACGCGAAGAGAACACACAGAAAACCAAAAAGAAAACCAAGGACGCCAGGGGAGGTAGCTGGCTAGCTGGCAAACGCTGCGAAGAACAAAAAACCCTTCCCAAAAACCAAAACCAAACGGACAGGAAGAATAACAACGGGAGGAAAACTTGAGAGAGGCCAGGGAGCGGCGCAGGAGGTAAGAACTCGAATGTACAGAGAAACAAACAAAACAACTGAAACGAGCAAGAGGCAGGGTGGCGAGACACCGAGCAGAGACAACAGGGAAATGGCGTGAGGTTGACGACATGAAGCAGACAACTCAGCAATGAAGCACTGCGTCTGTCGTCCTTAAAAACACAGGATGACAGGTGAATGCCATCATCGCTGATTAGCCTGTGGTCTGACTCGTGGGCTCCTCCTGGTGGCAACTGGAGCCAGCCGCCCTGGGGCCAGCCCTGACACACGCAGGTGAAGAATTTCACACAAGATTCTCACTCCAATTCAACGCCTCATGAATTTTCCAGTAGTCCGTGACGTCCTCATACACGGCCTCACTACAGACGTTGAGATGTTTCTCTCGGATGTCTCTGAGAGCCCCCATAATGTTCTGTTCATCACTAAGCTCAGCCACCATGGCCTCTGCAGCACCCTGGATTTTCTCCAGCGATGGAGGCTTGTTAATGCCGCACATCTTGAGAACTCTGGATAGGGTGTGACTGAACCACGGCTTAAACAGCTTCTTTAGCATTTTAGGAGCACCGACGCCAAAGTAGAAGTCTTCAGGCTCATACAGCCATGCATGTTGACGATGGCTTGGGTGATCCATCTCGCAGCCGTAACAGTTATCTTTGATATCTTTGTCGATAACCTGGCTCAAAAGATCCACGGTCACCGCTCGAATAATTCCGAGGGCCGCTCTGTTGATATAGCCGTCTGCTTGGTCCAGACCGCTCTCCTCACTTTTCAGACTTTTTTTTCACTTCTTTTTTCAAATGCTTCAACAAGCTTTTCCATCTCTGCATCGTCAGCATCTTCAAACATAGTGCAATCTGCTCCGTTCTCATAAAATGTCATTGCTGAAATCTAACCCTTACTGTTTTCGCAACAGAATGTGTTGACCTAAGTCTCTTGATGTCTGCTTTTATGTCAAAGTAGCTATGGTAGCTGATTGGCTGCTGGATTGCTGCATCTGCTGGATTGCTGCATCTGCTTCATCTGTTTAGTTCTAGTACCCCTTCCCTTGTAATTCCAGGGTCCCCTGTAATTCTAGGTCCCCTTTATTTCTGGGGTCGCATTTAGTTCCAGGGTCCCCTGTAATTCTGCGGTCCCCTTTATTTCTGGGGTCCACTTTATTTCCAGGGTCCCCTGTAATTCTGCGGTCCCCTTTATTTCTGGGGTCCCTTGTAATTCTGGTGACCCCTTTATTTTTTGGGTCCCCTGTAATTCTGGGGTCCCCTTTATTTCCTGGTCCCCTGTAATTCTGTGGTCCCTTTTATTTCCAGGGTCCCCTGTAATTCTGCGGTCCCCTTTATTTCTGGGGTCCCCTGTAATTCTGTGGTCCCCTTTATTTCCAGGTCCCCTGTAATTCTGGGGTCCCCTTTATTTTCAGGGTCCCTGTAATTCTGGGATCCCCTTTATTTCCAGGGTCCCCTTTAGTCTCTTTTAGCACCGCCACCAGTACTTTGACCATTATCTCTATGGCCATAAACTCCACTTCCACTACCAATGTTTTTAACACCAAAGGAGTTAGTCTTCTTTATCACCACTACCACTACTACCACTACCACCACTGCTACATCACCACCACCACCAATGTTTTTAACACACAGAAGGAGTTGTCTTCATTCATGTCTCATTGTCTTCTTTCTCACCACTACATACATACATCTAAAACTACGGCACGTCTAGAACTGCAGGTCTAGACTACATCATCCAATTGCACACCCGGAGAGCCAACCGCAGTTTTAGACCTGCAGTTCTAGACCTGCAGTTCTAGACGTGCCGTAGTTTTAGATGTATGTAACGTAATATCCAGATAGTGTTTTAGTATGTCGCGGGAGCAGATGGAAGAATGATATTTATAAGCAGCAATAATATATGATAGATATATGATAATGTCTGAAGGTCATTTTTGGGTTATCGTAATGTTTATGTCATGAATGTTTATGTGATGAATCTGGCTAGCGTTAGTGTGTCTTAGTTCATTAGTTCTGGCTACCTTTATGGCTATTTAGTAGCTTTGATTAAATTTGAAACAACTTAAAGGAAGGAAATTAGCACGTACTACGCTACTATTAATACTAAAAGTAGTAAGCAAGCTAAAGTAGCATTTCCCCATCATTATTAACCCATAAGAACCCAGACTATGTTCTGAATATTGATACAATTGAGCATATTAATATATGATAGACATATATTTAGTCTGCTAAATGCCATAAATGTAAATGTAAATATGATCGGTCTGAAGGTCATTTTTGTGTTATCGCAATGTTTATGTCATGAAGGATGAATCTGGCTAGCGTTAGTGTGTCTCTGGCTACCTTTATGGCTACTTTATAGCTACTTCGACTTTGAGAGAAATGCTAGTCCTGCGAACGTAAGTTGTTGCGGGGGGGGGGGGGGGTGGCGAACGTAAAATGGACAAAAATTAAGTATTATATAGCGATCGATCGATCGATCGCCAGTGTTTGCGCCAGAGCGAACTGGTAACTCATTGAATCATATATATATATATATATATATATATATATATATATATATATATATATATATATATATATATATATATATATATATATATAGAGAGAGAGAGAGAGAGAGAGAGGTAAATAAACTAGATTTTTTTTCGGCGTGAGAAATCGGATGTGTGGCGTGTGAGCGAAAAACCCCACGTATCACATAATATTTGCTAGTTGCATGCCAATGAAGGTATACAAGTAAAATAAATCACTCCTAACATTCTGGAAACGTATGCTTACTCACTGAAAGCATCCGGACATTATGCAATTTTTGCTGATTTAATATAAAATAGCCTATGCCAGTAATCCAGTAGTTTAATTAAAAATAAAATATCTTCAGGAGACAAGCTGTGTGTGTAAATGACAAAATTAATCCAAACTCCCTAAAAGAACAGGGAAAATGAGGCGTACTACTTCTATTTAAATACAAAATGTGGTGTAGATTATCGTTTAAAACTTGTCAAATGTTAGAGATTTGGCTAAAACAATTGAGAATCAATGGGCATATTTAACAAATAAACTCTTTATACAATGGATTATTACCACCAGTGGGCACAATAGGGGGCTGCATGGATGTCAGCCTCCCAAAGTGGAAGGAAGTGCAAAATGTGGTTCGCCATGCAAAGGCTGGATCTGCGCCAGGGCCTAACGGTGTGACGTATCAAGTGTATAAGAATGCACCTGATGTCCTGAAGTTTTTGTGGAGAATGATGGTCATAATGTGGAAAAAAGGGACTATCCCAAAAGAGTGGAGGAGAGCAGTGGGCATCCTGATTCCAAAAGAAAAGGATTCCAAGGAGATAGAGCAGTTTCGACCAATAAGTCTCCTTAATGTAGAAGGTAAAATCTTCTTTAGTGTAGTAGCAAGGAGATTAGTAGAGTACCTAAAAGCAAATAAATTAATTGACACCTCAGTTCAAAAGGCAGGGATTCCTGGTTTTGCAGGTTGTTTGGAACATAGTAGTATGATCTGGAGTCAGATCCAGGCAGCGAAGAGAGAGGGTAGGGACCTACATGTGGTGTTTTTAGACCTAGCTAATGCTTTTGGGTCCGTGCCGCATAGCCTAATATGGAAGGCGTTTGAATATTTTCAGGTGCCAGCAAATATTACTAGGCTGGTTAAGGCATACTTTGAGGATATTCAGTTATGTTTTAATACAGGAGAATTTGTTACAGCATGGCAAAGGTTGGAAATGGGTATAATGGCCGGATGCACCATTTCGCCTTTGGCATTTACTATGGCCATGGAGGTGATAATTAGGGCCTCAAAGTGGGTGGTAGGCGGTGAAAGACTGCGAGATGGGTTACGGCTACCTCCAATTAGGGCATTCATGGATGACATGACAACACTAACAACAACAGTACCTTGCACGCGGCGGTTATTGGAAAAAATACAGGGAAATCTTAGGTGGGCTAGGATGAAGGTAAAGCCTAATAAATCTAGAAGTATATCAATAGTTAAAGGCAAGTTGGTGCAGGAGAGCTTTTGTATGGAAGGGGAGTGTATACCATCGGTGCAGGAGAAGCCAGTTAAAAGTTTGGGCAGATGGTATAGTGCAGCATTAAATGATAAGGAGCAGGTGGCGATCTTAAAGACAGAATTGGTGCAGGCAATTAATAGAATAGAGAAGTCGCTGTTACCAGGAAAATTAAAATTATGGTGTATCCAGTTTGGCTTGCTTCCTCGTATTAGATGGCCACTGACAATTTATGAGGTACCTATCACAGAGGTTGAGAGGTTGGAAAGGATTTTGAATAAAACAATAAGGAAATGGTTAGGTTTGCCACGTTGTTTAAGTAGTGTAGCATTATATGGAAAAGGCATACTAGAACTACCTATGACTAGCTTAGTTGAGGAATTTAAATGTGCGAGGGTGAGTCGAGAGGTGATTCTATTAGGATCTAAGGATAATGTCGTAAGAACAGCAGCATCAGTGGCTAAGGTAGGGAGGAAGTGGAATCCACGGGTAGCGGCGCAAGCGGCCGAAAGCGCGTTAGTGTTGCGCGATATAGTAGGCTATGTCCAATGTGGAAAAGCGGGCTTTGGATCAGGTGACTCATGGAAAACATTTAATAAAGCCACGTCACCTGAGAGAAGGCGAATGGTAGTGAGTTTTATAAGGGAACAGGAAGAAGATGCTCGACGTGCATTAGCAGCGTCTCAGGCAAAACAAGGCCAATGGCTTCGTTGGCAGAGTGTAGAAAATAGGCGGCTCACCTGGCAGGAAATTTGGGCGATGGACGCGGGGCGCATCAAGTTTCTACTTGGAGCAACATATGATGTCCTTCCAACTCCTCAAAACCTCGCACAGTGGGTAGGTGAAGATCCTAAATGTAAGTTGTGCACGGGAGTTGGCTCGCTAAAGCACATTTTGTCCGCATGCCATGTTAGTTTGTCACAGGGGCGATATACATGGAGGCATAACCAAGTTCTAAGTGTGCTAGCGTGTTTATTTGATAAGAAGCGCTTAGAGGTTAATGCATTGACTAGTGTTGGTAATCGGTACGCAAATAGGTTTGTGAGGGAGGGTAAATGTGCAGGAGAACGCGATTGTGCCGTTGATGTTGGCAGGTGGGGTGAAGCACGAGATTGGAAACTTCTAGTAGATATAGGGAGAAAACTACAGGTTCCGGAGTGCATAGCAGTAACTTCATTGAGGCCCGATATGGTGTTGTACTCGGAAAGTAAACGGATTGTTTACTTTATCGAATTAACGGTTCCATTTGAAGACGCGGTTGATGAAGCATTTGAGAGGAAAAAGTTAAAATATGCTGACTTGGTGGCTAATGTGCGAGAACGCGGATGGCAGGCGCACATAAGACCAGTAGAAGTAGGTGCTAGGGGCTTTGTGGCTAAATCTATGACATCGTTGTTAACACAGTTCTGCCTTAGAGGGAGAAAGCTAAGATCAGCTGTGAAGGAGCTGTCGGTGGTAGCTGAAAGAGCTAGCCAATGGCTGTGGATTAAGAGGGCACAGACTACTTGGGGGCATGTCCCATAAAGGTGGCTTGACCGGTCTTATGAGTGAGACGTTGGGAAGGTGAAATGGGTAACATAAAAGGTGGTTGAACAGCAAGCTTTGAGGGGGGTGAGGCTGGGACGCCAGCCCTCACCGTTGAGCCTCCTGGAGGTGTTGTGGGCTCAAATCAATGAAACACCAACGAAGGGAGGTGCCCACCTGATGACCCCAGTGAAGAGCTTGTAAGTGGTTGTGGGCGTCGCTGTTACTTTGCGTGAAGGTCTGTCTAGGGCTGTGTTGTGGTCTGAGTACTTGGCAGTTGAGGCAAGTGACCATGAACATAGTACGCTGTGATTCTGGATCCTTGCCGAGCCAGTATCAGATTGTAGCTGTTGTTGTGTTCTGCTCAAACAACTGGTGTGTGTTTAGGATGTCGTTGTTGCTTTGTTTGAAGGTCGCTGTTACTTTGCGTGAAGGTCTGTCTAGGGCTGTGTTGTGGTCTGAGTACATGGCAGTTGAGGCAAGTGACCATGAACATAGTACGCTGTGATTCTGGATCCTTGCCGAGCCAGTATCAGATTGTAGCTGTTGTTGTGTTCTGCTCAAGCAACTGGTGTGTGTTTAGGATGTCGTTGTTGCTTTGTTTGAAGGTCAGTCCAGGTTGATGTGATGATCTGAGTACTTGGCAGTTGAAGCAATGGACCATGAACATAGTACGCTGTGCTTCTGGATCCTTGCCGAGCCAGTATCAGTTTGTAGATGTTGCAGTGTTCTAATAGTGGTTGGTTGGTTAATAACATGCACGGTTATGGTTGTTGGAGAGAAGATGGGCGGTAGGGCCTTGTGAGGAGTATGGGAGTGGCATAGGATATTTCACCATCTTATCCTGTGTTTAAGTATAATATACAAGCCCCTGAGCCTACGGCATGCATTGGAACTGCTGGTCTAGAACTGCAGTTGGCTGTCGTTAGCTACATTCCGAGCCGCTAGGTGGCGCATGTCTAAAACTACAGCACGTCTAGAACTGCAGGTCTAAAACTGCAGGTCTAGAACTGCAGTTGGCTCTCCGGCTGTGCAATTGGATGCATCTCGGTCTAGAACTGCAGGTCTAAAACTGCGGTTGGCTCTCCGGGTGTGCAATTGGATGATGTAGGTTTAAGTGACACTGGGGGGCGGGGCCTGCACGCGCCAGGGTTGCGTTATCAATAAAGTTTCCCTCCTCTAGATTTTTGGATTAAGCAGTTTCTGCCTCGGTTACCGAACCTGCTTCAATACATTTTTACTGTTAAAAATGCACTTCCAATAAAGTGAGTATTGGAAAAATTAATTTTGCTGCTGAATGTAACTACTAAAGTAACTTGTAATCTAACGTAGTTACTTTTAAAATCAAGTAATCAGTAACGTAACTAAGTTACTTTTAAAAGGAGTAATCAGTAATCGGATTACTTTTTCAAGGTAATTTAGCCATCACTGCTGATAACATGGTGTCTGCAACTTGGTTGTTTAGAAGCCCACTAGTTGCCTAGACAAGAGATGGTTATAGTATGGGCATGTAATAGTCTTAAATTTTTCCCACATTCTTTACATATTGCCATCCTTTGATTATGTCCAAGGATTTTAAACTCCCTATAGCCAAAGGCTACCAAGTATGGTCCTCCAGTCAAAGCCATGCCACCCTCGTTTGTTTACATTTGACGCTTCTCTCTGATTTTCCACTCACAATAAGCAATGTTGTGATGCATCATGAGAAAAGGGGCTGCCTCCCAAGGCACCAAAACAAAAGTAAGGAATAATGCCAACATGAAGACAGTATTTTTTCTAAAACTTGCACACTGTGCTAGTGATGAGTTATTTTGGACGAGTTCAAGTCAAGTCGAGTCAAATCACCTGCACCTACACCTCCCAGCCTCTCCACTCACATGCACTAATGACACGTCTATTTCAACTCACATGCACTAATGTCATGCACCTATTTCTAATCTGTGTACTTAAATCCCCAAAACTATGGTACTTCATATCCTGAATCCAATCTAATGCAATGCCCACTGTGATTTTGGTCAAACATAATCCACTCCCTCGTTTAAGTTTCCTTTTTGTTTTGCTAGTGGTATGGATAAAGGCAACTGTGGCCCTGCCTTCTAGAATGTCATGCACCTGTACCCCCATTCCCCAATACATGTATTTAATCTAATTAACTTAATTTAATTTAATATTTGTCAATTGTGAATTTACACCCCAATCGAAATTTGTCCTCCACATTTACCCATCTGTGCAATTAGAACACACACACAAACACACACTAGTGATTACTAGGGGGCTGTGGTGCACACATGCCCAAAGCGGTGGGCAGCCCTAGCCCGGCGCCCGGGGAGCAGTAGGGGTTAAGTGCCTTGCTCAAGGGCACCTCACTCATGGCCTCAGGCCTGGGAATTGAACCGACGACCCTCCAGTCACAAGACCAGTTCTCTACCACAGGACCATGACTGCCCCATGACTGTATGACATGTCACTCTAAAGCATAAGAAAACTAAATCTCAAGACTCATAAATAATCGAATAACTTCACACAGCAAAAACAGGACACCAATATTTACTATATATATTTTACAATTTTTGCTTTTGTCTATGCTATTTTACATGCAATGATTTATACAGTGTCCAGTCATCAATGCAAGTGAGAGTAATCAAATTCAACAGAAAAGCATTGGTATCGGTTTTGAGCAAAAGTGCTTACACAATGTTTCACTGTACCCATGGAGCAAAACTAGACTTCGAATGTGCTATTTGAAGTTCAGAAACATTGTTACAGTAACACATCTGTGTGAACCCAAAAATGTGTAGAGTTGTGACCATTGTAAAAGCGGATATTACACACAATATTTTGAGGACTGTGACTAAATTTGT
Source organism: Brachyhypopomus gauderio (assembly GCF_052324685.1). Taxonomy (NCBI): domain Eukaryota; kingdom Metazoa; phylum Chordata; class Actinopteri; order Gymnotiformes; family Hypopomidae; genus Brachyhypopomus; species Brachyhypopomus gauderio. The sequence goes on along the minus strand of NC_135215.1, from coordinate 25,443,362 downwards.
ACCAATTTCTTTACTGAATATATTTTTATTCATAAACATGTTTTTTCTAAATTAGATATAAAAATACAAGTACCACATATATACAAATGTATAAAAAAGCCTACCATTTTTAAGCTATATAAACATTGGAGGGGGAGTGTTTTGACATAGTCCATTAATTTTAGCATCTTCAAGCACAGAAATAGACATCTCTGAAAAAAGGAGTTTGTGTGTGTGTGTTTTCATTCAAAGAGATGTCTCTTTGGTGTCTCTGCTGGGCTCTATTAATGGGGGCTGGAAGGTGAGAATCTCTGTAAAGGTGTGACCTATGCAGACACAGAGGAGACATTAATTCATCAATTCATCTTCATAGACATCATGTGACATCACAGTTTACTGTGAGAATCTGTAAATAATTCTTCTCTCCCCTCATCTCCTTCTTTCCTCTGGCTCTAGTTCCACACTCACCTCCATGTTCTTACTCATTCAAGCTCTACCCTATCTGTCCTTCTTTTATCCCTCTTCAGCTCTCCTCCCCCCTTTCTGTTCTTACGTTTCCACTGCTCCAGCTGAAGATCTGCGTTGTCCATGGAGTGGTCGTAGGGCAGGGCCTCCGTCTCTTCTTCAGGCTCTCGGAATTCAGAGAACATCGTCAGCTCCAAAGCTGAAGCAGCACTGACACGTCTGTCCGGGTCCAACACCAGCATCTTTTCCATAGCACTCACCACTGATAGATAGATAGATAGATAGATAGATAGATAGATAGATAGATAGATAGATAGATAGATAGATAGATAGATAGATAGATAGATAGATAGATAGATAGATAGATAGATAGATAGATAGATAGATAGATAGTCTGTCAGTCTGTTTATCTATCTGACTGACTGACTGACTACAAATAAAACTACACAAAACTACAAGCATTAAAAGTATTTTTCAAATAAAATTGGATTAAGGGGAAAAAACTTTTAAAAAGTCAGCAAATTTGAATTGTTCTGCTTACCATCTGAGCTGACTTTAAAAACTGAGCGCAAGTCTTTCTTTGGCACTTTTGGAAGACTTCTAATGTAGTTTTTAGCCTGAAAAAGTGATGCATTGGAGTAAATATGTGACAACAAGCACGGACGTAGTTTTGGGGGGGGACGGGGGGGACATGTCCCCCCCACTTTTTCAAAAGCCGGTTTTGGTCCCCCCCAGTTTTTACAGTTAAAACCAAATATTTAAGTAGTGACAAAGTCATGTCCCCCCCACTTTTTAACGGTAAAAAAACCAATATCCAAATAGCGACAAATCTAGCACTAGGATCATGCAGCACCCCCCCCGCTTAACAGTTCGCCACCCCAGGTTGTGTCCCCCCCACTTGTGAAATCAAAACTACGTCCATGACAACAAGAGTGTCGCTGTTTATGTGTGCTTATGTCTGTTTTAGCATCACTCACATCTTGACTCTGGAGCTTCATGATGAAGTCCTGTGATGGTGTACCTGTAATTTTCATTATTTCTCTCAGCTGGTCCAAATCTAATGCACAAGGTCATGGATTAACTCTTAGAGAAACAAGGCACACAGCTAAAGCCAATATCACAGCTCACCTTGATGAAAATTCAAGCCACTTATTTAATTATTGGTATAAAAAAAGAATGCCAATGCCAATATATATATATATATATATATATATATATATATATATATATATATATATATATATATATATATATATATATATATACACCAGGCAGCAAGGATGTGTGAAGGTGTGAAAGATACGATCATTTCCTTTGAAGAGCGGCCTTCCAAGAAGCATCTCTGCCATGATACAGCCAACAGACCAGATATCAACTAAATGAAAGTGGAGAGAGCACGAACAAAAGAAATGAAAGAGATTACCCAAAATGCAGTTGTGCTGTATAGGCTATACATGGCTACATATTGTCATTCAAATACATTTTTGCTTGCAAAATCTATATGAAGATGAATGTGCACAACATACTGTGATGCCCCCTGAGAGTAGCTAAGCTAGTATGTGGATCAACTAAACACAATGTTCAGCGTAACAACAGCTATCGAGAGTGATTCAAAGCTCAGAGTAATTATTAAGAACTGGCTACTATATTTTTATATTACTTCATCGGTTATGCACTCTTTAATTAAGAGTCATGTGCAAGAAAATAACCAGGAAAAAGTAATAAGTGCCAAATATACCCCCCCTCCCCAATGATCTCCTCACTTCCTCACTTCCTTTATTCACATTTGCATATTTAACAACAGAATAAAACATGCTGTAATAACATCTGTTTCTGTCACCTGTCTGTGAGTAGTGCATCCAATTGAGGATGACCTCAGGTGCTCTATACCACCGAGTCACCACATAACCTGTCATCTCAGAGTCAGCCTGCCTGGCCAGACCAAAATCCAGAATCTGCAGACAGAGTACAAGAATAACCCGATTATCAAAACTTGTGAAACAGAATATAGTTACAGCATAGGCAAAAGTGTAATGAAAGGGTTGATTTATACTTCATTTTACATATGATGCAATCCCTTTAATCATTCATCATTTTGGCTGAAAACATCAGAAATGGCTAAATTTTATAATAATTACAAAAGTTATAATTACAACTTTTATTTTGTTAATAATTACAAAATAATTACACAGTTAGGAATATATACAGTTATTCATATACTTTATGAAAGTATACTCCATCTGATGTGGGTGCTGAAAACTGACTATTGAAGAACATCTTGGAAAACAAACACTTTTGACATACAGTATTCACGCTTTTATTTACATTTTGTCAAGATGTGTAAAATACCTTTAGCTCACAGTTTTGATTCACAGCCAGGTTTCCTGGTTTGAGGTCCTGTTGAAAATCCATACAAAGATAACTCAAAACCACACGGTCAAAAGATGTGAGATCATTACATGTGAAAGTGGCATTCTATTATGTTTTGTTAGAAAGAGACATAAAAAGTAATCTGTAAATTCTTTAAGACATTCAAAAGAAGAGCACAGAAAAGAGCTGTGCACAGAGGCTGAATGGGTGTGGGTGTTGAATGGAGTGGCCTACCACCCAGCCCCCAATGCATATCATTAAAAGGTCAGAGGTCACATACTCTGTGAATGATCCCAGCAGAGTGAATATACTGTGAATGAAGGGCAACAAGTCAAAATGCAAGAGAACATATAAAGGTAAAGTCCACATTCCCACACACTCATCAATCTACTTTTACAAAGGTTTTTGTCAGAGTGAGTCACATTGTGTGTGTGTGTGTGTGTGTGTGTGTGTGTGTGTGTGTGTGTGTGTGTGTGTGTGTGTGTGTGTGTGTGTTTGTGTGTGTGTGTGTGTGTGTGTCTAACCTTCAGCCCCCTCAGCATTTGATACACCAGGAACTGTACCCTGTCTTCAGATAATTTTTCCATTTTCATCAGTTTTCCAAGATCTGTACCCATGAATGGCATCACCAAATAACTGCCGGAAAGAATAATAAAGACGCATTTAAAGGCTGCTCCTGTGTGGGTTTGAGGAGTGAGATTTAATAATTAGAAACAGTGTTTTCCCAGAATGAAATATTAAATGAAAAATGAACTCACAAGTCATAAAATCTGTCCAGTGATAGTTCAGCAGTGAAGACATCCAACAGACCTATCACCTGTGTCAGTCAATATATAGTATAGGAGAAATGTAGGTATTGAGATCTATTGTGTAATGAGGGCACTGGGAAACTATGGCGGTTTTCACATCTGAGCAAATTCTACTGGTCAACAGTTCTAAGATCCTACATTTTCATGCTTCATATGCTTGAGCAGTCTCAGCTCTCTGTAAGCTCGCTTAGCAAAGAGTCGAGTCTGAAAGGGGCGGTGGAGTTTCTTGATGGCCACCTGTACACCTGTTTTTCTGTCCATGGCAGAACTGTGAAATAGAGAAAGGATGACCAAGCACACTTGCAAACTCAAATAAGACACAACATATTCATTAAGACCTTCTACCAACATCTGGAAATCGCAAACTCAGAAGGTTAATCTGATAAGTGTTGTTGCTGACATACAGCATCCTATCTTTAGAAGACCAGAAGCAACACTTTGTCTAAGCAACCACTACTACTATTGTAGGATGTCATTTTTGTAACGGGTTGTGCATTTAAGGCTTGGAAGGTAAAACAATTTGTTAGCCATCCAATGGAAAGAAAAAGTGACCACTCAAGAAGTGAACCCCCAGCTAATACAGCCATTCTGGCCAATGGCCTGTTCGTTCAATGGACCTGTTCGACCTAATAGAAGATGACCAACGCCATTCTGCTTCTGAAACGGGAGATTCCATCAGAATATAAATAAATGTATAACGTTTAAATGACTAATACACATAAAAATGTGAAACGTTTTAAAAAATAAATACCTGTGAAAATGCTGAGACCGTAAACAGTGAACAAATAGATGTTTAATTCATCTGTTTCAACTTGTTAAATGTTAACAATGCCAACTAAGGGGGCTCTTTGTTATTTGGACCATTCGTGAAGACATTTCCAATAGGAGTACCGAAATCAGATTAAGAGGGTACTGCAAGCGACTTCTAAAAGTAACAAATCCCAACGTTGAATAGTTTACCACAGCTGCAGTTAACTCGCGAAGGATTCTGCGATCTTGTGCGTAATTGCGATGAGAATATAGAGCGTTGACTTTCAACGTAATTATGCAAATTAAGCGTAACTTTGTCGTTTAACTCAAAAAGGTTAGCTATTTCTTTTAAATGTGAATGTTAGGTCACTGACACGCACTAAAGTAATACGTACAATATTCTAGTTAATATTAATTTACTTACCAAACCGTTCCATACGCTCCTGTGCCCACTTGGACTAGATCTCGATATCTTTCCGGTACATCCCAAACAGTCTTATTTATATCTTGGCGGTAGAATCCTG